>NC_083242.1:15534796-15839117 GCF_032191835.1 Heteronotia binoei | reverse complement strand
AGGGATGGCAGCAAAGCAAAAGCCACAGGTGTGTTTTGTGCATGGGAGGGGGAGATGATGGCCCCTTCTGGGGTTCTTTTCCAGCCTGGCCCAACGGAAGAGCCTTTCAACCGGCGTACGGTTACATCTCAGCAATGTCAAAGATGCCAGGAATCTGCTCTGGACCTCAAAAGGATGCCTTCTTTATTGTCTAATTAAAAATTAAATCAAAAGGGGGCACTGGGGGCGCAATTGCTGCACACCTGCTCAGCTGACAAGCTGGCCGAAGAGAAGCTGGGAACGGGCCCGGCAGGAAGGGCGAGAAAGCTGAAGGGAAGGGTGGTGAGGAAAGAAAAGCGACTGAGCGATAGGAGAGGACAGCCAGAACCCTTTCTTTGTGACAGCAGAAAATGTCGTTCACGTACACCCCGCCTATTGACCAAGCCAGAGAAAGAAAAAAAAAATCACTGTCGCTCCTTTATGCTTTTGAGACGTTCCTGTTAAAAACTGGTTACAATGAGTCACTAGACTGCCCATTCTGAAAAAGAAGATGATGATATTGGATTTATATCCTGCCCTTGACTCTGATTCTCAGAGTGGCTCACACAATCTCCTTTATCTTCTTCCCCCACAACAGACACCCTCTGAGGTAGGTGGAGCTGAGAGAGGTCTCCCAGCAGCTGCCCTTTCAAGGACAACTCCTGCGATAGCAATGGCTGACCCAAGGCAATTCCAGCAGCTGCAAGTGGAGGAGTGGGGAATCAAACCCGCTTCTCCCAGATAAGAGTCTGCACACTTAACCACTACACCAAACCAGCTCTCCTACACCAAACCGGCTCTGTAGAGTTTGGCTTAATCTTGGGAACTTTCAGTTAAGTCTTATACTCTTTCCCTTTTATATTAATTTTTATTGCGTTATATGCCAATAAATACTGACTGACTGACAGACAGTTAAGTGTGTGTGTGGGGGGAGAGTGGATGCATCTCATGTCTAGCACATAGAATCCTAGAGTTGGAAGGGATCTCCTGGGTCATCTAGTCCAACCCCCTGAACAATGTAGGAAATTCACAAATACCTCCCCACACACACATACATCCCCAATGATCCCTGCTTCATGCCCAGATGGTAAAAAGGCTTCCAAGATCCCTGGCCAAACTGGCCTGGAGAGAATAGTGTCCAGGTCACGTGAAGTGATGGTATCGCTTTACTCTGCTCTGGTAAGACCTCACCTGGAGTATTGTGTTCAGTTTTGGGCACCACATTTTAAGAAGGGTTTAGACAAGCTGGAATGGGTCCAGAGGAGGGCAACAAAGATGGTGAGGGGTCTGGAGACCAAGTCCTATGAGCAAAGGTTGAAGGAGTTGGGGATGATTAGTCTGGAGAGGAGGTGGCTGAGAGGTGATATGATCACCATCTTCAAGTACTTGAAGGGCTGTCATATAGAGGATGGTGCAGAATTGGTTTCTGTGCCCCCAGAAGGTAGGACCAGAACCAATGGGTTGAAATTAAATCAAAAGAGTTTCCGGCTCAACATTAGAAAGAACTTCCTGACTGTTAGAGCGGTTCCTCAGTGGAACAGGCTTCCTCGGGAGGTGGTGGGCTCTCCTTCTTTGGAGGTTTTTAAACAGAGGCTAGATGGCCATCTGGCAGCAATGAGGATCCTGTGAATTTAGGGGGCGGTATTTGTGAGTTTTCTGCATTGTTCAGGGGGTTGGATGATCCTGGAAGTCCCTTCCAACTCTATGATTCTAAAATTGCTGCCTGACCCCAAAGTGGCAACCAGCATTTCCCTGTGCATGTAAAGACTGACACAACCCTTCCTGCCTTCCTTCTCATGATCTGCCTAAGTTCCCAGAACCAGCATTGCTGTCAGATAGCCATCTAGCCTTTGCTTGAAAACCTCCAAAGAAGGAGAGTCCACCACCTCCTGGGGAAACCTGTTCCACTGAGATACCCGCTCTAACTGCTGGAAGTTCCTCCTCATTTTAGCCAAAAAATGTGCATTGAACATAGTAAACATTCATGACAGGTATTCCAAAACTAGGCTGCGGGACTGAAGATTAGCTGTATGGTCTAACACAGAGAACCACCTCAACAAAAGATACCCTTCTTTGAAAGGAACACTTCCTGTTGTTAAGCATGAGATTTCAAAACAACCAGTCCTTGGATTTTGAAACAAAGTTAGGTTTATTGATAATCCATGTGGCTCATTCGAGCTGAAGATTAGGACTGATACTTTGTAACACGAGAATACAAACTTTAAAATGGCACATCAAAGGTTCTATAAACAATTCTACATTCACGTGTGAAATTCACACTCTGGGTTCCTTATCTATATTGCGGCTAGAACATCCTGGGTTCAGGCCTGGCTAGGCCTGGGAACAAGTCCCAGGAGGTCTTATCTTCAAAGAGGACATTCCTGCATCTGTTAGTAAAAGCGAATGAAGAAAGGTGGGGGTTGCTACTTTGATGTGCTCACATTTTAACTTTGGGTTAGTAACAATACTACAATCTGAAGTCTCTAATATAAAAGTAACAAGTCTAAGATCTGGCTTCTGCAATATAGAATGGATATACAATGCTTGACATACTGCCCCCCCTAAGCTCTTGCTCGGGGTTTGTCTGGGTGCAGTAGGTAAAATCTTTTGAGGAGAAGTGGGGCTCGGAGATCGGATGCTTTCACCCACTCATCGCAACTAGGGGGAAAATACTTCCAGCGCACTAAGAAATATAACACCCCCCTTTTCTCTCTTGCATCCAATATCTCCTGCACCTCCTGATGACACTGACCCTTCACTTGAATAGGTTTGGGCTCCGGCGGGCGGGGATGCCAACTCGTAGCTCCCGGATCTCGCCGAATAAGGCTGCAATGGAAAACAGGATGAATTTTACTAAACAGTTTGGGTAATTCTAGTTCTACTGTCACTTTATTTATTACCCTTTATATCTTAAAGGGTCCAAGATATTTGTAAGTGAGTTTCCTGGAGGTTTGTGGCAATGTAACACTAGAATACAAGCTTTAAAATGACACATCGAAGGTTCTATAAACAATTCTACATTCACATGTGAAATTCACACTCTGGATTCCTTATCTATATTGCGGCTAGCACATCCTGGGTTCAGGCCTGGCTAGGCCTGGGAACAAGTCCCAGGAGGTCTTATCTTCAAAGAGGACATTCCTGCATCTGTTAGTAAAAGTGAAAGAAGAAAGGTGGGGGTCGCTACTTTGATGTGCTCACGTTTTAACTTTGGGTTAGTAACAATACTATAATCTGAATTAGCCTGGCCAACAAGTCTTGCTCCCCTCTGAATTTCGAACTGAATTTTGAACTTTCGAATTAGCGTCATATTTCTCCTCTCTACAAGCTCCACAGCAACGGCGTGCATTCTCGTTAACGAGATGTAATGCATTACCATCTGCTATCCTATTTGGTAGATTTAACAGGATTGAGTACCCTAATAGACACTGTCTTTGTAATTCCAAGTGTATTGAAACTATTTCCCATGTGTTATTGAACTGTCCTCTTTATGATGATATTTGTTGTATATACCTGAAAGATATCTTAGCAGATATGTTGGGCTGTGCTGATTCAGGCAAAGTCCACAAACTTTTAAATGACACTTGTTCTGAGGTAACTTTAATGGTGGCTAGATTTCTTCAACAGGCCATGGAAATACGACAGAGAATGGTTCTGGAATGACCACATTTTATTTGTTTTAATTATTTAATTTGGCTAAACTCGACTCATATATATTTTACTTATTTTATCTATATTAGCTCCCTATGTACTCTATAATCTAGGATTTTATATAATTTATATTGCTATTTTACTGCTAAATCTGTTTTATGCCAATAAAAGTTTGCTGTTTGCTTACAATCTGAATTCTCTAATAACAAGTAATGCTCTAGTAACAAGTCTAACAGGTCTGGCTTCTGCAATATAGAATGGGTATACAATGCTTGACACCTGTACCTATGAATTTTGCCTACACAACTGAGAGTGTGGGAAAAACGCCTTGCAGATGCACTTTTTGATCGATGATTTCCGTTGTCAATACAGGCATTTCCATTTGCTTTCCCACTTGGAATGAATTCAGATGGGAAATGTGTGGTAAGACCTGTTGAACCTGATGTGCAGTGATCAAACGCCCAGCAACCTCAACTGTCTGACCAGAGTACTGACAGATTCGTCTTGTGGAAAACCAGCTGTTCAAATTCAGAGCCGAAATGTATTATCAGAACCATCTCATGGCGCTGCTCCCACTGGTCTATACCACTTCCAATTGTGAGTGTAGAAAGGCATCTCTGAACTGTGGTGGAAAAAGTCACCTCATGACAACCCTATAGAATTTTCAAGGCAAGCAAAATTCGGAAGTGGTTTGCTATCGCCTGAGTTTGCATAGAAGAAGAAATTGGATTCGTGCCCTGCCCTTCACTCGGCATCTTAGAGCGGCTCACAATCTCCTTCCTTTCTTCTCTCCGCAACAGACACCTGGTGAGATAGTTGGGACTGAGAGGACTCTGAGAGAACTGCACTTGAGAGAACAGCTCTGAGAGAACTGGGACTGATCCTTTTTACCTTCTGAGGTCTGACAAGGTCAAGCTAGCCTGGGCCATGGTAGGCATGTCTGAATACTTTCCCTTATATTTTTCAAAACAGGCATAACCCAGCAGGTGTCCTCTTCTTGCCACGCTCATGGGGAAAGAGAATGCCAAGCGAGCGCCCACCCCCGTTTGCTCAAAATGCTTGCTGAGCCTCTTGAAATGGTTAATTTTCTAAATGTGCTCTCACTTTGTCTTTCAGGTTCCTCCCAGTTTACAGAGAAATCAGAAGGGTGAAGATGCAATCATTTGGACAAAAGGATCTTGGCTGTGCAATTGCTCATGCCACTAATACAAGACAGGGAGATTGTCTTTTCTGGGAAGATTTGCCTGGAGAGGTCTTTGCAGACTTTTCAGGTGCCAGGTAAAGTCTCTACCTGCTTTGCCTGTGTGTATGTGTATGTGTGTATGTGCAGTGCAGTGTTCCCTCTAAGCTGAGTTAGCGTGAGCAAACTCACAGATTTTTAGCCTCCAGCTCACACATTTTTGTCTTATCTCAGGAAAAATGACCCCAGAGCACAATAATGCATGCAGTAGCTCACAAAAGTAATACCAGTAGCTCCCAATTTTAATACCAGTAGCTCACAAAGTAGAATCTTTGCTCTCAAGACTCTGCAGTTTAAAGGGAACATTGGTGCAGTACAGTGCAGGGGGTTGTGTCCCTTTTCTCTGGTCATGTGTCTCTTCAGTTGAAGAGCACTTTGAGTTTTCAAATCCTTTTTTATGTGCCCTGCTTAACATTCTTCGTTTTACTCGATAATTTCTCAGCTGCCTTTTGGTCCCATGGGGCTCATATCGTACCAGATCCCTGTCATACTAAATCCCGCGCTAATGAGAGAAATCAGATGATAAGAGCAAAGATTTCCATTACATGGCAAAGCGTAACCAGGGGAGCCCTTTGTGATCTGATACTGGTTGCGAACAAAATGTCAGTGCCTGGTAGTTTTTCTTGTTTCCTCCTCCACCAGCTCAGCTCTGAGCTTAGAAGAAATCCAGGGCAGACAGCATTAACTCTGCAGGGGGTACTCCAATCCCTGTCAATTCCCCCTGTTAGGGTTACCAAGTCCAATTCAAGAAATATCTGGGGACTTTGGGGGTGGAGCCAGGAGACATTGGGGGTGGAGCCAGGAGAAAGGTTGTGACAAGCATCATTGAACTCCAAAGGGAGTTCATTTAAAGAGTCCACACACCTTTTCAATGCCTTCCCTCCACTGGAAATAATGAAGGAATGGGGCACCTTCTTTTGAGGCTCACGGAAGTGGACCCCCTGGTCCAATCCTTTTGAAACTTGGAGGGTGTTTTGAGGAGAGGCACCAGATGCTATGCTGAAAATATGGTGCCTCTACATAAAAAAACCAAAACAAAAAACAGTCCCCCCAAAGCTCCAGATACCCATGGATCAATTTACCACTTTGTGCCATGGGGCTCTTTGTATCTCTGCTACCTAATCTTAAATAGGTACACACATGGTCCAACCTGTCTCATTTAGGTCAGATCCGTTCCTCATAACAAATGACTTTGATACCCCTGCAAGCAGTTGCCAATGGAACACAAGGGCCAGGTGACCTGTTTTCACTCAGCAAAAGCTGCCGCAGGAAGGATAAAGGGAGCAAAAGACAGTCAGCAAAAGGCCTGTTTGCAACGGGATCGCTTCCTTGTTCCCAGAGGTCCAGGAGAAAAGGACCCATCTGATTCTCCCCACCCCCACCCCATTCATGTTTGAGAAGCCGACCCCACTGAACACCTGCCTTGGAGCTGGAACATAGCTCACATTCTTGGCTGCCCGGAGCCTGCTTCCTGCCCCGAGTTTGTTTTCTTAGAAGGTGGGTCCTCGGCTCGCAAAGCTCAACAATTTCCTGCCCCAGAAGAACACAGACCTTCTCCTCCTATTTGTGCGTGGTCTTTCTTTCCCGGCACGGTTGCATATAGCAGGCCCCATCTTAGGGTTGCCAAGTCCAATTCAAGAAATATCTGGGGACTTTGGGGGTGGAGCCAGGAGCAAAGTTGTGACCAGCATAATTGAACTCCAAAGGGAGTTCTGGCCACCACATTTAAAGGGACCGCACACCTTTTAAATGCCTTCCCTCCATGGGAAATAATGAAAGATAGGGGCACCTTATTTTGGGGCTCATAGAATTGGACCTCTTGGCCCAATCTTTTTGAAACTTGGAGGGTTTTTATTGAGGAGAGGCATTGGATGCTGTACTGCAAATTTGGTGCCTCTACCTAAAAAAATAGCCCCCTCCAGAGCCCCAGATACTGCAGATCAATTCTCCATTATTCCCTAAGGGAATTGGTCTCCACAGGGAATAATGGAGTGCCCAGCAGACATTTCCCTCCCCCTCCCTCTGCTTTCTGAAGACCCTGAAGTGGTGGGGAGGGCCTCCAAACTGGAGGATCCCCTGCCCCCAGCTGAGGATTGGCAACCCTACCCCATCTCCTTCAACGTACCACTCTTGGGTGTGCAGTTGGCTGACTTTGAAACAAACTGCCTGGCTGGAGTTTCTCCCCTGCCATCGGATGGGTCTCAAGCCTTGGCAATAAGCCATGTGGTTTTGGTCATGTATGCATAGCAGTGAATCAGCAAATACCTAGGGTTGCCAAGTCCAATTCAAGAAATATCTGGAGACTTTGGGGGTGGAGTAGGCTTCCTAACCCTTCCGCTCTGGCGGGAGACCCCTGGGTTCGCAGCCTCATCTCCCGCTCTTCAAAAATCGGGAACCGGGGGGTGGGGGGTGGAGGGGGGGGGAGAACATACCTGTAGGCTTCATGTTATTATAGAGCTCCTGAGCCGTTTGTAAAATGTATGCCCCTTTAAGGCTGGGCAGGAAGCAGGAAGGGCTTGGGAGAACGGCCCCTCCCTTTCTTTTGCTTTCGTTTTCACAGCAAGAGTTCTCCCGAAGAAGATCTGGTAAGTATTTGTGTGTGTGAGAGCGAGGGGGCAGGGGATTCCCTGGTTTGGAGGCCCTCCCCCCTTTAGAAAGCGTGTGGGGGGGAGGGAAATGTCTACTGGGCACTCTATTATTCCCTATGGAGAACGATTCCCATAGGGAATAATAGGGAATTCATCCGTGGGTATTGGGGGCTCTGGGGGGGTCTGTTTTTTGAGGTAGAGGCACCAAATTTTTAGTATAGCATCTAGTGCCTCTCCCCAAAATACCCCCAAGTTTCAAAATGATTGGACCAGAGGGTCCAATTCTATGAGCCCCAAAAGATGGTGCCCCTATCCTTCATTATTTCCTATGGAAGAAAGGCATTTTAAAAGGTGTGCTGTCCCTTTAAATGTGATGGCCAGAACTCCCTTGGAGTTCAATTATGCTCGTCACATCCTTGTTCTTGGCTCCACCCCCAAAGTCTCCTGGCTCCGCCCCCAAAGTCCCCAGATTTTTGTTTAATTGGACTTGGCAACCCTAGGGTGGAGCCAGGAACAAGGTTGTGACAAGCATAATCGAAGTCCAAAGGGAGTTTTGGCTATCACACTGAAAGGGACCACACACCTTTTAAATGCCTTCACTGGAAACAATGAAGGATAGGGGCACCTTCTTTTGGGGCTCATAGAATTGGACCCCCGGTCCAACCTTTTTGAAACTTGGAGGGTGTGGAGAGGCACTCGATGCTATGCTGGAAATGTGGTGCCTCTACCTCAAAAATCAGCCCCCCCCCCCCCGCAGCTCCAGATACCCACGGATCAATTCTCCATTATACCCTATGGGAAGTGGTCTCCATAGGGAATAATGGAGTGCCCAACAGACATTTCAGGCCCTCTTCCACTTTCTGATGACCATGAACAGGGGGAAAGGGCCTCCAAACCAGGAGATCCCCTGCCCCCATGTCATGATCTGTGCTGTGTGGTGAGACAGAGGCCTAGTGGGCCCAGGGAGCCTGTGAAGCCTGTGTCTCAGTAGAAAGAGACAGCCTACAATCCCCAGAGTGCTTGGCGCTGGTTTCAGCCAATCAGCATCCAAGTAGGCTCTGAGGAGAACTGCTTAAAAGCTCTTTCAGGAGGCAAACACTGTTCTATCCTCGTGAGAGGCCAAGCAGGAAGGATGGCTGTTGTCTAGGAGGAAGACCCATACTCTGAGGGAGAGAGTGAGCAGGCCGAGGCCTGGGGCCTAACAGACTAGGAACACTTAAGTTTAGTCACGTTAGGGACTTAATGTTTATTTCCCTTCACCCGCGTTACTATAGTTTTTAAAGCACCTTATCTGTTCACTTCCCCTTTATTGATTTTCCTGTTTAAAATAAACCTTTTCGTTGTTCTTTGTTCCTCTGCCTGGTCTACACACCTATTTTCTTGGCCAAAGCAAGGGACAGGAAGGGCTTGGGAGGGGACTGTGGGCCTTCCAAGGGACCCTAATTCCAGAGTGGTGGCTAGGGTTGCCAAGTCCAACCCCCAAAATATCTGGGGACTTTGGGGGTGGAGCCAGGAGACACTGGGGTGGAGCTAGGGGGAGAGGGGGAAACGGCACCGGGGAGTGTGGCGAGCCACCCCATCTTGGAGCGGGCGACGCCGCTGCGCCACTGCCGCCTCTTCTCCGCTCGCCGTGGCTGCTCCTCCGAGATGGGCTCAGGCTGAGGCGTGGCGGCCGCCCACTCCGCCTCTGGGGTGGAATCGGAGGGGGGGGGTGGAGGCGGGCCGGGGGCGTGGCGAGCCCTAGAAGGGCCCGGATTCGCGGCTCGTCATGCTCCTGGCCTGCCTCCGCCCTCCCCTGGTTTTGCCTGCGCCGCTGCCGCCTCTTGGCTGCTCCTCCGAGATGGGCTCAGCCTGGGCCCATCTCGGAGGAGCAGCTGCGGTGGCGGGGAGGGGGCGGCGCGGCGGCCTCACCCGCTCCGGGATGGGGCGGCTCGCCATGCTCCTCGGCGCCATTTCCCCCCTCACCCTGCTTCCGTTTTTTGGGGAGCGGGGGAAGAGGGTGGAAATCCTGGGGTCCCCCGCCAGGGCGGGAGGGTTGGGAAGCCTAGTGGTGGCAGCGTCAGGTGGTACCCCCTTCTAGGTCATGACACCCCACCTGGGGATTGAAGCCTGGAGATAACTGTGTCAAAAATACTATAGTAATGCACTTCCATATATTATATACCATATAACAAGAACTTTCTGAATTGGTTAACAATCCCAGTATTGATATTAATCACAACGATGTATCAAATAATGAATTAAATAATATTGCAAATTCAGTTTCTGTTCATTTAAAGATACAGAGTCCACAATAGATGAAAAATTCCTTTTTTCTTCAGTACAGAAGTACCCGACAGGTGAAGACCATTCCTTCAGAATAGGAACAAACTTCAGAATTAAAGTGACACGCTTCACAGGTAAAATGGGGCTTTACTCTGCTCTGGTAAGACCTCACCTGGAGTATTGTGTTCAGTTTTGGGCACCACATTTTCAGAAGGATATAGACAAGCTGGAACGGGTCCAGAGGAGGGCAACAAAGATGGTGAGGGGTCTGGAGACCAAGTCCTATGAGCAAAGGCTGAAGGAGCTGGGGATGTTTAGCCTGGAGAGGAGGCAGCTGATAGGTGATAGGATCATCATCTTCAAGTACTTGAAGGGCTGTCTTAGAGAGGATGGTGTGAAATTGTTTTCTGTTGCCCTGGAAGGTAGGACCAGAACCAGTAGGTTGAAATTAAATCAAAAGAGTTTCCGGCTCAACATTAGGAAGAACTTCCTGAACTGTTAACAGCGGTTCCTCAGTGGAACAGGCTTCCTCAGGAGGCGGTGGGCTCTCCTTCCTTGGAGGTTTTAAACAAAGGCTGACAGCAATGCGAATCCTATGAATTTAGGGGGAGGTGTTTGTGAGTTTCCTGCATTGTGCAGGGGGTTGGACTAGATGACCCTAGAGGTTCCTTCCAACTATGATTCTATGTTTTGGTCGATCCTTCATCTGACAATTAATCACTTCTCTGGAACTAGTGCTCCGTCTATTAAATGCAGAAGCAATTGTCAATTTCATTCACTGGGCACAAACGGCTCTCTGTACAAGGCTTTTCGTACAGGGCCTACTGTAAACTCCAGGAGGAATGGCTACATCAGGGGTGTGTGGCCTAATATGCAAAGGAGTTCCTGCTACAAAAAAGCCGTCAGCTGACACTTTGTTTCTTCTGATGACCATTCTAGGCAATCCCACTCTGCCCTGACCCTTGGGGCAGTACAGCCCCCCATTTTCCTGGCCGCTGTCTGAGAGCTGCTACCACAGCTATCCTCTTAGAGTCCTGCCCTGGGATCAATGTTCCCTCTAAGCTGCAGAGTCTTGTGAGCAAAAATTCTACTTTGTGAGCTACTGGCAGAGCTTTTTTTATAGAAGAAGCTCAGCAGGAACTCATTTGCAAATTGATCCCCACATCCCTGGCACCAAGCCAACCAGAACTGCATTCCTGTGCGTTCCTACTCAAAAAAAGCGCTGGCTACTGGCATTAAAATAATAATAATAATAATACTTTTTATTTGTATCCCGCCCTCCCTGCAAGCAGGCTCAGGGCGGCTCACAACACGTAAATGCAGTGTACAATAAAACCATATACAATAATTACAATTTCAGTTATAAAATCATCCTTAAAATCATTAAAATTACATTAAGATTAAGATTATGGTGCTATAGTTAAGATCTTCCATAAAATCCAGTGACTAAAACATAAAACATATCCAGCAGGACTTCGGAAGTTGGTTCCACAGTAGGGGAGCCGCTATGGAGAAGGCCCGATCCCGGGTGGACTTCAATCTGGCCTCCCTTGGCCCAGGGATATTCAGCTGGTTCTTTCCAGCTGACCTCAGCGCTCTCTGGGGTTCATACAGGGAAAGACGGTCCCTCAAGTAGACAGGTCCTCGGCCACATAGGACTTTAAAAGTAATAACCAGCACCTTGTAATGAACTCGGTACACCACCGGCAGCCAGTGCAGTCTGCGCAGCCCCGGCTGTATGTGCTCCCATCTTGGGAGCCCCAACAACAGCCTAGCAGCTGCGTTCTAGCCTAGCCGCTGTTAAAGTTGTGAGCTACTGCATAATCTATATATATGGGACCGCCTTTCTCCGCATGTTCCCCAGAGAGCACTGCGTTCAGGGACACAACATGTATTGTCTATCCCCGGACCAAGGGAGGCCAGACTGTGTTCCACACGGGCCAGGGGCTTCTCAGTGGCAGCACCAGAAATGCAGAATTCCCTCCTGGAGGCCATAACGGCCCTGCAGGATCTTTCTCAATTCCGCAGAACCTGCAAAATTGAACTATTCCGACAGGCCTTCAACACATAAACCGGGAGAGGACTGCCACCCTATACTGCCGAGGAACTACAATCATTATAGGATCACTGTCAGAAGAAAGAAAGATCCTGAATATACTGAAATTGAACAGCACCATAACATGTTTTAATTGTATTTGTTTTTAAACTGTAATTATAGATGTTTGAACTGATAGTTAGCCACCCAATTTGCAGCATAGCATCCAGTGCCTCTCCCCAAAATACCCCCCAAGTTTCAAAACGATTGGACCAGGGGGTCAAATTCTATGAGCCCCAAACGAAGGTGCCCCTATCCTTCCTTATTTCCTATGGAAGGAAGGCATTTAAAAGCTGTGCAGTCCCTTCAAATGTGATAGCCAGAACTCCCTTTGGAGTTCAATGATGCCTGTCACACCCTTACTCCTGGCTCCACCCCCAAAGTCTCCTGGCTCTACCCCACATTTTCCTGGCTCCACCCCCAAAGTTCCCAGATATTTCTTGGATTGGACTTGGCAACCCTAGAACACTGCCTGGGGTACAGCTGTGAAGATGCGTCAACAGCCAGCTCGGCTGACTTGGGGGCAGCACCAACAGGTGTCCAGTGACCCTTGGTCACCTTTCAACCTCAACATCATTTGGGAGGTCCTTGGGCAGAGGCAACCGTTCCGTTTGGAGAAACGTCGACTGCGGGGTGACATGATAGAAGTTTACAAGATTATGCATGGGATGGAGAAGGTAGAGAAAGAAGTACTTTTCTCCCTTTCTCACAATACAAGAACTCGTGGGCATTCAATGAAATTGCTGAGCAGTCGGGTTAAAACCGATAAAAGGAGGTACTTCTTCACCCAAAGGGTGATTAACATGTGGAATTCACTGCCACAGGAGGTGGTGGCGGCTTCAAGCATAGCCAGCTTCAAGAGGGGGTTAGATAAAAATATGGAGCAGAGGTCCATCAGTAGCTATTAGCCACAGTGTGTGTGTGTGTGTGTGTATATATATATATATAAATATAAATTTTTGGCCACTGTGTGATACAGTGTTGGACTGGATGGGCCATTGGCCTGATCCAACATGGCTTCTCTTATGTTCTTATGTTTTTAACAGAAAGCTCAAAATCCGGAGGATCTCGACGCGATGGTTTTGGCTCGTGTCATGAGTCAGCCGGTTCTGTTTGGTTGACCTTTGAGACCCCAGTTCAAAATTTCAGTTTCAGGGAATGCTGGGGGAAGGGAAAGCCTTCTGACAGGGGTCCAGTCACCAAGGCCTCTTGAAATGCTCCTCCCCAACGCCCTTTCCCATAAGAAACCCTTTTAAAAAAACGACACGGCTGTCAGGAAACCTCAAATCAGGGCCAATGTTTTTGAAAAGCTTTTTTTTCCACCTATAAAAAAAAATACACATCTGCCAATATAATCCGACTTTTCCAAATAAATAAAACCGGCTCTCTCCAACTTTGATCCGGCGCTCGGGCCTTTTCTTATTTACTTAATTGTCCCATCCAAGTTCAGAACGGGCGGATTGCCTGCAGCTGCTGAGTTTGCATTCCAGGGGCTTATCGCAGGCGGCCTCACCTGTTTAGTATTACCCTGGCCGGCTCCGGTAACTCTGAGCCGTCTGAACGTCGCACCCTGGCTGTGCACTCGCGCCACAGGGGACCCACCTGCCTTGGCTTTTCACAGAAGGCTCTGCGTTTTCTCACCTGGCTCTCTCCGCTGCGCCAAAATGCCAGGATGGGAGTCGAGTTCAAGAGGAGAGCACTTCTTGCCGTGCCTTGAGGAGGCAAACCAGCTTTCTGCGCTTAGGGTTACCGGGTCTGACTCAAGAAATATCTGGGGAGTTTGGGGGTGGAGCTAGGAGCAAGGGTGTGACAAGCACGATTGAACTCTAAAGGGAGTTCCAGCTGTCACATTGAAGAAGACGACTGCAGATTTATACCCCACCCTTCTCTCTGAATCAGAGACTCAAAGTGGCTTACAATCTCCTCCCCCCACAACAGACACCCTGTGAGGTGGGTGGGGCTGAGAGAGCTCTCACAGCAGCTGCCCTTTCAAGGACAACTCCTACAAGAGCTATGGCTGACCCAAGGCCATTCTAGCAGCTGCAAGTGGAGGAGTGGGGAATCAAACCTGGTTCTCCCACATAAGAGACCACATACTTAACCACTATGCAAAACTGGATCTCACACCAAACTGGCTCTCTTAAAGGGTCCATGCGCCTTTTAAATGCCTTCCCTCCATTTGGAAATAATAAAGGATAGGGGCACCTGGGTAAGGCAAACTTCTGGCACCCCGGCCCCGCACTAATAATATCACTGAGTCACATGGAGGTAGCCAGTTTGGCGCCCTAGAAAGCCAGCGCCCTAGGAAATTGCCTAGTTTACCTAGTGGCAGGTCTGGCCCCATTTACAACTGACATACAATCTTTCCCCTAAGCCCAATCCAGGTAAGAAGATGTTATGTAAGTCTGCGGACAGGTAGGGCGCCCCCAGCAGCCCCGCCCCCCCAGTAGCAGCTGAGTTCATTCACCCCCTGGACAAAATGGACGCCGACCGACTCAAGGCACTTGACCAGAGCTAGCAATGTAGTGGTTGCTGGTGGGAGGGCCAGTTCTTTCCTGGAGAACAGTTCCTAGACCTTTAAACCATGAAACAGCTGCTTTTCATTTGGGCTGGATATTTTATATTCTTTTCAAACGGACTGCCTTCAGGAGAGGGTGAGTTGCAGGGTTAACGAAAGAAATAAAATAAAATGACAGGGAGGGAAACAGTTGACTGCTGTCGTTTTTTCCCCCTCCAGCATGGAGCTGAGGTGGGGGGAGCAAAGGCTGCACCTGTTGGCTTTCTGTCTGCCAGGCAGCACAAAAGCCAGTTTCCATACCCTCCTGCATTTCGCAAGCTAAAAAAAAAAAGAAGACACACACTTAAGCCAAATTTCACACCAAAGATCACAGCAGAAACTCCCCCACAGCAGTTTTGAAGCCAAGAGTGTGTTCTTTCATTTAAAGCAGGGGTGTCGAACTCATTTGTTACGAGGGCTGTATCTGACATAAACGAGACCTTGTCGGGCCAGGCCATGGGTGTCATAAAATGCAATGCCAGGTAGCGGAGATATAAACTTTATAAAGGACACAGACAAACACAATTAATTAGCACTTGGTGGCCTGAAAGGTTCTTTCTTGGTATCACTCCTATGGGATCCAGGGAACTGGGCAAAGGATCAACATATCTGTGGGACTTCCTCCCCTATGTGACCCAAAGAACTTGGCACTCTGCTGAGCAACATCTGCCGGTCATCCCAGCCCAAAAGATGTCCGCTTCACCTTTCCGTCCTGGCCCCAGCCTCGTGGTGGAACATGCTTCTACTTATGATTGCCAGGTCTTTGTTGGAAAATACCTGGAGACTTTGGGGGTGGAGCCAGGAGAGGGCGGGGTTTGGGGAGGGGAGGGACCTCAGCCTGGTACAATGCCCTAGAGTCCCCCCTTCAAAGCAGCTGTTTTCTTCAGGGGAGCTGATCTCTGCTAGCTGGAGATCAGCTGTAAAAGTGGTCCCACCTGGAGGCTGGCAACAACCCTATGTCCCACTCGAGCTCAAGGCCCTGTGGGATATAGTGCAATTCCACAGGGCCTGCAAGACACAGCTGTTCCGCCAGGCCTTTGGCACAGGTGGCAGACACCTGAAGGCCTTGGCCTCCCCTGCCCATACTGCCCAGAGGAACTGTCCTCAAGAACCGTCCTGGCCATCTGATGGTCATGCTGATTCTGTGAATTAGTAAATACAGAGGATACCCGGTAAGAATATGGCAAAAAATGCACACTGCGGGTAGCTCATACAAACTCTATTGTGAAACAAATCACACTACAAAGACACAGTATCATAAACAAATACCAAAAACACTATCAAAGTCCCAATGCATCAATTAATACAAAGTAATCCAGATTCTTGTACTTGTTGCCATCTTCTGGGCATGGAGCAGGGGTCACTGGGGGTGTTGGGGGGGGGGCAGAAGGTATTTGTGAATTTCCTGCATTGTGCAGGGGGTTGGACTAGATGAGCCTGGAAGTCCCTTCCAACTCTATCATTCGACGAATGGGCTCTATTGTCAGTGTGTCACGCCCAGCACCAGGGAGATATTGATGGGCGCCAGAGATAGTTTTGTGCGGTTGTTTTTATAAAAAATTAATTGGCTATTAATTGTATTTTGCGCAGTGTTATTTGATTGTAGTGACCCACTGAGCCTG
Organism: Heteronotia binoei; assembly: GCF_032191835.1. Classification (NCBI taxonomy): domain Eukaryota; kingdom Metazoa; phylum Chordata; class Lepidosauria; order Squamata; family Gekkonidae; genus Heteronotia; species Heteronotia binoei. Next base: position 15,823,081 of record NC_083242.1, on the reverse strand, counting down.
CTTGCGGGGAGGGCAGGATATAAATCCAGTTTGGTGCTGTGGCCGGACCTGCCTGTCCCACATTGGTCTTGTCAGCCACCAGCGAGCCTGCAGCAAACGTGGACTATTGCACCCTTCTTAAATCTTCGTTCGCGAAGCCAAGCCGAGAGAGAGAGAGAGTTGTGGTTAAGTGTGTGGACTCTTATCTGGGAGAACTGGGTTTGATTCCCCACTTCTCCACTTGCAGTGGCTGGAATGGCCTTGGGTCAGCCATAGCTCTGGCAGAGGTTGTCCTTGAAAGGGCAGCTGCTGTGAGAGCTCTCTCAGCTAGGGTTGCCAAATCCAACCCTAGAAATATCTGGGGACTTTGGGGGTGGAGCCAGGAGACTTTGGGGGTGGAGCCAGGAGACACTGGGGTGGAGCTAGGGGGGAGGGGGAAAACGGTGCCGGGGAGCGTGGCGAGCCGCCCCGCAGCTGCCGCCTCTTCTCCACTCGCCGTGGCTGCTGAGATGGGCTCAGCCTGAGCCCATCTTGGAGGAGCAGCCACGGCGAGCAGAGTAGAGGCCGCCGCGCCGCTGCCGCCGCACCCGCTCCCGTTGCACCCGCTCCGCCTCTGGGGTGGAAGCGGAGGGGGGTGGGGTGGAGGTGGGCCGGGAGTGTGGCGAGCCGCAAGTCGGGGTCCTAGAAGGGCCCGGATTCGCGGCTCGCCACGCTCCTTGCCTGCCTCGCCCTCCCCTGCGCTGCTGCCGCCTCTTGGCTGCTCCTCCGAGATGGGCTCAGCCTGGGCCCATCTCGGAGGAGAAACTGCGGTGGGCGGGGAGGGGGCGGCAGCGGCGCGGCGGCCTCGCTGGCTCCAGGATCCGGCGGCTCGGCGCCGTTTCCCCCCTCTCCCCCCCGCTTCCATTTTTTGGGGAAGCGGGGGAAGAGGGTGGAAATCCTGGGGTCCCCCGCCAGGGCGGGAGGGTTGGGAAGCCTACTCTCAGCCCCTCCCACCTCACAGGGTGTCTCTTGTGGGGGGAGGAAGGTAAAGGGGATTGTAAGCTGCTCTGAGACTCTGAGATTCAGAGTGAAGGGCAGGATATAAATCCAATATCTTCTTCATCTTCACTGGATCCGGTTCAAGGTGTTGGTACTTACATTTAAAGCCCTATACGGCCAGGGGCCAACATACCTTCAGGACCGCCTCTCCCTGTATGAGCCCTTTTGATCAGCAAACCAACAACTTTTGGTAATACCCGGCCCCAGAGACATCCATCTGGACTCAGCAAGGGCCGGGGTTTTTCAGCCCTGGCCCCTGCCTTGTGGAATGAGCTCCTCCTGGAGATCTGGGCCCTGCAGGCTCTGCTTCAATTCTGCAGGGCCTCTTTCGCCAGGCTTTCAGCTGAGGCAGTGGGCGTCATTTGTTACCGGCCTCCCCCCCTTATTACATCCCAGTGCTACAAGATCTCCTGGATGTAGACAATAGGTCACATATGTGAGGCAGAACCTGCCATCTTAGTCTTTGTAATTTTAGATTTTATATATTTTAAATTGGTCTTTTGCTGTTTTTACTGTTGTTTTTATGATGTAACCCACCCTGAGCCTGTTCTACGGGAAGGGCGGGCTAAAAATCAAATCAAATCAACAAATAAATCTTCTTCTAAATCCAGTGATAAAGAAATGAAGTACCCGTCTCTGTCTGCTTGTGTTTCAAGCTCACAGTGGCTATTTATTCACAAGTTCCAGGGCTTTTTATAAGTTATCTTAAGCTTTTTATAAGTTGTAGATATAGTTCTACTACCATATGTTACTAATAAAAATTGTTTATACAACAAGTTCCAGGGCTTTTTTTGTAGCAGGAACTTTTTTGCATATTAGGCCACACCCCCTGATGTAGCCAATCTTCCAAGAGCTTGCAGTAGGCCCTGTAAGGATAGCCTGTAAACTCTTGGAGGATTGGCTACCTCAGGGGTGTGTGGCCTAATATGCAAAGGAGTTCCTGCTACAAAAAAAGCCCTGCCCTTGTCCCCAGCTGGTAGGTGTCCACCTCCTTCTAGTTTTTTCCCTTACGGGAGCCATTTTCTAAGAGCCCACTGGAGAAAACAAATATCCTTATGTCATCATGTCCTGGCTCCCAGCAGGCCCGTCGCTTTTGGCCGAGCCTTTCCACAAACAGTCAACAATTCCAGGGCTGCTTCTTTAACCAACACAGCTGTCTGACTGTGATATTCTTCACATTTCGAAAGACGCCTCAGCAGTTGCAGGCTGCGCATCTTTGTGTTCGTGTGCATCCGTTTACACGAATGCGTGCTAAAAAGGGTGAAAGAGAAGTGAGCTGGGAAAGGTGAAATTTCTGAAAACTCCCAGGGCTTTTTTAATAGGAAAAACAACAACAGGGACTCATTTGCATATTAGGCCACACACCCACACACAAAGGCATCACCATTGTTTTCTACAGGGCTTTTTGTAGAAGAATGAGCTCATTTGCATATTAGGCACCATCCCTGACACCAAGCCAGCAGAAACTGCTTTCCTGCTCAAGAAAAGCCCAGCCAAGGAGGACTCTGAACTCCTGTGGAATGATAGTAATTAGCAATCCAGACTAACAGAATGTTAACCAAACATAGAAATAGGAACCAAAAAGGGACAGGGACTAGAAAACAGGCACTCTTCCTGATCAATAGGGAAGGTTACAACCAGTGTTCCCTCTAAGCTGTGGAGTCTTGTGAGCAAAAATTCTACTTTGTGAGCAACTGGCATTAAAGTGGTGAGCTACTGCATAAATTAGTTTGCTTTGGGGCCATCCTTCCTGAGCTAAGACAAAAATGTGTGAGCCGGAGGCTAAAAAAAACAGCGAGCTAGCTCACGTTGACTCAGCTTAGAGGAAAGACTGATTATAACCCTGACTTGGATAGCCTAGGCAAGCCTGATCTCATCATATATCGGAAGCTAAGCAGGATTGACTCTGGCAAGTACCTGGACGGGAATACCAGCGCTAGAGGCAGAGGCAGGTTATAACAGGTCACCTCTCTGAACATCAAAGCCCCAGTAGGGCTTGCCAGAATTCAGCCATGAATTTCAGGCCCCTATGTGTGTGTACACATTTGTTGTTCAGTCGCACAGTCGAGTCTGACTCTGCGACCCCATGGACCAAGTCACGCCAGGCCCTCCTGTCTTCCACCATCCTCCAAAGACTGTTCAAATTCGTGTTAGTTACATCAGTAACACCGTCCAGCCATCTCATCTTTTGCCATCTCCTTCTTCTTTTGCCTTCTGTCTTTCCCAGCATCAGGGTCTTCTCCAGTGAGTGTTTCTTTCTCATTTGGCAGCCAAAGTATTTGAGCTTCAGCCTCTGACTTTCCAGGGAACAGTCAGGGTTGATTTCCCATAGGACTGACTGATTTGATCTTCTTGCAGTCCAAGGGTCTTCTCCAGCACTAGAGCTCGAAAACATCTATTACAGATTACAGGACAGGAGCTAGGAGGACTTGGGAGAAATGCACACTGTGTTTCTAAAGAGCTTGGCTAGTGGAAATTTCATTTGCTCTGTTAGTCTTTAAAATGTGATTGTGTGTGTATGTGTTTTATTGAGGAACACTGCTCGGCTGTCCAGACAACATCAGAGGAGCTGGCTGGCACTTCTTGAAGGAAAGTAGGAAATGGCCAAGTCAAATGGTGTTGCTGAGGTAGGCAACGCTGCCGGTGAGAAGGCCGAATCGCTGGCTCTCCAGGGAGTCTTCTTTTTTGGAGGCGGCTGGTGTGTGTTTTGGATTCCCCTCACAAGAGATGGCCGCTCCTGTGGTTTTCCTGATCGGGATACAGCTGACGAAAGACCCAGGTGAGGAAAATAAATTAATGGCACTAACTAAATAAATGGGAAACAAATTAGCCTTACCTTTGGAAACTGGAATGACTTGCCATGCCTGGAGGCTGCAGTGTTCTTGCTTTGTGGAAGGCCGGGGGAATGGGTGCCCTCTGCCCAAAGAAGACCAGGAGGGCTAAAGAAAACCCCATATTCTTTTGGTTGTCTCTAGGTGAAGAAAGGGACATCTTGTGGGGAGAGGTTAATATAGCAAAAAGCACTTCCTGTGACGCAGAAAAGACAGCATGGGCTTCCTTCCCTCCTTAGGAGCTAGTTCAGTATAGTGCTTAAGTGTGCAGACTCTTATCTGGGAGAACCGGGTTTGATACCTCACTCCTCCACTTGCAGCTGCTGGAATGGCCTTGGATCAACCATAGCTATCTCAGAGTTATCCTTGAAAGGGCAGCTTCTGGGAGAGCTCTCTCAGCCTTACCTACCTCACAGGTTGTCTGTTGTGGGGAAGGAGGAAGGTAAAAGGAGATTGTGAGCCACTCTGAGATTCGGAGTATAGGGCGGGATATAAATCCAATATCTTCTTCTTTTGGGACACTGCCAGAGTCATGAGAAGGGGTGCCCGATGCCCTCAACCCCTCTTCTGGCATCAGAGGGACCAGGATAAAGAGCTCAGGATGGAGCAGGACAAATAGAAAAAGAAGAGATTGGATTAATACCCCACCCTTTGCTAACCAAAGAAGCCTCAGAGTGGCTTACAAATCTCCTTTCCCTCCCCCTCCCCACAACAGACACCCAGTGAGGTCGGCAGGGCTGAGAAAACTCTGACAGAAACTGCTCGAGAGAGAGAGAGAGGTGGGGGGGGGGGGGAGGAACAGCTCTGCAAGAACTTGAGGCTGGCCCACGGTCACCTCAGCAGGTGCAAGTGGAGGAGTGGGGAATCAAACCCGATCCTCCCACATAAGAGTCCTTGCACTTAACCACTACACAAAACAGGCTGATTCATCCCCAGTATATTTGCAGTGGTTCCACAGGTACAGAGTACCCGGGTTGGGTCTGGTTCCCTGCTAGAGTTCCCCATTTGCCCATCGATGGCGGGAGACCTGGTGGTGGTGGTGGGGGAGAGACTGCAGCCCCCGCTTGCTGATTTTTACCTGGTCTGTGGGCAGAAACTGGGCCCAAACTAGGGATGCCAGTCCCCAGGTGGGTGCAGAGAAACCCAAAGGCTCACAGCTGAAAATTACTGGCAGACAATTTTACAAAATTGTGAATGCAATTATTCAGAAATTCCAAATGTGCAGAAGGAACAATAAAAGCCATTTCATATATGTTTGTTCTTTTTGTCTTCGCTTTGACCCGACAAACTCCCAGTGAAACCAGGAGACAGCAAAACAGCAGTCCAAAACATGTTCAACTCCACTGCAATCATTTCAGGGATTCAGAAGCAAAACCAGTGCTCTTCTCCAGAGATTGGCAGTGGCAGTGGCGGACTGGCCAGGGTGTCAGCTTGCCCGATGGCAAGTGGGCCCCTGATGAAGTGGGCCCCCTTAAACATTAGACAATACGTTAAAAATGTTAATGTCTTTTAGTAGCTTGAAAATATAAAAGAAGTTCCAATATTATTACTGTAATGCAACTAAAATTTACATCGTATTTAGGGTTGCCAGCCTCCAGGTGGGGCCTGGGGATCTCTCCCTTTTATAACTGATCTCCAGCTAGCAGAGATCAGCTCCCCTGGAGGAAATGCAATCTGTATTTACATTTAGTATCTACTGCATACTGCCAGTAAAATGTACAATATATGTACACTGTAATATATATACACACACAATTTATTTTGCAAACATTTAATTGTACCTTTTTTCCGCTTATGTTTTTTTTGAACATTTTATTTATTTCTTATAAAAATTAAATGATAGCCTTATAGTTATGGGTGGGCCCCCTTTGTTTCCTGGCAACCAATATTTTTAGACCCAGTCCACCACTGGTCAGTGGCATCAAGGCTGAACCCCAGTTCTCTAAATTAATCACGGGGCCGCAAGCTGGAGCCAGCCGTTTCACACAGTGGCTTCGTCAGACATTCAAACTGTTGTTAGCCATACAATTTCAGTTTTCCAGAAAAATTTCTAGAATAAAGAAGTTTTTTTTAATCAGACAGAGACTTACATTTACACTCCATTCAAAAGCATTTTGAGTCAAAGGCGCTGGCTCCTCCCAGGACATCCAGAAAGAATTCCTCGGAGTCTCACAATCTAAAAAATCTCAATTCAACACAGCTGGGAGTATGCCACAAAGTTCTTAAAGGTACAAAACTCAAATTCATAAACATAAGTTTTATACAGAAAACAATAGGAGGAATGTAGAAACAATTTACAAATAATACCAGAAGCAATGTAAGAACAAATTCACATCTTTAAATCAGCAAATTGCACCTTACAAATAGCAGGAAAAGTCTAAATTCACACTTAGACCATTAGGGGCTTTTTTGTGCAGGAATGCACAGGAACACAGTTCCCGCTGGCTATGGAAGCATTCCTGATAGCTTGCAGAGTATTCCGGCTGACTTGGGGAGCAGCCAGTCATTGGAGAGATTGTCTGTTCAAGCACCTGCCCCTCCAAGCCTGCTTCTCCAATGAGTGGCTTGGAGAAAACAGGCACTTTCTAAGACATCTAACTGCCTGCTTCCTAGGCTTGCCAGGTCCCCAGGTCCTAGTTTGCAGGTTCCTTTCTTCCCCCAGACAGCTGACCAGCAGGGAAGCCCCAGTCCCAGCAGGACCCATGTGTCTTTCCCATTGGGAAGGCTAGAAGAAGCTGGGGAAGGGCTTGGTTTTTGGAAGGTGAGTGCCTTCAGATTTTTGCAGAAGCCTGGGTGAGTCTGTCTTTGAGTCTGTGAAACTCTGAAAAAGGAAGAGAGCCTCTGTCGTTTTGCATTCTTGAGAAACTAAGTCTCTGGTAGAAGAAAGTAGGAGTCAAGTGCACCTTTAAGACCCACAAAGTTTTATTCAGAATGTAAGCTTTCGTGTGCTCCAAGCACACTTCATCAGACGAGGATACAGGTACAGTGAACAGAGTTACATATAGCTGGTAGGTAGTGGTTTAGAATGCAAAATGGTACAAATTTAAGATCCAATGACAGAATAGTAAAATTAACAAATTGAGCAAACCTTTGATCTGGGTAGCATGAGCACACGAAAGCAATAAAACAGTAACACGTCAAAATGTGAGAATGTTTGTCAATTACTCTATAATATAAGCCTGGGTCAAAAAGAAGGCATTACTTTCTCAGAAATTTTTCCCATCTAACTAATTTACCTTTTAACATGATATAACATACATATAGTTTGCCATGAGAAGAAAAATACAGTGGAAGATGGATTTAGTATATGTAATGAGATAAACAGCCAATATCCCTATTTGAGCATGTCAGTGCAGCTAAAAGAGAAATACATTGGATAGTGATGCTCTTGTCCACCTAATTTACTAGTTAATATGTAAAAAAGAATACAGTAAAATATAGTGAAAATGGGTTAAGTATATGTAATGAGATAAACAGCCAATATACCTATTTTGAGTATGTCAATTCCAAAAATTATTGTGATACACTATTCTAAACGAGAAATACATTGGAATACTGTGGATGTATAATTAGACTCAGTGAGAGTGGGTTTAGCATCGGTAATGAGATAAAAAATCAATATCCCTGTTCAGTCCTGGGGAGGTGTTTGTTCCAAGTTTCATAATAATTTGTAATTCAGCAGTTTCTCTCTCCATTCTGTTTTTGAAGTTCCTTTGCCGTAAAACAGTTACTTTGAGGTCACCCATTGAATGCCCTGGAAGGTTAAAGTGTTCTCCCACAGGTTTCTCAGTTCTGTAATTCCTGATGTCAGATTTGTGGTGTTATCCTTTGGCATAAAGTTTGTCCTGTTTGCCCTACGTAGAGAACTAAAGGGCATTGTTGGCATTTAATGGCCTATATAATGTTGGAAGGTGAACAAGTGAATGAGCCTGAGATGGTGTAGTTAATGCTATTAGGGCCAGTGATTGTGTTGTCTGGGTGTATGTGGCAGCAAAGTTGGCACTTGGGTTTATTGCAAGCTCTGATACCGGTGTCCATGCTCAGATTGGGGGGCTGTCTGTGTGCAAGAAGAGGTTTACCCCCCAGTACTTTTGAAAGAGAGCTGTCATTATCCAATAGGTTGTAAGTTGTCGATGATATGTTGAACTGTTTTCAGTTGAGAGTTGTGTGTGACCACTAGTAGTGTTCTGTTATTGTCTCTTTTGGGTCTGTCTTGTAACAGGTTTTCTCTGGGTATCATTCTGGCTTTGTTAATCTGTTTCCTGACTTTATCAGGTGGGTACTTTGGTTCCAAAAAGGTCTCTGGTTGTTTTGCATTTAGTTTTGAAAGTCCTTTTCACAGTAAATCAATAGTGAGGTGAGAAAGTAAGTCTCTGTGAGTCTGTTTGCTTTGCATTCACTCTTTAAAGTCCTTTGTACAGTAAAATAGATTGGTTCCTTGTGTTAGTCTTGGTTAGATTCAACACATCTCTTGAGAAAATTGCTCCAGTGAGATTATACAGGTGTGTATGTGTGTGTGCTGTGTTTATTTTGGCTGCTCTGGATGAAGATGAAGATATTGGATTTATATCCCGCCCTTTTACTCCGAAGAGTCTCAGAGCGGCTCACAATCTCCTTTACCTTCCTCCCCCACAACAGACACCCTGTGAGGTGGGTGGGGCTGGAGAGGGCTCTCACAGCAGCTGCCCTTTCAAGGACAACTTCTGCCAGAGCTATGGCTGACCCAAGGCCATGCTAGCAGGTGCAAGTGGAGGAGTGGGGAATCAAACCCGGTTCTCCCAAATAAGAGTCCGCACACTTAACCACTACACCATACTGGCTGTATGTGTTTGTGTGTGTCTTAATTCCTTGAGCTATTCTCAGAGCTATTCTGCATTATCTCTTTTTGATATTATTAGTATAATTATTGCCTTCCCTCTTCAGAGTTCTTTCTACAGACCTTTGTGTCACTATGCTTTCAATGGTTCTTAATACCTGGTTATATCCACCTTTTTCACAGACATTACTCTTATGTTTCTTCCTTTTGCTTTGGGAAGGGGGAGTTGAACAACTATTTGCATGATTTGTAGTCATGGTTGTGAATGTTCTCTCTTTTTAAAGGAGATATATTTAGGTATCTCCTTCAGGTACCCCTTTACTTACTGAGTGAGCTTCCTATTCAAAGGTATTCAGCCTTTGAAAACAGTTTCAAATATTCAAATAACTGTTTTAGAAGTATTAATTTCTCTCCTCGGGTTTCATTTTTTTTCATATATATTGGTGTTTTCCACCAATCAGTGCCATATGATTTTCTTTCCTTTTTCTTTTGTACCCTTAGCTCATTGATTTCTTGAGCAGAGGACACTTATTTTATTTTTTTAATGCAAGGACTGAGACAAATTCCACAATTGCTAGAGCAGGGGTGGCCAGACTTGCTTAACAGAGCCATATAGAATAAACAGCAGATGTTTGAGAGCTGCAAGACGTGAACGTCAGATATTAGAGAGCCGGAAGGAAGGAAGGAAGGAAGGAAGGAAGGAAGGAAGGAAGGAAGGAAGGAAGGAAGGAAGGAAGATAGCTGGGGGAGGGTGAGAAAGAGGTGGAACAAAAGCAGCTTCAACTTTAAATACATTTTCCAAGCTGCTGGCTGGCTTGGCTTGGAGGAGTGATTTAAAGATACAAATGCCTTCTCCAAGTCACCTTATGGGGCAGTGGGTGCTTCAAGAGCCACACAATATGTGTGAAGGAACAACATGTGGCTCCCGAGTAGGGTTGCCAAGTCCAATTCAAGAAATATCTGGGGACTTTGTGGGTGGAGCCAGGAGACTTTGTGGGTGGAGCCAGGAGACATTTGGGGCGGAGCCAGGAACAAGGGTGTGACAAGCATAATTGAATTCCAAGAGAGTTCTGGCCATCGCATTTAAAGGGACAGCACACCTTTTTAAATGTCTTCCTTCCATAGGAAATAATGGATAGGGGCACCTTCTTTTGGGGCTCATAGAATTGGACCCCCTGGTCCAATTGTTTTGAAACTTGGGGGGTACTTTGGGGAGAGGCACTAGATACTATATTGAAAATTTGGTGCCTCTACCTCAAAAAACAGTTCCCCCAGAGCCCCCGAAACCTCCAGATCAATTCCCCATTATATCCTATGAGAATTGATCTCCAATTAGGGAATAATGACGATGTCAGACATTGGAGCTCAAAGTAAACGGATCATCATTTGTTGCAAAAGTAGTAGCGTTTATTTGATATCTCAAAGTTCTGGACAGGCAGCCATTGGAACTGATAGCAAGCATTGAAACATACATGGGTTTTAAGGTCTTACATCAAAGCATTCATAAACAATCCTACATTCTCACACTCTAATGTCAGAAGTAACACTTGCCCTACTCCTTATCGCTTGCGGCTCCCTTTCTCACGGAGGAGCCCTGCTGGCTCTCCTTGAGACTTGCTATCTTCAAAGGCCTATTGCTTTGTTAGTGTTATGCAGAGGAGTTCACAGCATGGGTTAGTAACATTTCTAAGACCGTTTGAAATGCAAGGTCTTCTGCTTCATGGTTAGTATTAGGAATTCAAAATGGAGTTAATCATGTCAAGGAACAAGTTACAGAATACATTTAGCATAAAAACACAGTGATGCTCTCCAATGTCTGACAGAAGACGTTTCCCTCCCCCCCCCCACGTTTCTGGCAAATCTGATGCAGGGGATTGGCCTATCTACTCACAAGTTGCTGCCAGCTTCTTCACAGCAACACAGACACACCATCCCAAATTGAAGCCTTTCAATCAAGCCTCCAGAGGTGCAAAGGCACATGGTCCTTTGCGGGTGGGGCGGGGCTTCTCCCCCCCCCCCGCCAGCCAGCTGACTGGGGGTGGGAAGCAGCCTGGGAAAATGGAAGAACGGCTGCTGCGATCGGGGCTGGGTGGGAAGGGAAGGGCAAGGAGAAGCTGCTGCCATCCAGGGTGGGAAGGGAAGGGGCGAGGAGAAGCTGCTGAAATCGGGGCTGGGTGGGAAGGGCCACCATTCTCCTCCCCCCCCCCCCGCTTTCCAGATTTTTGGCGAGCAAGGGGGAGGAGGCTCCAAATCGGGGGTCCCCCGCCTGGGAAGCGGGGGATTTGGGAAGCCTACTCCCGAGCCACAGTTTGGCCACCCCGTGCTTAGAGTATTCTTAGGATCGTTATCACTGAGCCAAAGAGCCAGGGTTTCTGGAGTGTTAGGGGTGGGGCTTGTGATTTTAAATTAAACATGATTTCCCTTTTTACATTTTGCTTTATAAGAAATTTCCCACCTTTTGAAGGTATATGAAAAACTCTTCTATGGTCTTGTATCTGTCAGCTTCTTTTATTCCTCCGATCTTGTTCAGAAATTTAAACACACACAGTCCTGAGTTTCTCAGTGTTGTTTCCTCCATCTGAAAAATTAGCAACATGGCAACCTCCGGTAACTGTGTTGGAAAGTGCTTTAAAACTAAGGTACATGGGGTGCTTGTCTGCTGGAGTGACTATAGTGTCTTTACTCTCTCTGAAACTTCCAGCATCAATCACTAGAAATTCTGAGGTGGGCATGGCTGGATGACTGCACTTCTTGTGATTTATTTATTTATTTTATTTTATTTTATATTTTTATTTATTTATTTATTTTATGATTTATATCCCGCCCTTCCCACCAAGTGGCTCTGAAGGTCTGGCCTAATACACTAATCAGTTCCTACAACCATGGTTGTGACCTAGTATGCAAATAACAAAGATGTCAGAGGTGTGGCCTAATATGCTAATGAGTTCCTGCTGGGCCTTTTCTTTAAAAAAGCCCTGCTATACAGTAATCATACCACAGAGTTTCTGGCAATTCCTAGAGCTACCTTTTGTCTCTTCAGGGTAGTTCTAGGAATCATCAGGCTATCTATAGTAAGAACTTCCTGTAAGTAGAAGAGGCTTTATTGAGAGCCAGCCTGGTGTAGTGGTTAGGAGTAGTGGACACTAATCTGGAGAACCGGGTTTGATTCCCCTGCTGGTCCACATGAAACCAGCTCAGTGACCTTGGGCCACAGTTCTCTCAGAGCTCTCTCAGGCCCACGTACTTCACAGGGTCTTTGTTGTGGGGAGAGGAAGAAGAAGATACTGGATTTATATCCTGCCCTCCACTCTGAATCTCAGAGTGGCTCACAATCACCTTTACCTTCCTTCCCCACAACAGACACCCTGTGAGGTGGATGGGGCTGAGAGGACTCTCACAGCAGCTGCCCTTTCAAGGACAACCTCTGTCAGAGCTATGGCTGACCCAAGGCCATTCCAGCAGGTGCAAGTGGAGGACTGGGGAATCAAACCTTCGGTTCTCCCAGGTAAGAGTCTGCACACAACCATTATACCAAACTGGCTCTCTGGAAGGGAAGGCTGCTTTAAAACACGGTAGAGAAAAGCAGACAGGCATGTCAGCCTGCAGGTCCCAGTGGGAGATTTGAAAGAGAGGTTTTGCAGGCTCTGCCCCAGCAGCCACCATGTGCCTTTAAATCTGTGCAGGCTTAAAAGAAGCTTGAAAACTGCTGTGTTTTGGACTGTGTGTATGTGCCTCTAAATCTGAGCAAGAGGAAAGCTGAATGGGTGGGGCAAGCAAGCAGAGCCACGTGAGTTTGTGAAGCATGTGAGAAAGGAAGAGAACTGAGCAGAGTTTCTCTGTTTGTTTGGCTGGTCTGCTTTCATTTCCCTGTCAGTCTGAGGAAGTTGGTTGAAATACAGCAGATGGTTACATCCAGTGACTCCTGTGAGCAGATTGCCCCAGTGAGATCACAAAAGTGTGTGCATGCTGTGTTTATTTTGGCTGCTTTGTGAGAGTGTTTTTGTGTGGAAGTGCAACTGCTGAGGGAATGAGGAAATGAAGACTGTATTCCAGGGAACTGTGCTGTTGTATTTTTATTTACTTATTTTAAGTAATGGGAAAGTCTCCCAGCTCCAACCCCAAAGTCCCCAGATATTGTCTATGTTGGACCCAGAACCTTAAAAGCAGGATATAAAAACTAACTCTTCTTTAATTTTTTTTCTCCTGGAACACTGCCCTCCCCACAACCCTTCCTATTCCCTAGTAGGGCTGCCAATCTCCCCAAATGACAACTGAACTCAAGACTACCAAGACCTAAGGAAAATAGATACAAGGGTATTCTACCTCGTGGAGGTCCTGCCCTTCTCCAAACATTTTAGCTTTTGTCCTAAACATTTTAGATCATACAAATAAGATTTGTTTGGGTAGATTACAGTGCCTTTATGTTGTCGTATTCTCCTAACAAAAACACCCTGTGTGGACAGACCCACAAACCTAGTTCTGCATCCTATTTATTTCAGGCACCTCCGCAGGGGAAACTGAGTCTCCCTGCTATCTTATGTGCTTGCTTCCCCCTCCTCCCATAGTGCCCCTACTGACCGGGCCAGGCCTGACGTCCTCACACCTTTAGCCTCACCCCACCACGACTGCAAGAAGCAGCTCCTCTCACTTAATGCGAAGCACATGTACCTATTTTTATCTGGGAAATGCTGGAGGCCATGCATTTGGAAGAGATATTTACATCTAGTTCTTTTAATCCCCCCTCCCCTCATTTAAAAACTGGGCCTTCTCTCCGAGAAGAGGCAGCAAGAGACGCATTTGTCCATTCCTAAAGAAAGGGTAGGGAAGGGGTAACAGGACTTTTTTTTGTAGCAGGAACTCCTTTGCATATTAGGCTACATCCCCCTGATGTAGCCAATCTTCCAAGAGCTTACAGGACTTTTCTTACAGGACCTACTGTAAGCTCTTGGAGGATTGGCTGCATCGGGGGTGGGGGGGTGTAGCCTAATACGCAAAGGAGTTCCTGCTACAGAAAAAATCCTGGGTAATTTAATTTTGGTGAGGGGAGAAAGGGATGCCTGGGTCAGGAAATACATTGTCTAATCCAGAGGTGTCGAACTCATTTGTTATGAGGGCCAGATCTGACATAAATGAGATCTTGTTAAGCCAGGGCATGGGTGTCATAAAATGTAGTGCCAGGAAGTGGAGATAACAACTTTATAAAGGACACAGAAGTGTTTTTTCTTGCTTTTTTAAAAAAGGTGCTTTTTTTGTATCTCTCCTGTGTGATTGAGGGAACTGGGCAAAGAAAGCTCGGGCTCTTTTCTTTCTTCCCCAGGGGACCAGAAGAGGGAGGACCCTCAGCCAATAGAAGGAAGAGGGGCTTGGTTTAGTAGCTGTGCGATTGAGAGAGCCTGGCAAAGCCAGCTCTCCTTCTCCCCCCTTCCTCCCCAAGGGAGGAGCCTCAGCCAATGGAGAAAATAGAGGCTTTGCTCTGTAGCTCCTGTGTGGCTGAGCAAGCCTGGTGATGCAAGCTGTGACGCAGAAGGAAGCAAGAGAGAGGAAGAAGGAAGCAGATTTGCTCATGGGCCTGATAGGAGCCCCCTGGGGGCCTGATCCGGCCCCCAGGCCACGTGTTTGATACCCCTAGGAAAACTTACACCATCTCCTTTTCTTTCTAGAGTTCAACTCTCTCCTCTCCTCTCCTCTCCCACTCTGCTCACAGCTCTTGCTTTCTCAGGGCTTTTTTTGTAATAATAATACATTTTATAGAAAAAAAACAGCAAGAACTCATTTGTATATTAGGCCACACCCCTTGACATCACCGTAGTTTCACACAGGGCCTTTTTTTTGTAGAAAAAGCCCAGCAGGGACTCATTTGCTTATTAGGTCACACCTCCTGACACCAAGCCAGCTGGAACTGCGTTCCTGTGCGTTCCTGCTCAAAAAAAGCCCTGCGCTTTCTGCTTTCCAGTGGCTGGCTCATAACTGACCATCACAACAAACTGATGCACACACATGAGTTTTTCAGTTTTGTTGCACATTTCACTCCCAGGCAGCTCCTGTGCTGTTCCTGGGTGTGTCTTGGCTGGAGTGATTGATGCGAGGGGATGCATTCAGAGTGTGCTTGCAATTCACCAAGAGTGCACAGCGGTCCAATCTATTGACAGATGAAGCATGTCCAGTCCATGAAGGAGGACACCTCCAGGGGCCTGGTCTCTTCTCCATTTCTCCCCACTGCTGTCATGCCAGGTTGGGAAAGGTGATGGAGCGTGTCCACCGCAGTGAAAGATGTCATTGCCTCTGCGATGCTCTGCAGGCCTCTTCGTTGATGGGACATCTTTTCCACTCTCGGGGCCAGATACACAGTGGGTGTAAATCATACTCACACAGCCTAAGCGACGACATCAGAGGAGCCAGTGCCAGTCTGTAAGGGAGCTTGCGCACGGTTCAGACTCCATGCCGCTTTCTATTTCTGTCTAAAATGTGATTCAGCGAAGCCGAGCCCCCTTGTTTCAGAGAAATGACGCTCGCTTTAGAGGACTGAATGCCATGGAGATGCCAGCTCTTCCCCCATACTCAGGGCCAGCTGAAGAACAACTCCAGATATTCTCTGGTAAGAACATAAGAGAACATAAGAACATAAGTGGGGAATCAAACCCGGTTCTCCCAGATAAGAGTCCAAGCCCTTAACCACTACACCAAACTGGTGTGGGGGAGAGGCAGAGAGAGGCAAACTTGGTGATGACACCAGCAGCAGCCGCACCAGGCAAGTCAGGCAAAGAGCAGCTCAGTTGCTGGCTGTTAGTCCAGGTGGGAGGGTTGCAAGCAGGGGGGAAATCGGGGGGGGGGGGGGAGCCAGCCTGGGGCCCCTAAAGGCATGGGGGTCCACAGGCCAGAACTTTTTTTAAAAAGAAAAAGCCCAGCAGGTGCTCTTGTGCATATTAGGCTACACTGCATGGCCTGGGAGGATGTGGCTGGCCCTTGGGAGAGATGAGGCACAATGTAGACAGAGCACTGAAATTCTGTGTTGGGAAGTTCTCTAGATGCTGCTGCTGATTTTTATCTCTTCCCAACCATGACCAGCTACATGATGTTTACAAACAGAGCTTTTGTGTAGAAAAAGCCAAGCAGTGACTCATTTGCATATTAGGCCACATCCCCTGATGGCACCATTGTTTTGTGTATTAGGCCACATCCCCTGATGGCACCATTGTTTTGTGTATTAGGCCACACCCCCTGATGGCAACATTGTTTTGTGTATTAGGCCACACCCCCTGATGGCACCATTGTCTATCACAGTGCTTTTTTGGGATAGAAAAATCCCAGCAGGAACTCATTTGCATATTAGGCCACATCCCCTGATGGCACCATTGTTTTGTGTATTAGGCCACATCCCCTGATGGCACCATTGTTTTGTGTATTAGGCCACATCCCCTGATGGCACCATTGTTTTGTGTATTAGGCCACACCCCCTGATGGCACCATTGTTTTGTGTATTAGGCCACACCCCCTGATGGCACCATTGTTTTGTGTATTAGGCCACACCCCCTGATGGCACCATTGTTTTGTGTATTAAGCCACACCCCCTGATGGCACCATTGTTTTGTGTATTAGGCCACATCCCCTGATGGCACCATTGTTTTGTGTATTAGGCCACACCCCCTGATGGCACCATTGTTTTGTGAATTAGGCCACACCCCCTGATGGCACCATTGTTTTGTGTATTAGGCCACACCCCCTGATGGCACCATTGTTTTGTGTATTAGGCCACACCCCCTGATGGCACCATTGTTTTGTGTATTAGGCCACACCCCCTGATGGCACCATTGTCTATCACAGTGCTTTTTGGGGGTGGAAAAATCCCAGCAGGAACTCATTTGCATATTAGGCCACACCCCCTGACACTAAGCCAGTTGGAACTGCATTCCTGTTAAAAAAAAGCCCTGATTACAAATATACATTGAGTTCTACAATGCTGGATTCTACAGAGCCCCTTATCAAACTTGCTGCTGTATCTTGATAGCTGTATAATAGACCCCCCCCCCCCCCCCTTTGCAAACCTTATTTTTGTTTCAAGGAATGAACAAAGTAGGTTCCCTGGCTCTGAATTAGCAGCAGGGGTGCTTTTGGCAATGTGGCTTCAAGGAGTCGGCCAAGTGGTCTAGGAGGACCACGATCAAGGAGAAGGAAGAATGGTGTGAATGGAATTTCAGATTTTGACATGTTGACGTTTCACAAGTAAGAAGTCAGTTCCCCAACATCTGGCCTGGGAGATTGCGTATTGCCTAAGAGCAACTCCAGATGTTCCCCGGGACCTTTTATTCATTATTTTGTTTCTTTCTCTTTTTTTTGTGCTCCTTTTTCTCTCTCAGCCACTATTGGATCACTTAATCAAGGGAGACAGGCTTTTTAAAACTGGCTAGGAAAAAAATAAACTGTTCAATGGTGAGATGAAATGAATTCTCTGGAACCCAGCGAGCAGATGTGTGTTTGGGCGAATGAGGTGAGAGAGAAAGAGAGGGCTGGTGGGGCGCGTGGTCAACCTTCGCCAAACTGAAGTCTGTTCAGAAGTGAGGCGGCAGAAGAGAGTTAATGAAAAATGGTTGAGGGAACAGGTTGAGTTCCAAAAACGGCAAGACACACTCAGAAGACTGGCGGCAGGCGAGGCCTGGCTAGATTTCATGTGCATTTCCTTTGTATGGTTGAAATTACCTTCTCCCCCTCCACATTTACTGAAGAATGTTGAAAATAATTTAAAATACAACAGTGTTGGGGGTTTTTTTAGAGGAGACCAGGGCTTTTTTTGTAGCAGGAAGAAGAAGAATTGCAGATTTATACCCCACCCTTCTCTCTGAATCAGAGACTCAGAGCGGCTTACAATCTTCCATGTCTTTCCCCCCCACAAAAGACACCCTGTGAAGTGGGTGGGGCTGAGAGGGCACTCACAGCAGCTGCCCTATCAAGGACAACTCTGCCAGAGCTATGGCTGACCCAAGGCCATTCCAGCAGCTGCAAATGGAGGAGTGGGGAATCAAACTCGGTTCTCCCAGATAAGAGTCCGCGCACTTAACCACTACACTAAACTGGCTCTTTGCATAACAGGCCACCTTTGCATAATAGGCCACACACCCCTGATGTAACCCATCCTCCTGGAGCTTACAGTAGGCCACTTCAACAGGTGTAGTGGAAGAACCATTAGTGCATACTGATAAGGTATGACTGTGAGTTGGTGCCTAAGCATGGGTTCCGGAGTGTAAAAATAGCGGCCAGAGGAAGCGTAAAGGACTTTTGTTGCTGCTACTACACCTGTTGAATTACTCTTCAAAGAGGAACAGCTGGGCTATCTGCGTCTCTCAACAGAAAGACAAGAAGACAGCAGTTTTTCATATCTGGCAACATTTAAAGTTTGAGTTTCTACTAAGGATTTTTTACTTGCTTTGAAGGACATTTAAGAATTACAGTGATAAAGTGGTTGAGTAAAAGAGTGTTGTGCACTTACATTGCAACATTTGGTGCGCAGTGTTTTTCTTGCTTTGCCTAAACTCCACACCACAAGTTTCCTTATTTACCGAATCCCCAGGTAGGGGCAGGGGATCCTCCAGTTTGGAGACCTTCTCCTTGCTTCAGGTCATCAGAAAGTGGGGGATGGGGGGAGGGAAATGTCTTCTGGGGACTCTGTTATTCTCTGTGGAGACCGATTCCAATAGGATATAATGGAGAATTGATCAGTGGGTATCTGGGGCTCGAGGGGGCTGTTTTTTGAGGCAGAGGCACCAAATCTGCAGCATAGCATCTGGTGCCTCTCCTCAAAACACCCTCCAAATTTCAAAAGGATTGGGACCAGGGGGGTCCAATTCTATACACTCCCAAAGAAGGTGCGCCTATCCTTAATTATTTCCAATGGAGGCAAGGCATTTAAAAGATGTGCGGTCCCTTTAAATGTGATTTACTGACATTCATTACAGAAATGCTTTGAGCCTAAGACCAGAGGGAAATATGAAATGGCTGGGCGTTGCGAGCTTGTGTACATAAGTTGCTTGCGTTGGTCAGTCAATGGAGAAAATAGAGGCTTTGCTCTGTAGCTCCTGTGCGATTGAGCAAGCCTGGCAAAGCAAGCTGTGATGCAGAAGGAAGTGAGAGAAAGAGACCAATTTCCCATTCACCTTCGCTGCTCTGACATTCCTCTTTTCAGCACGGCATCCTTCTGATTTCCCACTATCTGCCCCGGGGTTTCAGCTTGTGTCGGCATTTTTGCGCGGCAACAAGGAATTGGGTTTTAGCTGTTTCTGTTCACTGTGCAAAAACGGCAATGCAAGCTGAAGCCCTGGGGCAGATAATGGGAAATCGGAAGGACGCTGCGCTGAAAAGAGGAACTTCAGAGCAGCGTAGGGTGAGTGGGAAATCGGCCAGAGAGAAAGAGAGAAGGAAGCAAATGACGAAAAAGAAGACTGCAGATTTATACCCTGCCTTTCTCTCTGAATCAGAGACTCAGAGTGGCTTACAATCTCCTATATCTCCTCCCCCCACAACAAATACCCTGTGTGGTGGGTGGGGCTGAGAGGGCTCCCTCAGAAGCTGCCCTTTCAAGGACATCTGTGAGAGCTGTGGCTAACCCAAGGCCGTTCCAGCAGGTGCAAGTGGAGGAGTGGGGAATCAAACTCGGTTCTCCCAGATAAGAGAGCAAAGCCTCTATGATTCTATACAGAGGCTGGATGGCCGTCTGACAGCAGTGATGATCCTGTGAATTTAGGGGGCGGTGTTTGTGAGTTTCCTGCATTGTGGAGGGGGTTGGACTAGATGACCCTGGAGGTCCCTTCCAACTCTATGATTCTAAGAGTCCACGCACTTAATCACTACACCAAACAGTGAGTTGCTCGTGGGCCTGATAGCAGCCCCCTGGAGGCTTGATCTGGCCCATGGGCCACATGTTTGACATCCCTGCCTGATACTGAGTCAGACCATCATTCCATCAGTCAGTATTGCCTACTCTGACCGGCAGCAGCTCTCCAGGGTCTTAAGCAGGGGTCTTTCAAGTCACCTGCTACGTGATTCTTTTAACTGGGGCTGAACCTCTGACCTTCTGCATGCAAAGCAGATGTTCTACTACCAGTGAGCCATGGCTGTTCTCCTTGGTCCCATCTGATTGAAAAGCCTTTGCCCCAGATGAGTCAGGGGAACAAACTGGTTACAGATGGTCTGGCAAAGAATCAGAACCCAAAAGTCCAGTAACAAACTTAACATGCCTTACAGCTGTGCCTTGGGGTATAAAACCAAGCCTTGGATACAATCCTAAACCTTCCAGGTCCAAAACCAACACGTTGACCATGGCACCATGAGGGTGATGACACCTGTCTTTCACAGGGCAAGTTGGCCAGCCCCACAACCAAGTTCTTCAGCCAGCTGATTCTTGAAAACACTGGGGTGAAGACAGCTCCCAAGGAGCCACAAGTGGGCACTGGTTTCCACTTTGGAAACAACCCACAAAAAACCTTCATGCCTTCCCAACATTTGACGGATGAAACAAGGGAATTCCTTGTAACACCCTTGCTGTCAATCGCCAACCAAGTCTTCTCCAACACGTAACTGCACGTTGCTAAAACTCTTCCCTTTAGCTGCATTGGCTTATTCGCCAAAGCGTTAAAAAGCCAGGATGGCATTGGTTCTTTCCAGGGGTGGAATTCTAGCAGGAGCGCCTTTGCATATTAGGCTTCACCCCCTGATGTAGCCAGTTTTCCAAGAGCTTACAAAAAAGAGCCTTGTAACTTCTTGGAGGATTGGCTATATCAGGGGTGTGTGGCCTAATATGCAAAGGAGCTCCTGCTAGAATTCCACCCTTGGTTCTTTCGATTACGGATACACTCGAAACACATAATCATACCACAATATCTTATACAACAGACCTCAGCATTCATGTCCAAGCACATGAAGTTGTCCTGTGCAGGATGAGAGCCAGTTTGGTGCAGTGGTTATGAGGAGCAGACTCTAATCCGGAGAACTGGGTTTGATTCCCCACTCCTCCACCTGCAGCTGTTAGGTGATCTTGGGCAAACCATGGTTGTCTCAGAGCTGTTCTCTCAAGAGCAGTTCTCTCAGAGCTCTCTCAGCCCCACCTACCTCACAGGGTGCCTGTTGCGGGGAGAGGAAGGGAAGGGGATTGTAAGCTGCTCTGAGACTCCAAGTGATGTGCCGGGTATAAATCCAATCTCCTCCTGCTCCTCCTCTTCCTCCTCCTCCCATTGGTCCACCCAATTCAGTACTGTTTCCTCTTACCTGCAATAGCTCTTCACGGTCTCAGGCTGAGGACTTTCACATTACCTACAGCTTGGTCCTTTTAACTGGAGATGCCAGGGATTGAACCGGAGACCTTCTGCATGCCAAGTAGATGCTCTACCACTGAACAACATCTCCTCCCCCCCACCCCCGCCCCAAGCATTTACATGCATGCATGCTACAAAAAAGTGCATCTACTAAGTCTTAACTTTGGCACTACAGGAAAAGATGAAGCACCCCTTTCATCTAGCACCCCTCCCTTTCTTGGTCTTCAAAGGAGACACCTGAAATTGCTAGTTAGTGTTTTGTCCCCTTTAATGCAGAAGATAATTTACGGATCATTTCCATCACCTCCCTTTTTGGCCCTGAATAGCCCCTTTTCTGTTTGCATTAGCTATTTTAAATGTAGTATGATTCAATTCTGGGCTGAGCTTTCCAAAAAATCTTGTAGGGGTGGAAGGAAGGAGCGTCTTGCGGTCAAGTGACATTTCTTATCATTGTCATCATTTTACTGGCATGCTGAATGGCTCTGGAAGGAATCCAGAAAGAATAACTGATTTTTCAACCTACTTGCAGCAGAAGTGTTTGTGTTTAAATCTTAGAAGCCTGTTTTGGCGACTGAAGACAGGAGCTTTCACTTATTTGATTACATTAACATATTTTACCAAATTTAGCAAATGTTCTATCAAGACATTGAGGGCATACCACGCTATAGACTTGAAACAGTCTTCCCTCTTGCTTAAGAAACTTCAAGAGCTGCAGTTCTGTGAGGAATCTTCTACAGGAGAAATGTGACCAACATCCAGGGCTTTTTCTGAGCAGGAATGCACAGGAACACAGTCCCAGCTGACTTCGCATCAGGGGGTGTGGCCTAATATGCAAATGAGTTCCTGCTGCGCTTTTCCTACAAAAGCCTTGTGTGAAACAATGGTGATGTCAGGGGGTATGGCCTAATATGCAAATGAGTTCCTGTTGGGCTTTTTCTGGGGGAAAAGCCCTGCTAATGTCGCAAAAACTCCAATTTAAAAAATTGAGAGAGGCACCTTAAGTTGTGGGAAGACAATATTTGTTCAAAGTGTAACGATGTCCTAACAGATGGGTTTTCACAGGGCTTTTTTCTTGGTAGGAAAAGCCCAGCAAGAACTCATTTGCATGTTAGGCCACCCCCAACACCACCATTGTTTCACACAGGGCTTTTTTTGGTAGAAAAAAATCCAACAAGAGCTCATTTGCATATTAGGCCACACCTCCTGATGCCAAGCCAGCTGGAACTACGCTCCTGTGCATTCCTGCTCAAAAACAGCTCAGGGTATTCATTTGTGTTAAGCTTGCCGACACTTTTGAAATCTCAAGAACCACAGTGTATTGTTGGAACTCTCTGTCTGGGGCAGTGATGCTCTGTATTCTTTGTTCTTGGGGAGGGTACAGTGGGATGGCTTCTAGTGCCCTGGCCCCACTGATGGACCTCCTGATGGCACCTGGTTTTTTGACACAGAATGTTGGACTGGATGGGCCATTGGCCTGATCCAACATGGCTTCTCTTATGTTCTAATGAATGGGCAGTAGGCACCATCACAAAATGGCTTCCACGGGGGAAGGGGACAGAGCCCAAAATGGCTGCCCTGAAAGACAGGGTCCAATGACAGCGTTCTGGAAGAACCCATAAAATGCTGGAAGGTTCCAAGCCAAGTGTCCTCCTACCAGAGAGACAGCTGTTTACGACTGGGTGCTCTCTGCAGACCCAAAGGTGATGTGCTTCCCTGAGAGTAAAGACAAGGGCTGATTCTTTCCTTTGTGGAAGAAAGCGCCTCAGCCCAAAAGGGAATAAACGCAGGGGTGGCCAATGGTAGCTCTCCAGATGTTTTTGCCTACAACTCCCATCAGCCCCAGCCATTGGCCATGCTGGCTGGGGCTGATGGGAGTTGTAGGCAAAAAACATCTGGAGAGCTACCGTTGGCCACCCCTGGAATAAAGCCATCAGACAAGTATTTACAGCCTCCCAAAACATCTCATGCTGTTTCCTTGAGATATAATTTGTTGTGATGTTATTTCCTTTTGTTTTGTTAAAAGAATTAAAAACCAAACCGAACCCCAACAATACAAAAGCCAACAACACCTTAAAGATAAAGGAAGAAGGTTACCCCCTCTGGGTTGGGGAATTCATGGCGACTCGGAGGGGAAAGTGGAAAGGGTGGGGTTGAGATGGACCTGGGGGGGGGGGGTAGAATGCCATAGAGCTTATGTTGCCAATCCCCAGGTGGGGGCAGGAGCAAGCTTGTGACAAGCACAATGGAACTCTGAAGGGAGTTCTGGCCATCACATTTAAAGAGACCGCACACCTTTTAAATGCCTTCCCTCCATTGGAAATAATGAAGGAGAAGGGCACCTTCTTTGGGGGCTCATAGAATTGGACCTCCTGCTCCAATCTTTTTGAAACTTGAGAGGGTGTTTTGAGGAGAGGCACTGGATGCTGTGTTGCAAATTTGGTGCTTCTACCTCAAAAAACATCCCCTTTCAGAGCCGCAGATACCTGTGGATCAATTCTCCATTATACCGTCTGGGAATTGGTCTCCATAGTAGAGTATAATGGAGTGCCCAGCAGACATTTCCCTCCCCACCCCCGGCTTTCTGATAACCCTGAAGTTGGGGGAGGGCCTTCAGACTGGGAGATCCCCTGCTCCCACCTGGGGATTGGCAACCCTAATCTAGGTGCGTGTTTGCTTTACCTTTACGAGCTTCTGCCCGGTTCTGGTTGACAGCTTCTCTGGATAATAATTTTTTTTTTTTACCGTCTAGCACGACACCATCATTTCCAGCGAGTGAATTCAGGCAGGCCTCTGGAATCTCTGTTGCTCAGAGCAAGACAAGAGATCAGACTGTAAATCTCCGCTCATCGCTTTGACCAGACACCCTGGGTGGTGATAAATCTCAAACGCCCGACCCTGGATTCGGAGGTTGCTATTATTAATATTCTAGAAGATCTCATAAACGCCCATCTGGAAAAACAGCCGAGTCGGTGGGCAGGGGGATTTTCAAATGTGCCATAAAGCCAGATTGCTCATTTGCTTTCGAACGGAGGCAACGGCGCATAAAAACTGCAAGGGGAGCCAGGCCAGTTTTAACGGCATTTAAAATAGGTGGTTGTGATCTCATTTGGAATTTTCGGAGTAGGCTGGAATTAGGATCTGGTGGTGTCCCGTATATTTCGAACCTCGGGGACGAAAGCTGGTCCAGCTTTGCGCCGAATGCCTTTTATACCTTGTCATTGTTATTTTAAAAAGAGGGAAGGACGCAGGTTCCTGCAGCGAAATAAAACTGGGAGGAAATCTGTCTTTTTCTCCTCCATCTTGATTGAGGGGTCTCCAAAGAGGGGGGGGGATTTGTGCAGCCTTCGGTTCTGGGGGCACGCACAGTGCGCAGGGCCAAGAAGCTAATAAATGAAGTCTGGCACAGATCTGGATCTTGCTGGGCTTCAGGACGGCTCTTTCCCCACTCGCAAGAGAGAGATGGCACAGATGTTGGGAGACACTGATTGATTCTAGGGCCGTGTTCCACGCCAGCTCCTGATGGAGTTAGGAGGAGACCTCCCATGGCGCACGTCAGGAGAAGGAGGAAGCCTGCATGCCATTGGAAATTAAGAATAACCCCAATTGAATCAAATAGCAGGAGAGGAATGTCAAATGAAATCTAGCTTGACTTTTTGCTTGTGTGCAACTAGGGGTAAATTATGGGACTAGTGCATGGGGTAGGGTTGCCAATCGCTGTACATTTGGCAGTAATGAACGATGAGGGCACCTTTCTTTTGAGGCTCATAGAATTGGATCCCCTAGTCCAGTCTTTTTGACACCTGGGGGTGGGGGTTTGAGGAGAGGCACCAGATGTTATGCTGAAAATTTGGTGCTTCTACCTAAAAAACAGCCCCCCAGAGCCTCAGATACCCAGAGATTGATCCTCCATTATACCCAGGGCTTTTTTTGTGCAGGAACACAGAGGAACGCAGTTCCGGCTGGCATGGTATCAGGGGGTGTGGCTTAATACGCAAATGAGTTCCTGGTGGGCTTTTTCTACAACAAAAGTTGTGATTATACCCTATGGGAACTGGTCTCCGTAGGGTATAATGGAGTGCCCAGGAGACATTCCCCCTCCTGCTTTCTAATAACTCTGAAGTGGGGGGAGGACCTCCAAACTGGGGGATCCCCTGTCCCCAACTGAGGATTGGAAGCCCTGCTGTTTCCTGATTTGGTCTCACCTTAACCACCATTTCTGGATAAAGCGTCACTGACCTTCACGTGTGATCTAGATTTCTAGAGAAGCATGAAGCCCAGCCTCGTAGAAAGAACCCTATTTATGTTGAGCAGGAAAACAAAAATCTCACAGAAGTGATGGCTGGCCATCTAAGAAAGAAAGACACCACGAAACAGACCTGACGCCATTTTCTGAAAGAGTTTTCGTTTTCCCAAAATGAGCGAGAGGAGTTACTGGGCCGGTTCTTCTCTGAGACTTCTGCGTCGAGGCACTTGGCGTCATTTGCCAATCGGGGAAAAATTAGGTCATACAAGAAGAGCAAAACAATAACAGTCATAATAAAGGGAAGCAAATATAAAAAGGCATTCCCCCCCCCCGCCCTCTCCCCCCCTGAGTCTTGGACCCCACAATGGGATATGACCATTAACTCTCCTCAGAACATGCTGTGTGCTTCTGGTAGGCCGAAGCCATTTATTTCACTTTGCGTGGGTTCCTGAAAGCTTGGGGCGGCAGGGGTGGTGGTGGGGAAACGACTAGCCAGTGTTTATTTTGACAACAGAAAGCTTTGCTCCTTGGAGTTTCTGGATAACGTGATTTGTCCAAGATGAAGGAATAAATGGTTTATTTTAATCCCTTGTCTACATGGCCTGTTGTATAAATACAGAATGTGCTTTTACAAAGGCTTTGCGGTTTATTACTCTATTAGGAGGCCCCCTGTTTGCCAGGCAGCCAAGGGTCTTCTAGGGATGGTGGAAAGTTTCACACACGGATCCAGTCTCCGCTTGAATCCAGCTTGTGCCACTTGCCCGCATTAAACTGCAGGGTGAAGAGCCTGTTGGAGAGAGGGTTGCCAATCCCAGGTGGGGCAGGGTAGAGGTACAAAAACCTCCGCAAAAACCAGCTTTAACAATATAGAAATTAAAGTGTAATTTACAAAATGCTTATAGCACAACTAAACATATCAAAAGTGAAGTAAATCACAATTTAAAGTGACAGAACACTGACCACACCCGTATCCATAGTACTTAAGTCTTTAAGCATGAAATTTCTTGAACTGAAGATCCGCGCTGTGGTGAAAAAAGGTCGATATTCAAACGGAGCGCAATGCTGCAATCTTTTTGGTGAGCAGATGAGGAGAATGACGTAATGCAGCCAGGCATCAGAACGCGCTATTCTCTCTGTTTCACAGAGTGCTTCAATGAGCTTCAAGAGTACATTACTAAAATTCTTTCTTAGGAGAGCAACACTTCAATATTCTTAGAGATGTAATCGATTAGATCACATATCCGTGTTTCTCTGTTGTGTTGCTAAATCCCTGGGTGGGGGCAGGGGATCCCCCTGTTTGGAGGCCCTCCCCCCGCTTCAGGGTCATCAGAAAGTGGGGGGGGGTTTCTGTTGGGCACTCCATTATTCCCTATGGGGACTGATTCCCCATAGGGTATGATGGAGAATTGATCTGGGGCTGGGGGGGGGGCTGTTTTTTAAGGTAGAGATGCCAAAATTTCAGTATAGCATCTGGTGCCTCTCCTCAAAACAGCCCCCCAAGTTTCAAAAAGATTGGACCAGGGGGTCCAATCCTATGAGCCTCAAAAGAAGGTGCCCCCATCCTCCATTATTTCTTTTTTTTTTTTCGGTATAAACAAATTTATTAGTAACATATGGTAGCAGAATTATATCTACAACTTATAAAGAACTTGAAATAAAATAAAAAACAATGTTCTACCCCATATCTTACTTTCCTCCCACCCCTCCCTCCGTTACTTGACCCCTGCCAGTGTTATTTTTAGAAAAACAAATATTAAGGTACCCTTAACTATAAAAATCTTAATCATCAAAAATTGTCCAATGTCCTTTTATTTTCCACTCTTTCTCTACGTATCTTCTGAATTTCTTCCACTCCGCATTCTCTCCCTCTCGGCTTGGCTTCGCGAACGAAGATTTAAGAAGGATGCAATAGTCCACGTTTGCTGCAGGCTCGCTGGTGGCTGACAAGACCAATGTGGGACAGGCAGGTCCGGCCACAGCGGCTGCAGGGAAAAGTCTGATTTAGGGTTGGTCCTGTAGCAGTGCGATTCTTCCTCAATCTCCTTTTGTCCTCAAGACCAGCTATGCGTGTGTTCTCAAAGGAAGAGACAGCCTGGTGGATGGTGTGCCTCCATGCTTTGCGATCTGAGGCTAGGTCAGACCACTGGTGATGGTTGATGTGACAGGTGCTAAGGGATTTCTTCAAGGAGTCCTTGTACCTCTTCTTTGGTGCCCCTCTATTTCGATGGCCGGTGGAGAGTTCGCCATACAGGGCAATCTTGGGAAGGCGGTGGTTTTCCATCCTAGAAATATGCCCTGCCCAGCGCAGCTGCGTCTTCAAAAGCAGTGCCTCGATGCTGGTAACCTCTGCCCGCTTGAGGACTTCAGTGTTGGTCACAAAGTCACTCCAGTGGATGTTGAGGATGGTGCGAAGGCAGCGCTGATGAAAGCGCTCAAGGAGTCGCAGGTGATGACGGTATAAAACCCACGATTCGGAGCCATAGATGAGGGTTGTCATCACAACCGCTTTGTAAACATTGATCTTTGTGCCTTTTTTCAGATGCTTGTTGCTCCACACTCTTTTGT
The DNA here is from genome assembly GCF_032191835.1 of Heteronotia binoei. Lineage (NCBI taxonomy): Eukaryota > Metazoa > Chordata > Lepidosauria > Squamata > Gekkonidae > Heteronotia > Heteronotia binoei. The sequence continues at coordinate 15,795,310 of NC_083242.1, read as the reverse complement.
GCAGTCGGCCAAATGCACGGTTTGCCTTTGCCAGCCTGTTGTCAATCTCCTTGTCGATCTTGGCATCTGAGGAGATGATGCACCCCAGGTAGCTGAACTGCTGGACTGTCTTCAGAACTGATTCACCCACAGTGATGCAGGGAGGGTGATAATCTTCCTGGGGTGCAGGCTGGTGGAGAACTTCTGTCTTCTTCAGACTAACTTCTAGGCCGAATAGCTTGGCAGCCTCTGCAAAGCAGGACGTCATATGCTGCAGAGCTGATACTGAGTGGGAGACGAGTGCAGCATCATCAGCAAACAGTAGCTCTCGGATGAGTTTTTCCATTGTCTTGGAGTGTGCCTTTAGTCGCCTCAGGTTGAACAGGCTGCCATCGGTGCGATAGCGGATGTAGACACCATCGTCCTCATCTAGATCTACTGCGGCTCTTTGAAGCATCATGCTAAAGAAGATCGTAAAGAGAGTTGGCGCGAGAACGCAGCCTTGCTTTACACCTGTGCCTATTGGGAAGGGCTCCGAGAGGTCGTTGCAGTGTCTGACTTGGCCTCGCTGGTCTTCGTGTAGCTGGATGATCATGCTGAGGAACCTTGGGGGACATCCTAAACGTTCCAAGATTTGCCACAGGCCCTTCCTGCTAACGGTATCGAAAGCTTTGGTAAGGTCGACAAAAGTCACATACAGACCCTTGTTCTGTTCCCTGCATTTCTCTTGGAGCTGCCTGAGAACAAATACCATGTCGGTGGTGCTCCTGTTAGCTCTGAAGCCGCACTGGCTCTCTGGGAGGAGTTCTTCTGCAATGGTGGGCACCAGTCTGTTCAGGAGTATTCTGGCAAGGATTTTGCCTGCGATGGAGAGCAGGGTTATCCCCCGGTAGTTGGAGCAGTCTGACTTTTCCCCTTTGTTCTTGTATAGGGTGATGATGATTGCATCGCGAAAGTCCTGTGGTAATTTGCCTTGTTCCCAGCAGGTGGCAAGTACTTTGTGAAGTGAGCTATGTAGTACTGTGCCCCCATGGTGGGGGGTGGGCTCCCTCTGGGAATCCTACCCCCCCAGGGAAAGTGCATGCGCAATACATAGCCTCTCCTCTCCCGGTGTAGTGAACGCCGCGTGGTCACTGTCTGGCTATGCCTGGCAGATGGTCACTGCAATGGCCTCTCCTGCATTACTGCATCCGTAGCAACACCTTCTCGCTGGTCCCCCCCGTTTTCACAGAGTTTGCTACGTCATGGTGCAACCGAATTGTCCGGCGGTATAACCGGATGGGCAGGCTGGGCCCACCAACTTCGTCAGCCTAAGAGAAGGAAAACTCTGACATCAAACCCGGGCAGATAGAGCTCGTTAATGTAACACCTACCACCTGGAGGACTCACTGCCGGCGTCCCGGCTTACTGGGCCATGGCAGATGACCCCCAGGTGAAAGGGTGGAGCCAGTACCGCGCACACTGCGCTTCACCTAAAAAATTCCTCTGCGCAGGCCTGAAGGGCATATCCACACACACAACCCACAACGCATCAAGTCCTGCAGCGATAGGCAAGGGGCGAAACGGCAGGTGGAAGGTGCCACTGGAAGCCGCAGTCCCGATCCTGCATGTAGGCTGTTCAGGATATTGGTCGCCTGATGCTAACCCGGAGACGAAAGCATCTTTCGGCAGCACCCTGAACGACCAAGCAGCCTTATCTAGGGACAGCACTGCTTGCTCCACACGGAGAGGGGCCTAGAAAAGGTGGCCTAAACAAAGCTCGTCTCCCCCACCCCAGTTGGCTAGCCGCGGTCAACGGGCATCCTTACTTGCGGTCGAAAAATAACAACAAAGAAAAGGCATGCACCTGCCTCACAAAGTGTGCAAAGACTAAAGCTTGCGTGTTGGAACATCAGAACCATGCTTGACACAGTAGGCAGTGGTCGCCCTGAACGACGCTCTGCTCTAGTTGCCCACGAACTTCTCAGGTTGAATATCGACATAGCAGCTCTCAGTGAGGTCCGTTTCCCTGAGGAAGGTAGTCTTCAAGAACATGGTGCTGGCTATACCCTCTACTGGTCGGGTAAGTCAAAGGCTGAGAGCCGCCTTTCTGGCGTTGGCTTCATGGTCAGGAACTCCATTCCGCATTAAAAAGTTCTAAATCATAGTCTTTTAGTTTTCTTGTTAATTTGTCCATTTCACTCCATGACATAACTTTTGTAATCCAGTCCCATTTTTCTGGTATTTTTTCTTGCTTCCATAACTGCGCATACAATGTCCTAGCAGCTGAGAGCAAGTACCATATTAAAGTTCTATCTTCTTTTGGAAATTTTTCCATTTGTAATCCCAGCAGAAAAGTCTCTGCTTCTTTGTTGAATTCATATCCCAGAATCTTAGAGACCTCTTGCTGAATCATCTGCCAAAACATTTTAGTCCTTTCACAAGTCCACCACATATGGTAGAAAGAACCTTCATGCTTTTTACATTTCCAACACCTATCTGGCATCTTATTGTTCATCTTTGCTAATTTTTTTGGAGTCATATACCATCTATACATCATCTTAAAACAGTTTTCTTTAATACTATGACATGTTGCGAGTTTCATAGAGTTCTTCCACAAATACTCCCAAGATTCCATCTTTATTTCTTTATTTACATTAATTGCCCATTTTATCATTTGAGATTTCACTACTTCATCTTCTGTAGACCATTGTAAAAGTAATTTGTATACTTTTGAGATTAATTTCTCATTGTCTCCAAGCAGAACTCTTTCCATTTCTGTTTGTTCTTTCCTTATTCCTTCGGCTTTAATATCATTCTCCATCAAGCTTTTTATTTGTTGCATTTGAAACCAATCATATTTATAACTCAGTTCTTCTGCAATTTTCAGTTCTATTTTCCCACTTTGTATTTTTAGTAACTGGTTATATGATAGCTGTTTTTCATTAACTGTTTTAGCCGTTAACTTTATCACTTCAGCTGGCACTATCCACAAAGGTCTCCTCTCATCACCATATTTCTTATACTTTATCCCCAGCCCCAGATCACACAAAGGGTGATTAACACATGGAATTCACTGCCACAGGAGGTGGTGGCAGCTGCAAGCATAGACGGCTTCAAGAGGGGATTGGATAAGCATATGGAGCAGAGGTCCATCAGTGGCTATTAGCCACAGCGTATTGTTGGAACTCTGTTTGAGGCAGTGATGCTCTGTACAGTGGGTGGCCCCACTGGTGGACCTCCTGATGGCACTTGATTTTTTTGGCCACTGTGTGACACAGTGTTGGACTGGATGGGCCATTGGCCTGATCCAACATGGCTTCTCTTATGTTCTTGCTGGACTTCTTCAACTTTGTTCTGTTGCTTCAGGCCAACATGGCTGCCCAGCTGGGTTAACGCTGAGTTAAGCTCCATTATGTCCATGTTGTTTGTTGCCTTTGGGGAGGCCTGAACGAAATGGCCTTCCTGGGGCTTCTTCGCTTTGCCCACGTGGGGTATTCTGCCTCTAGACATGGAAGCTCCATTGATGAGCAGTCATCTCTATTTGCCGTTGATAGATTGATGCTTCATGAATATGGCTAATTACCTTTTTTAAAAAGCAGTCTTAACTGCTCTAGCATCTTGGATCAATTAATCCCAAAGCCTAATTATGCATTCCATGAAGGAAATACTTTTGTATGCCAGTTGTGGAAAACAGCCTTCTAGCACCAGCAGTCCTGTATACAAGGTTTGAAAAAAAAACCCAAAATGGAAGTTTGACAGTAGGGGAAAAGATTTGCATAAACTGTGGGGATTATTTGGTTTAAGGAGTTAATAGGCTGCATTGCCAGATACCTGCTTAAGGAATCTCAGAAATAAAAATACCATAAACCCCACAAAAACTGCAACTTGAGTTCTCAATAGTTTGGTTATAGGTGAGTCCTGCGTAACCAATAGTTTGGCTTTGGCTACTTTTATATTCTGTAAACATTTTAATGATGTAAATTGTGTAATTTATATTCTGTAAATGTTTTTAATGATGTACACCACCCTGAGCCCTCTTCTACAGGGGAGGCCTGTTTAAAAATCCAAATAAATAAAGCAAGCCAGCATAAGCAAACAACAAACATAAAAACAGCATAAAACAGGGGCGGCCGAACTGCAGCTCGGGAGCCACATGTGGCTCTTTCACACGTATTTCGTGGCTCTCGGAAGCCCCCACCACCCCATCAGTCGGCTTAGAGAAGGCATTTCTCTCTTTAAATCACTTCTCAAAGCCATGATAGCTGGCGGCTTGGAAAATGCATTTAAAGTTAAAGTTACTTCCTTCCCACTTCCTTCCCTCCCTCCCTCCAACATCTGATGTTTATTCTATGTGGCTTTTATGTTGAGCAAGTTTGGCTCCTCTTGGCATAAAACCACCGTTGAGCAGCCTAAAAATATCTGTAAAAAGAGTTCTCAAGCTAGAAACAACTTTTCAAAAAAAGGTTAGCCATCAGTAGTACCTTTAAGACCAACAAAGTTTAATTCTGGGTATAAGCTTTTGCATGCCTGTACTTCAAAAAACAGCAGTGCAAAGCTTGGGTAAAAAGAAACGGTTCGGCCTGTTACCTAAACAACAGTAAAGCAGGGTGAGCCTGATGTTGTGGGGCTCCGGTGTTTTTGCGTGTGTACCCCTTGTGTTCAGACTCAACATTTTGGGCCAGAGCTTTGCTTGAAGGCAGATTTGAGTTGGCCCGATCCCCAAGAACAGCATGTCCCCATAGGAAGAGGAACGACAGGAGTCCAGACTTGGCCCTGTAAGCTGGCTCTACAAGAGCCAACAGCAGTCTCCAAAAGGACATGCACGCAAATACATTCTCACAAGGACCTCCCCAGTAGGTTCCCGCTCCCACCTGTGTTGCTTCATCCACACCTTGTGAAACATCGACGCCTCTGTCAGCTCCTCGTGGCTTTGTCCTCGAGAGTTCGGCCGCACAGATGTGGCCTCTCGAAAGGAAGCCCCTAACAGCAGGGTTGCCAGCGGAGGGTCTGGGAAAGCAGAGTTGAGCCATGAGGTGGAGCCAGTTGGGACAGCTGAGGCCCTGTGGCCCGAGCCTTTTCCTACCTCATGTGCTCCATCACCACAGCAGCGCTGGGAAAACACTCGCAGAAGGAAGCCAACTGGTTTCACCAGATGGCTGACCCGCCTGACCCCAGCCGTTCCTCACCTTTGAGTCTTCCTTCAAACAACAAGGAGCAGGCCAGCCAATCGGTTTATGGCTTCCTCATGTTCAGCCATGTTTTTTGGCTGTAAGCCTCAGAGCGCTTGGCCGGCCTCCTCTGTTTTGGCTGGACCAATGTAGGGTATTGCTTTTATAGGTGGCTGTAAAATGGCCTCTAGAATGTGGATTATTCATAGAGACGGTGGGGAAAAAAACCCTATGAAAACAGGAAGAGGTAAGAAAAAAGTACCAAACTCTTTCCTTGACCCCAGCTCTGAGGGTAAAGAAAATACAGCACAAGTAGAAACTCCTCACCCCGCCGGAGGCAGTGGCCCATGTATAGGATAACAAAATAAGTATCCCTCAGTTTCTTTTATGGCCACAGAAACAGGATGATGGTTTAAATGGGAGTGTCTGTTTTGGTAGATCAGTGAAGCATGTTGCAGGCTTCAGAGTTCCACAGAATTCTTCATCACAGTCAGAAACTCCATGCTGGCCATATGCAGTTGTTGTTAGGGAGGGACAATGGCTCAGTGGTAGAGCATCTGGTTAGAAAGCAGAAGGTCCCAGGTTCAATCCCTGGCATCTCCAACTATAAAAGGGTCCAGGCAAATAGGCGTGAAAAACCTCAGCTTGAGACCCTGGAGAGCCGCTGCCAGTCTGAGTAGACAATACTGACTTTGATGGACTGAGGGTCTGATTCAGTATAAGGCAGCTTCATATGTTTATATGCTGTTCAGTCACACAGTCAAGTTCGACTCTTTGCAGTCCCATGGACCACATCACGCCAGGCCCCTCTATCTTCCGCCGTCTTCCTAAGTTCACTCAAATTCATGTTCATTGCATTGATAACACTGTCTAACCATCTCATCCTTTGCCGTCCCCCCCTTCTTATTTTACCTTCAATCTTTACCCAGTCCCCAGCATCAGGGTCATCTCCAGCGAGTGCTCCCTTCTCATTTGGTGGCCAGGACTCTACTGCATCGCTAATTCTATAAGAACTTGACGGCTAAAGAGAAGCCATCACTACGGCACACCAAATGGAGACACGGAATTTGTTTCTCCTTCCTGTGCGCCAAAGATGTTTAATCCAGGTCCAAACCCAGTTGCTCTAGTGGAGTGTGGTGGTCAGGACATTTGGCAGTGAAGCACAAAGGGTGACCTTGGGCCAGTGACATCACAGCCTCCCCTGCCACACGAGGCTGTGGTAAGAGCCAAGTAGAGAGGAGGAAAACCTTCTAGGGCACTGTCACTCTGAGGGCCTTGGAAGGAGGGGAAGGAATAAAAAAATGTGATTGGCAGGGCTTTTTTGTAGCAGGAACTCCTTTGCATATTAGGCCACACATCCCAGATGTAGCCAATCCTCCAAGAGCTTACAGGGCCTACTGTAAGCTCCAGGAGGACTGGCTACATCAGGGGTGTGTCGCCTAATATGCAAAGCAGCTCCTGCTACAAGAAAACCCCTGGTGATTGGCGATGTTTGGTATCTTCACCCACTCTGATATGGCCAGCTCTGCCCAACCAAGATTCTCCCTGGCTCATTTGTCACTAGGACTGGCAATAGGTACCATAGAGTTTCCCCCTCCCAAATGGCTAGAGCATCTGGGAAAACCATAGAGTTTTTCTAGAAATGCCTAGACCGGTCATGAGTGACGCCCTTGCATTGCACGCGCACATTGTGCACACACGAAAGTTCCCTGCTCCGGCGCTGAGGGGACTTGGCAACCCTATTTGTCACGGTGACTTTTACAATGCTCAAATGTACCTCAGAAAAAAAGCCCCGCTCTTATTCTAGTATTATGACTGGGTGTTTTAAAGGGGCAAAAGGTAAGGGTGAAAGATATTTATTTATTCAAGGAAGGTATTCGTTACAAATTAAAGCCTCGGAACTGAAAAACAGCAATTCTCACCTAAGTCAATCAATTCATACACGTTATAAGAAAAACAGGAATATTTGGGCTTGAAGAAGAGGGTTTATATAAGTTTATGTTTGATCATGAGGAAAACACTTCTGTTCCATTCGTTTCCTTAGAGCTCTGCTTTAAAGCTGTCTAATTCAGTAAGGCAGAGGCCGTTTTCAAGAGCTTCACTTTGTTGCCATCTAAAGTACATAGAAATAGATAGCTTCTCCAAAAAAAAATGATAAAGCAGGAAGGTCAGAGTTTTTGTTATTTGATTGTATCAATTTTGCCTTGGATCTTCCAGATATAGAAGTGAATAGTTCCATGGGGGTTGAATGCACTTAATGGAAGAAATGGAATTATGATGTACATTTGTGCGCACATAAATCCTTTATGCACACTTGAAAGGGGCACGTACCACTGTGATGTTGCTTTCCCCCCTAGGATTGTTCAGTCCCCACAGATACATTGTGTGAAAGAGGTCTAGTTGAGCACTGAAATGTCTGAGAGAATTCGAAGTCTTCTCATGAGGGGATAGGTGGTCTGGTTTGTTTCTACCACTTCAAAAATTAATTTTAGGAGATTCCCTGGATGAATTGCTGGTTAGGTGAGATGGTGAGGAGAAACTTATCAACTTATTTTTTATTTTAAAAAGGCAAGTTTTTAAAAAATGTTCACAGGATGGCACAGATGAGGGTGAGACGCATGGTCAAGGAGGTCACAGTAACTGTACAATAGGCCCTTATTTACATTGCACATAGGCACTTATTCCGCTATCCTCGGGATTGGAAGGGGAATTACACTTCCCCAGAAACAGAAATTTGTGGTTTGAGCACAGGGAAATTGATATACTTATAGAAGAAACATTACCTTACAGGAAGATATCCAGACATCTTCCATCCAAGAACAAAGGTGTAATAACTGTATACTCATAGTGGTGCAAACTGATCTTCTAACAAGAGCCCTTAGTTTAAAAACAAAAAATTGCATTTCAGATCACAAAAAGGCCATACTGAAGGAGAGAGGGAGCTATACTGAAGTCCTTTCAAAAACATTTTTTTTATTTATGTAATTCTCAAAAACAAAGTTGGAGTTATTTGCAAACTTACAATTACAAATTCCCCACCGATCCTCCTTCCGTAAGCACTGAAGGCTTGCTTGTGTCCTGTTGTTCAGAAGCTATGGCGACGTCCGTTTCTTTTCTTTTTTTTCACTCATTCACATGCTGAAGTCGTTACTCCCTTCAGCACCGTGTCCCTTGAGAAAGCAATTACATCTAAAGCCCTGTGGGACCCCCAAAACCTTTGCATGGAAAGACATGTGTTTCTGTGTGTGGAGAAGCGGTTAGCCAACATCCCAACTCGCGTCAGCAGTGGCTCACAGATGTCCTCGAACCCACCCTGCCCTGTGTGCTCTGAGCTGCAGATGATTTCAACATTTTCACTATTGTAGTAAACACAACATTCCCCATGTTGTAGTGCCATCTCTTTGGGAAACAGTTGAGTTTTTACAGGTTTGGAAAGGCAAATGCAAAATACATGTGCATTCTTACAAGATATGACCATCGTGGTCTTGCAGTTTAACGAAAGAATGTGAGAACTGCTGAGTTGGGACAGACTACAGTTTGGTGTAGCGGTTAAGTGCGCGGCCTCTTATCTGGGAGAACCAGGTTTGATTCCCCACTCCTCTGCTTGCAGCTGCTGGAATGGCCTTGGGTCAGCCATAGCTCTCACAGAGCTGTCCTTGAAAGGGCAGCTGCTGTGAGAACTCTCTCAGCCCCACCCACCTCACAGGGCGTCTGTGGTGGTGGTGGGGAAGGTAAAAGGAGATTGTGACCGCTCTGAGACTGAGATTCAGAGTATAGGGCTGGATATAAATCCAATATTACCTTCTTCTACAGCAACCAGTGTGGGGCTGAAGCTATATTATTAGGACTATGGCTGACAGTTTATCGGCTACGCCACGCTGGCTGCTTTGGTCTGTTCCAGTTGGCAGTTCTCGTGTGCTCACCCAACTCAAACATCCAAAGAAAGCCAATGGCTTCATTGGCTCCAAAGGATGACCCCCTTCCCAAAACTTTATATTTTTGATTTTTAACCCCCTGCCCCCACAAGCGGACTGAGGGTGGGCAACAACATATCTGATTAAAAACAATCCAACAACATTGTGAAATAGAAATTCCATAAGTGGCCAAATTAACAGTTGAGTTTACTGGGTTAGAATTTCACAAATTAAATCTCGCAGATTAAAAATTTCAGCTGGTGAGCATAAAATTGTTATCCTTATACCGCCCCACAACTGGAATAAAGATGGAATGAAACTGGAATAAAGATTTCCTTCTTGTTTCATCCTTTTAGCAGCCCCGACAAACCAAGGATTAAAAAATCCTCATCTGGGTAGGATTTCAGACTATTTTCTCCCAGACAAACGTACCTTCACGGGGACAATCGATTTGTCTCTGAGACCCCTGGAGGACGAAAAGGCTACAAATATGATGGACAGAAAAGTCTGTTTATATATTTACAGCAGGAGCCAACTAAACGCCCTGGGTAGGAACCAAGATGAAGCCTGTATCATGTTGTTCATCCCCTCAACACTTTCTGGCCTTCAGAGGAACAGTCTGAACATTCACCATTCTTGGATATGGAAGGAGCTGCCAAGAGCCACCATGAGCCTTGAGACAAAGATTCTGTCGGAGTTCCCCTTTTCATCACTCGGCCACCACCCAACGCATCACGAGACATCCAGCCATGTGATGCATCTGGTTCCTTGACCCCCCCCCCCCCCCCCCGAGTGCCTAATGTCCCCAGACCTGTGTCTCTCAGCAGCCCTGATTCATTAATGCTTTCCACCGTGCTTCCATGTTTACTGAAGGTAAGAAAGTGCATCTGATCAATACTCTTAAGTACAAACTATCTGGGACCTTTGACGTCCTTGGGACAAAGTAGGAGTCCAGCAGCACCTTTAAGACCAACGAAGTTTTATTCAGAATGTGAGCTTTTGTGTGCATGCAGACTTCATCAGACAACGGAATGCGGTACAGCGAGCAGAGCTACATATATCTGGTGGGCAGGGGTTTAGAATGCAAAGTGGTACAAAGTTAAAATCCAATGGCAAAATAGTGCAATTAACACACTGAAAGGACATTGGACCTAACTTTGTATCACTTTGCATTCTAAACCCCTGCCCACCAGCTATATGTAGCCCTGCTCACTACCTCATTCCTTGTCTGAAGAAGTCTGCATGCACACGAAAGCTGACATTCTGAATAAAACTTTCTTGCTCTTAAAGGTGCTACTGGACTCCTACTTTGTTCTATTGCTTCAGACCGACACAGCTGCCCACCTGGATCTATGTCCTTGAGACAGTAACGCCTCCCTCTGTTAACTTGGGATATCGGCAAAGCGGACTCGAGTTTTCAAGGTGCCATTTTGATATGGATCCCAGAGCCAGGGGGCTTCTTCAGTGATACAAGGAGAAGCACCAAGCAGTGGCAGCAGATGGGCCGGCTACAGAAGCAAGCAGATGAAGTTATGCTCCCTCGGGGAAGACCTTTGGCAGGTCAGGTGAGGCCTCAGGCTTCCATAAACTCAGCGCTGGAATCCAACTGGCAGACCGTGTAGCACTTCGGGATACAATTTTGGGCTGCTAAAAGGGATTAGCGTTGGCCCTGAGCCAAAGGAGTCTTCTAGTTGTGCACTCGAAAGCTTCTCCTCCCCATTAAATTATCCTCCTTTTACGCCACACGGACAACAGGATAACGTTACAGACACATAAATAGGTTGCAGTTGTTATTATCCTTTGGTGCCATCAAACAGCAGCTGCTATTAAGCCGGAATATTAAAAACATATAAAATAGGCTTAAAAAAAATCCGACTAACAACATGTTAATAGAAAGGCAACACTAATGTTTGATTTAGCAACCTTAGGTTGCTTGTGAATCTCAGACTCTGGGATTTCTTCATTCTGCCTACACTGTCAGCTGACCCTATACCCTTGCCGTTCTCCGTCTGACATCAGAGCAGCTGAGCCAATGGCAGCCAAAAGGCAGCCATGGCACCTTTGGAAATCCCTTCTGTGACGTCAGAGAAGCTGAGCAAATCATGCTCAAGGTAGATCCCACGTGCTTTGATATCACAAAAGGTCTTGCAATTCTAGAGCCAGACTGCAGAATAGGAGATCAGGCAAGAGAGAAAGAAAGAGCGGGCAGGGAGATCAGACAGCTAAGATGAGGCGTCTTCCATGAGTTTCTCAGCCCACTGTATTGAAGGGCACTTATTGTTGGGGTGTGTCCAGGCTGAGGGAATGAGTTACGCTGCCATGATGTTCAGCCCTGTCTAAAACATCACAGTCCCAATTTGGAAATCAAGGGGTTCTCATGCACTTAGGAAGGGCCAAATCCACAGGCATTACATTTTTCAATGGAAACTGAGATTGTCAAGTCATCGCCCAGAAAAGAGAGAGAGAGAGAGAGAGAGAGAAGAAAATGCTCAGGTGCCCTCCAATTCCTCGTACAACTACCCAGGCAGTTCCCGAGAACCGGGAAGCAACAAAGTAAAGATCGAAGGTGAGCCTTCTTTGTCCATCTCACAACGTGGCTGAGGGCTTCAGTTTGAGGAGACTAGAAATCTCAACTATCGGGAGCTGCTGTGTGGGTCAAGGGGCGTGGAACAGCACCCAAAATGGTGTAAAAATAAAGGACCGATAAAGTCCCGTCCAGAGAAGGGCAACGCTTTCTCCTTCTTCCAAGCTTCTTCCGTGAATTGACCTTTCCTTTACTTCGCTCCTTGTTAAAGGTTTGTCATTACTGTGTTACTCTTAATAAACATTTTTTTTTAAAAAAAGGACCCATGCACTCATGCACACGCACACATCCCCAAAGGAATCATTGCCAAAATATACACTATACATAGGCGAGCCCATCCATGATAACGTGTTATGTACAGAGTCTCTCAGAACAGTCTGCTGATTGGAGTGCAGAGGGATCCAATAGGCAAGGGAGGCACATATTAACAGACGGGGCCTGAGCCAATCACGGTTTCAAGCACTTCCCCTTCTTCTCTCGCCTCTGCAGTTTCCGGAGGCGCCGGGTCCACGCATCCCGCCACTGGATCACCAAGCTGTTTTTGTCAGCCATCAGTCCCGGCCGCTCAGCGGGGTTTTCGCTGATGCCCATCACCAAGTACTTCCTGCTGATTTGGATCTTGGGGCACTTACAGGCCAAGTCTTTCATGTGGATCCACAGGAAGTTGTCGCCCCGCTTCACCCGCTCGTCTCGGCACTTGTAGACCGAGAGGATGTTGATGGTGAACTTGGCCCAGCTGGCCACCGTCTCCATGTCTAAGACGTTCACTTGGACGACTGGAGGGAAAACAAAAAAGGAAAAATTGAGGTGGAATGAAATAGATGTTTGTATACCATTTTATCTCACCTTCTTGGAAGGTCGGTCCAAGAGAAATTTGTATTCCTGTTGTCAGACAGATAAATATATTAGTTTCCAAGTGGCAAGATTTGTGGCTGCCATTATGGATTAAAAAGGAATGAGTAATGAGATATATTAACTACTCTCCTTTTTACCACTGCGGGTTGTTTTCTTAGGATGTCATTGGATAAATTGTATTGATAATTCAGCGTAAAATTTTAACGTGATTAATATAATTCTATTGTTGAATGTTTTATTGAGGGTTTTTTTCTTTTATTGTTGAGCCTGGTTGTTGGTTGTTATGGCATTTTGTTGCTAATGCAATAAAGATTGATTGATTGAAAAAAGGAAACAGAAGAAGACAAGAAGACGAAAAATTGGCCGCTGTGTGAGGCAGCCAAGTTTGGTGTAATGGTTAAGTGTGTGGATTTTTATCTGGGAGAACCGGGTTTGAGTCCTCACTACTTCACCTGCAACTGCTGGAATGGCCCTGGGTCAGCCATAGTTCTTGCAGAGCTGTCCTTGAAATGGCAGCTTGTGTGAGAGCTCTCTCAGCCCTACCTACCTCACAGGGTGTTTATGGGGGGGGGGGGGGGAAGGTGAAGGAGATTGTGACCGCTCTGAGATTCAGAGTATAGGTCTGGATATATATCCAATATCATCTTTTTCTAGATGGACTATCAGTCAATTTCTGTACTGCCTCAGCAAAACAAGGCAGTTCAGGTACAACAAGCACCTTCCAGTTTTATCACAGTCATTTTACCTGAACAAGCTATTAAGTGGGGGAAACAAAATGGCATCAGATCAAGGATCACACATTCCAAATAATGAATCTTTCCTTGGCATATACCCCGGATACGTTTTTATTAGAATTTGGACTGGATAGTATAGCAAATAAATCATAGGCTGAATTAATCTCAACAGCGTGGTCTATAAGTGAGAACCACAGCAGTTCCAAACTAGAAAAATGAGTTACCTCTAAATATCCAATTGTGGTATATTCAAATATGGTCATATTTTGTAATGTCTGGAATATCAGTGAACTTGGCAATCCCATTTTCAGAAAGAAAGTGTCACAATTTTGTTAGTGCCAGAAAAAGATATTCTACCTTCTGGACCCTGGTATAGGGATACACTTATATTTTAAATGGCAAAAATTATGTCTATCGGCGCTTGAAGATTTTGTGATCTTACAATTTTGTGTATATATTGCATTAGGTTTGTAGTATCTATTGTATTGTTTTTGTTTATCTGATTTTTTTGAGCTATTTCATGTTCTTTTGAGTTTCTTCTTTTTATAACATGTTCTGTTAAGAAACCTGGGGCAAACAAAGCACTGCTTGTCAGGGAGGCCTAGCGAAGACTGAGGACCGTTTGCCTTGGGGCCAGGCTGACTTCAAGCAGGTCTGGATCGACGTTTTTTTTGAGGGGGGGGCAAAATTAAAAAATGGCGCTCCCTTGTGGGCCTATTCTACCTTATGGGCCCATAGAAGAGAATAAACTCTATACTCAATTTGGTGCCCCCCCTCCGGTGGCGCCTGGGGCAAGCACCCCCTCTGCCCCCCCCCCCAGATTTGACCCCGCTTAAAACCAGGGAGAGAGGAGGCTCCACTTCTCTCGCCCAGTGCAAGCCTTTTGGAGCACCTCAGAGGCTGTCCTGTGGATGGAGGCAGGGTAGACCCATCCCACCAACTGCAACTGCTACATGAACAGAGAATCACAGAATCCCAGAGTTGGAAGGGACCATGGAGGCCATCTAGTCCAACCCCTTGCTCAGTGCATGATCAACCTAGAGCATCCCTGACAAGTGACACAGGAAACATGGCATGGAAGGGGAAGGGTTAATCTTCCAGCCAGTGCTGGATTACACCCTGTGGAGGCCCCTAGGCGGTAAAAATCACAGAGCCCCCCTGCAAATTATCTCAAAGTTGGAGCACCTGCCCCACTGTCTACGGCCCCCACTGCAGCCTGCAGGCACCTTCTCAAAAGCCCCTTAGACAAAGCTGTGGGGGAGAGGCAGAGAGAGGCAAACTTGGCGACAACACCAGCAGCAGACGCACCAGGCAAACCAGGCAAGTTGGGCAAGGAGCGGCTCAGTTGCTGGCTGCGTGTGCAGGCTGGGAGGGCTGCAAGCAGGGGGGAAACTGGGGGCGGGGGGGGGGAAGCCAGCCTGGGGCCCCTAAAGGTGTGGGGACCCATAGGCCAGTGCCTACTTGGCCTAATTGTTAATCTGTCCCTGCTTCCATCCCTCTCCAGTTTGGTGTAGTGGTTAAGTGTGCGGACTCTTATCTGGGAGAACCGAGTTTGATTCCCCACTTCTCCACTTGCAGCTGCTGGAATGGCCTTGGGTCAGCCATAGTTCTCACAGGAGTTGTCCTTGAAAGGGCAACTGCTGTGAGATCTCTCTCAGCCCCACCCACCTCCCAGGGTGTCTGTTGTGGGGGGAGAAGATATAGGAGATTGTAAGCCGCTCCGAGTCTCTGATTCAGAGAGAAGGGTGGGGTATAAATCTGTAGTCGTCTTCTCATCTTACTACATCAGACTGGCAAATTTCACTGCTTTGCTCTGGCCATCCTTTGACTACCTTTGCCTGGCTGTAAGCTCTACCCAGGCATATTAAAAACCCAACGCCAGGCTAATGAGCTAGTACTCCAGAGAAAACCGCATGGCTTCCGATCACGCTTATCCGCACGAAAGCACACATGATTGTTCCTCTGAAGGAGAGGGTTATTCCACACACCCCCTCGGCTGCCGCCGCTTCGTCTCACAGCCCATCTGACTACGATTTCTATTCCCTTCTCACCTTGCCAAAAACATCTTTTCTGCCGGAGCCAAGGAGGTTCCCGTGCGAGATCAATCACGGCCCTCTCGGCGGCACTCCCCCCTCGCCCTCCAAAGAGTGAATGTGCTGGTGTCAGCGTGATTAACAACCTGCCGTCGGGATCCTCCCCGTCTTTCCAGCCCCAGCCCAAACTTCGCACACATTGCAGCCCTCCTTGGCCCATGCACACACACACCTTGCAAAACAAGAGGATGGAGAAAATGCTCTTTTTAACATATCTGGCAGACAGGCGGTGGCTGTGGGCGGGGGCAAGTATGGGAGAGGGCACGGAATGTTTGGAAAAAAGGTTTGTTTTTGTGAATCTGAAGCCGGGGGAAACAAGCCAGATTGGCTGCTTCGGGAGCCAGGGTTGTAACAAGTGCAGGGGACGTGGGGGAATATGTCCCCTGTCCAGGCCTCAGATTCAGCAGGAGCTCACGGGAGTGCAGCTCCTGGACCTTTCTGAGGGTTCTCCCTCCTCCTCTCTTGTCCATTGAATAGTAGGTGCAGCTGCATAACAATCCCTGGATTAGGTGAGCGGGCAGCCAGCCAGCCAGCCATCAGGGGCTTTGCCACGCCCCCAGCAGCCCTCATTAACCCCTGGTGAAGCCCACGCCATCCTTTCTTCACTTCTTATGTGATTTTGGGTAGTGGGTGGCTTGCTGGCCTTTTGACTGTGGGGGGGGGGCAGCCCAGGAGAGCCCCAGGTGAGCGAGGCCTGCTTGGGCTGGCTGGATCTCTAGCCAGCCCAATCAGGCCTCGCTTGCCCAGGGCTCTCCTTTCTTGCATCAGGGTGCTTTTGGCAGGGGGGGTGGCATATGCTAATGAGTTATGCTAATGAGCTCCACCACCTGTTTTTCTACAAACGACTCCTGCCCCTATCTAACCAGAGACTCTTCCAGACAGCCCCCCCCCCCCCAGGTTATCATCGTCTCCCTGCATTGATCTGCTTTTGCTCAGGCTGAGGGAACTGGTGGCAGGGCAAGGCAGCCTATCCCAGACCTTATCGATTATGCTTTTGGCTGACGTGGAAATTAACTCTCTGCTCTGGATTATATTTTGGCTTTCTTTTTCCACATTAGGTAAGAAGATACAATGTGCGTGCCAACCATATGTAACCTTTCTGTTCTCGGCCCTTATGAAACAGGATTGCATGCGTCTGGACGGTGATGACACAAATGTCTACCAGGAAAACTTTTTCCGAAGCACAATATGAAGCTGTTCATTACTTTTGCCCCTCGTATTTCTCACTTACATTCCTGAAGTCCACTGTCAAAAAGCAGAGTCAGACAACAGGCAGCCCTGTCTCCTTACATTTTCCTTTTCTACTGGTGTTGGGTCGTGTGTGCTGTCTCTGACTATTGCCCCTTAGCTGAGCTAACTGCATATGGGTTGCAAAGGGGCTCAGGCGATTGAATGTTGTTATAAGATATTATAGCATTGGAAAAAGTGCAGAAAAAGGCAACTAGAATGATTAAAAGGTTGGAACACTTTCCCTAAGAAGGAAGGTTAAAATGCTTGGGGCTCTTTAGCTTGGAGAAACGTCGACTGAGGGGTGACATGATAGAGGTTTACAAGATTGTGCATGGGATAGAGAAGGTAGAGGGCCCTACCTTCCATTGCCCTCATCCTCCATTGTTTCCAATGGTGGGGAAAAGCAGGGTGGGAGGAGGACTGATGTCAAACCAGAGAGTCTCTGCATTAGAAAATGAGGGGTGGGGATTTTTCCAAGCCCTGCAGAACCAGTACGTGTACAGAGTACCCAGCAGAACCAATACAGAGTACCCAGCAGAACCAGTACATGTACAGAGTACCCAGCAGAACCAGTGCCACTGTGGCAATGCCAGTTTGACAGATCCAAGCAAGGGTGGGGGTTGCAAGCCCAACACAGCTGGGCACATGTACAGAATGTCCAGCAGAACCAGGGCATGTGCAGAGTGCCCAAAGAAAGTTCCCCCATTGTTTTCAATGGAGGGAAAAAACAAAGCCTTTAAGGGAAGGCACTGGGTTTTGCTGAACACTGAAAGCTCTGAAGGAGATCGTTTCTAGCCTAGTCTTTCCTTGACAAGCTAGTTTTCTGGGTGCAGAGATACTTTAAAAATTCACCGTACACGTTCCTTGCTTTCCTTCCCAGTGTTGCTTATTCACCTCATTCAAAATAGTAGGTTTGCTATATCAGTGTGGATATACGGTTTGGAAGTTAATGTGGTTTATCCTAATTTAGTTGGCTTGCCTTTCATCCGTGCACAAAAAAAAAAAATCAGTGTTTGCAACCACAAAAAGATCCTTCTGTTGTCTCCTTCACAGGGGGATCTAACTCGATAGTTTGCCAATAATTCTGTATTATCATATTTTTCAATCCAATCACTCTCAGATGGTGTGTGTGTGTTTGTGTGTGGCGGGGTCTTGATTCTTCCCTTCTGTGTCACGAAATGGCAAGGAGCCCGTAGTACATTCCAAATTAGATTAGATTTGGAGCCCCTGACTCCTCTCTGCAAACAGACACCAGTAAGCATCAGCAGAGAAAACCACCCCCCAAGAGTCAGGTGAATATCAAATCACATCTAGAATGTTGCTACTGTACTAAAAACTTTTGATGCAGCCAGAACTGCAGAGTCTCTGGACGAGTGGAAAACCCCACTCAGGATCGTCAGTAGCTTTGGCTACCTATTATTAGGGCTTTTTTTGTAGCAGGAACTCCTTTGCATATTCGGCCACACCCCTCTTATGTAGTCAATCCTCCAAGAGCTTACAGGGCTCTTCTTACAGGCCTCCTGTAAACTCCAGGAGGATTGGTTACATCAGGGGTGTGTGGCCTAATTTGCAAAGGAGTTCCTGCTACAAAAAAGCCCTGAGTAGTAGTAGTATCATCATCATCATCATTATCATCTTGATTTAACTAATCACCCCATCCCGGTTAGAGCTGGCCTCTGGGCAGAATACATCAGTAGTATAAAACAGTACATAAATTAAAACTAATAGAACAATTTAAGTCAAAGACATTTAGCAAACCCCGATGGCACCCCACTAATTTTGTTCTTATTCTAGACTACCGGCCACTGTGTTGGGATGTGGGGGGGAGACCCAGAGGAACGGAGAATGAAGGCGTTAGCCAGGCAGCTGTTACTGTTCTCAACAGAAAGCCTGGCAGAACATCTCCGCCTTACCGGCCCTGTGGAATTGTGTAAGGTCCTGCAGGGCCCTGCTGTCTTCCGGCAAAGAGTCCCACCAGGACTGGAAAGGTGCCAGCCCTTGTCAAGGACATCGGACCTCTTTAGGGCCAGGGATCCCCAGGGAGGAGTTATTGCTGGTAGAGCATAATGCTCTTCCAGGGACATAACATGATCCCCATAGGATCCCCATCTTCAAGTCCTTGAAGGGCTGTCATCTAGAGGATGGGGTGGAATTGTTTTCTGTGGCCCCGGAAGGCAGGACCAGAACCAGTGGGTTGAAATTTAATCAAGAGTTTCTGGCTCAACATGAGAAAGAACTTCCTGACCATTTAGGAAGAACTTCCTGACCATTAGAGCGATTCTTCAGTGGAACAGGCTTCCTCGGGAGGTGGTGGGCTCTCCTTCCTTAGAGGTTTTTAAACAGAGGCTAGATGGCCATTTGACAGCAATAAGATCCTGTGAATTTAGGGGGAGGTGTTTGTGAGCTTCCTGCATTGTGCAGGGGGTTGGACTAGATGACCCTGGAGGCCCCTTCCAACTCTCTGATTCTAAGATCAGGCTAGCCTGGGCCACCCAGGGCAACTCTATGATTCTATAGTGGAGGCTTAGCCAGCAGCTTATTGAAGACCCAAGGTGGGGGCGAACAATGTCTGGCCAGTTGGACTCTCCCTTGCCCACTGTTGGCGAAGGCCTCCAGGAGGAAATCCACCAGGGACCGCTGGTCCCGGCTCCTCTCTGAGAAATGAAAGTTGTTGCTTACCGTAATCTTTCTTGCAGTATTTCTTCATGTTAATCTTGTAGTTGCCCTTGGCTGGCTTGCAGTACGAGTCACAGTCTGCGGGGAAAGGAAATGAAAGTCACAGTCTGCAGGAGAGGAAATGAGAACGCAGGAACTCCTCCGCTAACCGAGAGGCAGCAAAGCCTTCGTCACACCCAGGGGGCTCAGGTGGAGGGGAATTCACATATGCAGGGCCTAGCCAGACCGCTGGCCCACATATGGGGGAATGCAGAGGAGAAAGAATTATAGGGTTGCCAGCCTCCAGGTGGGGCCTGGAGAGCTCCTGCTTTTACAACTGATCTCCAGCTAGAAGAGATCAGCTCCCCTGGAGAAAATGGCTGCTTGGAGGGGTGGAATCTATGGAATTGTACCCTGCTGAGGCCCCTCCCCTCCCCAAGAAAAAGAAGACTGCAGCTTTATACCCCACCCTTCTCTCTGAATCAGAGACTCAGAGCGGCTCACAATCTCTTATATCTTCTCCCCCCACAACAGACACCCTGTGAGGTGGGTGGGGCTGAGAGGGCTCTCACAGCAGCTGCCCTTTCAAGGACAACCTCTGCCAGAGCTATTGCTGACCAAAGGCCATTCCAGCAGGTGCAAGTGGGGAATCAAACCTGGTTCTCCCAGATAAGAGTCCACACACTTAACCACTACACCAAACTGGCTCTCACAGTGGTTCTTCAGACCCCACCCTCTCCCGGATCCACCCCCAAAGTCTTCAGGCATTTTCCAACACAGACCTGGCAACTCTAGAAAGGAAGTCTGCTCTTTGCCAATTAGGCGGCTCTCCCCTTTGAATTTCCTCCACTCTTTTTTCTTCTTATTACTCAGTTACACAATAAATACACACAATCATACGAGAAGGGGGGGAAACCCCAAAAAGGGCAAATACAAAACAAAATAAGTAAGACAATGGACAATTATTGCCTTCCACACTCCTTTAATTTTTTACTTTTCTTTTTTAACCATACATTTTGCCAGGATAATGTCTAGCTTGTTCCTGAAACATGACAGGCCAAATCCCTAACAATGAGGGCCAGGCACAGGTATTACAAAACAAGGAAATGATATGCCAAGGAAACATCAGCTTTTTTCTCACAGTGAACGACGGCATGCTTTTAAGCAGGGCGCATCATTTCATCTGAGCATATGCTTTTGGGAATATTTTGACAAGGGTGTCAGACTCAGAGATGGCATGGATGAGCCAAAAGAGCAAACAGGATAGTTTTCGAGAGACGGGTACATTTTCAAAATTGGTTTCAGAACCACAAAAGCTAGAAGCTTGGTTTAAAAGCTGAAACTGTTAAAAAAAATGTAGACCAGAGTTTGTGGTGCAAATCCCATATACAGCTGTGTGCACCATTTTCCCATGACCCAATATGTCAGTTTAACAAACCCTTTCTATTGAACAGAAAGGCTACCAAAAATATTTCCCCAAACTAGTTTATTTCAGTTCCTTAGACGTAACAATGTCCTTCTAGAGAGCTACAGTGGTTCTCCAAATGGGTTCTCCAAATCCTCTTTTGTCTGCTCAAATCTGACAGCTGAGAAATCTGACCCTACTGACTAACTAAAGATGTTTCCAAAATGTAATCCTGCATTGAAGAAGTACTTATCCGAACTTCCTAAATATTCAGTAAGAAGACCCTTAACTTTACTTAGGGGTTTGAATAAATAACATCTGGAACCACATGTTCCAAGAACAAAGTCATATTGGAAGTGGTAACCCGTTTACATATGCATAGGTGAGGGGTTAGCACCTAATTCACCTGCAATGGGCTACTGGTTTGTTCACTTCCATCCATTAGACCAGGGGTCCCCAACCCCTGAGCCATGGACCAGGCTGTGAGTTGTATAATTATTAAATTATATATTACAATGCAATAATAATAAGACGTTGGATTTATATCCTGCCCTCCAGTCTGAATTTCAGAGTCTTAGAGTGGCTCACACTCTCCTTTACCTTCCTCCCCCACAACAGACACCCTGTGAGGTGGGTGGGGCTGAGAGGGCTCTTACAGCAGCTGCCCTTTCAAGGACAACTCCTATGAGAGCTATGGCTGACCCAAGGCCATTCCAGCAGGTGCCAGTGGAGGAGTGGGGAATCAAACCTGGTTTTCCCATATATGAGTCTGCACACTTCACCACCACAGCAAACTAGAAATAAAGTGGACAATTGTATCATCCCGAACCCCACCCCCCCTCCGGCTCCACAAAACTGGTCTTCCACAAAACCGGTCCCTGGTGCCAAAAAGGTTGGGGACCGCTGCATTAGATGAAGAAGCACGCAGTCATCCACGCACCTCTAGCTCTGCCCTCTGGGGAAGTGGGTGTATCAGAAGGGAGGAAGGGAGACTCCACCCTTCACTCAGAGCGGCTTACAATCTCCTTCCCTTCCTCTCCCCACCACAGCCACCCTGTGAGGCAGGTGGGGCTGAGAGAGCTCTGAGAGAACTGGGACTGGACCAAGGCTGCATGTGGACAAGTGAGGAATCAAACCCAGTTTTCCCAGATTAAAGTCCATGCTCTTAGCCAATACACCAAACTGGCTCACAAGGAAGAAGGGAGGGAGGGAGGAAAGGGCTGCTGCTGCCTGTAGTGAGCACAACACTGCCTGTCACTGGCAGGGCCAGCAGAGCCCCCTTCCTTGGCCACTCCTCCCCAAGGCCCCATGCTCCACAAACATTTGTTTACCAATAAAGGGTCGGGTTGCCAAGTCCAATTCAAGAAACATCTGGGGTCTTTGGAGGTGGAGCCAAGAGGCTTGGGGTGCAGCCAGGAGACATTGGGGGGTGGAGCCAGGAGCAAGGGTGTGACAAGCACAGTTGAACCCCAAAGGGAGTTCTGGCCATCACATTTAAAAGGACCACCCACCTTTTAAATACCTTCCCTCCATTGGAAATAATGCAGACTAGGGGCACCTTCTTTGGGGGCTCATAGAATTGGACCCCCTGATCCAATCTTTTTGAAACTTGGAGGGGGCTTTGAAGAGAGGCACCAGATGCTATGCTGCAAATTTGGTGCCTCTGCCTCAAAAAACAGCCCCAGATACCCGCAGAGCAATTTACCATTATACCCTATGGGAATTGGTCTCCATAGGGAATAATGGAGTGCCCAGTAGCCATTCCCCCCCCCACTTTCTGATGACCCTGAAGCGGGGGGAGGGCCTCCTAACCAGGGGATCCCCTGCCCCCACCTGGGGATTTAAACGTAAACAGAGAACGGGACCATGAAGGTAAAGAAAACTGTAGAATAAAACTCTCACTCCGTGCAGAAAAAATATACTGTTGTATTCAATGTGTAGTCAATGTATTCCAGAATATATTTTCTTGTCCATTTCTCTATGGTAACGGCAAGAAAACCATCTAATGCACAATGCTCCTACTGTCCAAACCAATCGTAATTAATTAGAGCCCAACGAATCATAAAAAAGAACCTGTCCATTTCGTTTCGGGCGAGACCCTTCTTCGGGAAGGGGGGGGGGCTGTCTTTTATATTTAAGGGTTCAGTAGTGTTGTAGTGTTGTATTTCATGTCTTGGCTTTCCAAATAAATATTTTATATAGAATCTCTTCTTGGAACGCCACTGCCAGTCTCTATCCTGCAGCATCTAATGGCATCCCCCTCCCCTTTTTCTCTTCCTCGCCATCTTCCTGTGAACCTCTGAGTTGGCCTTTACCTAAAGGCTCCCTTTGGCCAGGTTTCTCCCTCCCCCTCCCTCTTCTCTGCCCTGCTTGGCAGTTGCCGAGCGGCCATTACTTCTGAGACGGGGCATGTAGTCAATGGAAGTCCTCTTTTGTTGATGGCTTGCCATGGGAAATCAGAAAAAGAGAGCATCAAAGGAGGGTGTGTGTGCGGGAGCGGGGGGGGGGGGGGAGTGTACAGCCTCTTCAGCCATGCCAACTTGTAAGAGGAGAAAAGGGAGGAGAAGGAGAAAGAAAGGCAGGCCCAGCTGGGCTCCGGCTGCTCCCGCCCTGCCCGGCCCACTTCCCCTTTTCATTCCCGCTTTTATGCTTCCTGCTCCAAATTTGTCACTGATAAAAACAGCTCAGCATGGAGCTAATTCTGCCCCAGAGGGGAGGGAGCGGAGCCGCAGAAGGCAGGCTGCCCCTTTCCACCTTGGCTGGGCTCGCGACGGCAGAGTCTTTGTTTGCGTGGCTTTGTGTTCTCGCGGGGTGAAAGGGCCGAGACGAAACCCCGAGGGCTTTATGAGGCTTGAACCCATGTAGGAGTCCGCTGCAGCTCTCCTCTCTCTCGCATCCTTTTTCAATCAACGCCCGCCCAGATCTTCCCCTGAGCAAACTTTCTTTCTTACAGGAATGCTCAAGACCAGGGGTTTCAAAATCATTTGTTATGAGGGCTGGATCTGATATAAATGAGACCTTGATGGGCCAGGCCATGTGTGTACCTATTTAAGATTAGGTAGCAGAGATATAAACTTTATAAAGGACACAGACAAACACAATTTTTAAAAAAACAAACACTTAAAACATGCTTAAAATGTTAGCACTTGTTGGTATTAAAGGTACTTTCTTTGTATTTCTCCCAGGGGATCCAGGGAACTGGACAAAGGAAGCTCTGGCTCTTTCCTTCCTTTCTCAGGGGACAGGGAGGGAGAGGAGGCTCAGCCAATAGAAGGAAGAGAGGCTTGGCTCAGTAGCTCTTGCAATTGAGACAGCCTGGTAAAGCAAACTATTCTTCCCCCCTAAATCCCTGAGGGAGGAGCCTCAGCCCATGGAGACAATAGAGGCTTTGCTCTGTAGCTGCTGTGTGATTGAGCAAGCCTGGCAAAGCAACCTGTGATGAAAAGGAAGCAAGAGAGAGGGAGAAGGAAGCAGATGACAGCCAGTTGCTCGGGAGCCTGATAGGAGCCTGATTCGGCCCCGGGTTGCATGTTTGACACCCCTGCTCAAGACATTTTGAAGAGGTATTCACACCTTGGCGGGGGTGGGGGGAGGGATCTGAGCGAAAAAGAGCAGAAGCACTGAAGCAAGGGGGCAGTACTTTTGAGGAGACCCATCTGGAGCTTAAGCATCATGTGAGCTTTCAAGAGCCATAGAATTCTCTATTAGACAAAGTTCAAGTACAAGTTTATTTAGGCCTATTAGCCCAATGGCCACATAAATCTTTGAAAACACAATAAAACAGAAGTTTGCCATGTCTACAATACAGTTTTTGTAGAGTCTGCTCAAGAGTAGTATCAGTAAAAGTTGAATACTTCAGCATCCATTTTCTGCTATGGCGTATTTTGTACAATAGAAGAAAATGTGAAATGGTGAGCCATGTTCTTTCAGAGAGTAGTCACAATAATGCTGGCCTGAAAGTATTCTGAGAATCTGCCCTTCATCTGGGCGGTTGGAAACATGTTACAGAGTGGGATCATATACGACCTCCTCAGTGTTGGGACAATCAGCATGTTAAGATAAAGAAGGAGGTCCAATCTTTTTGAAACTTGGGGGGGGGGGGGACATTGAGAGGCACCAGATGCTATGCTGAAAATTTGAAGCCTCTACCTCAAAAAATAGCCCCCCCCCCAAGAGCCCCAGATACCCACAGATCAATTCTCCAATATTTATTTATTTATTTTTATTTTATTCCATTTGTATCCCGCCCTCCTCACCAAGGTGGCTCAGGGTGGCTATAAGCTATGGGAACTGGTCTCCAGGGTATAATGGAGTACCCAGCAGATATTTCCCTCCCCCCCCCTTTCTGATGACCCTGAAGTGGGGGGAGGGCCTCCAAACTGGGAGATCCCCTGCCCCCCAACGGGATTGGCAATCCTATCATTTGCTCACCATTGCGAATGGGGAGGAGTGTCTGGTTAATTTGCCCTCCTGCTTTTGTTAGAAAGAGCAGAGGTGCTGGGGGGGGGGTTCTGCCCCTTTTCTCTGCCTCCTTGTGCACTTTTGAAGGTGAGTTACCCTGATGTCCACCTGACTGCAAGTTGGGATTGTGCCCTTCATCAAGTGTAGGGTTGCCAAGTCCAATTCAAGAAATATCTGGGGACTTTGGGGGTGGAGCCAAGAGCAAGGTTGTGACAAGCATAACTGAACTCCAAAGGGAGTTAAATCATATTTAAAGGGATCACATACCTTTTAAATGCTTTTCTTCCACTGGAAATAATGAAGGATAGGGGCACCTTCTTATGGGCTCATAGAATTGGACCCCCTAGTCCAATCCTTTGGAAACTTGGAGGGTGCTTTGAGGAGAGGCATTGGACGTTATGCTGAAAACTTGGTGCCTCTGTCTAAAAAAAACAGCCACCCCCCAAGCCCCAGATACCCGCAGATCAATTTTCCATCATACACTATGGGAATTGGTCTCCATAGGGAATAATGGAGCGCCCAGCAGACATTTCCCTCCCCTCCCCCTGCACTTTCTGATGACCCTGAAGTGGGGGGAAGGCCTCCAAACCGGGGGATCCCCTGCCCCCACCTGGGGATTGTGCAACCAACAAAAAGCAATGTGAATAGTGGAGCAGGGCAAAAGGTTACAAAAACCTCCGCGAAAACCAACCTTCAAAGGTATACACTAAACAGTTTATTTCGATAAATACTCAAGGAATATCTCAAACAATAAATACTATAAGAGAAGTACCTAAGGAACGCCCAAACCGACACCCAAAGTCACTTAGAAACAAATTAATGTCCAAAATTTCTGTAAGTTGGGTGCAGGTAGCAGTTCCAATGGTGAAGTTGTCCACGGAGAGCAATGCTCCAGACAATTTCTTCTGTACAGCAAGGCACAAGGAATGCTATGCGACACGGTAGTACTTTATCTCACGTTTCGCATTTGCTTCTACGAGTTTACAGGAAGTTTTATACAATTCAAATGCTGATGCTTGCAATCGCTTCTATCCAGTATGGTCAATTTCCCATACCGGATACCTGGGGATTGGCAACCGTAATCAACTGTACTGTGTAATGTGGCCTACTTCTAGGCTGAGCAGCTGGTGGAGGGGAGGTTCCCCGAACTTCCTGGTGGTGGAGAGAGCCGGTTTATTTTCATGGTGGAGGACGTTACATGTTATGGGCAGGAGCATCTATGAAAGAAAGTAAGCCCTGCCTGCCCACGGGCATTCCTCTAGCAAGAACTAACCACCGGATGGGTTCGCGGCGCTGCAAGTGAAACCAAACGCTTACGGGTTGAAATGAAATCAAAAGCGTTTCCAGCTAAACATTGGGAAGAACTTCCTGACAGAGCGGGTTCCTCAGAGCAACAGGTGAGCTCTCCTTCTTTGGAGGTTTTGAAACAGAGGCTAGACGGTCGTCTGACAGCAGTGCTGATTCTGGGAACCTGGGCAGATCACGAGGGGGGCAGGAAGGGCAGTGCTTAGTTCCCGTGGCCCTTTCTTATTCGCCCTGGGAAATGCTGATTGTCACTTTGAGGTCAGGTAGCAATTTTTCTCTGGATCAGTTTGGCCAGAGATCCTGGAGGATTTTTGGAGCAGGGGTCACTGGAGGTGTGGGGGGGTGATACTTGTGAATTTCCTGCGTTGCGCCGGGAGTTGGACTAGATGACCCTGGAGATCCCTTCCAACTGTATGGTTCTGTGGTTAACATGTAAGGAGCAGGGCTTTTTTTGTAGCAGGGACTCCTCTGCATATTAGGCTACCACCCTCCCCCCGCCATGTAGCCAATCCCCCAAGAGCTTCCAGGGCTCTTCCTACAGGGCCTCCAGTAAGCTCCAGGAGGACTGGCTACATCAGGGGGTGTGGCCTTATATGCAAAGGAGCTCCTGCTACAAAAAAAGCCCTGATAACGAGTCAGGTCTTATGGATACGTTCAGAGCTTTTTTGAGCAGGATGCACAGGAACGCAGTTCTGGCTGGCTTGGTGTCAGAGGGCGTGGCCTAATACGCAAATGAGTTCCTGCTGGGCCTTTTCTACAAAAAGCCCCATGTGTAACAATGGTGATGTCGGGATGTGGCCTAATACGCAAATGAGTTCCTGCTGGGCTTTTCTACCAAAAAAGCCCTGGATATGTTGATAAATAAGCTGACCCGTTTGCAACCTTGCTGCCTCCATACAGCAGCGCGAGCCATAGGGCAGACGACAGACTGTGTGCGTGTTGTAAATAAAGGCTGGTGGAGAGCAAAAGAAAGAGGCATCTGCGCTGCAAAGAAGAGGTTATGTTTTGTTGAGTCTCCATCTGCTATGGCTAAATTTTTTTTTCCCTGAGAACAGCTGACTATATTTGGAGTTACTGAGCTGGTTGCTTAGTCTACATTTGCTGGGAGAGAAAGTTATTCCACACCAAAGGCACCGAGTGAGAGAGAAACCATTTTTCACTGCTTTGTTTTAGATTAGGGGTGTCAAACTCATTTGTTATGAGGGCCAGATCTGACATAAATGAGACCTTGTTGGGCCAGGCCATTTCGGGTTCAGCCGAGCCATGTTGGGCCAGTCCACAAGTGTACCTACTTAAGATTAGGTAGCAGAGATAAATTTTATAAAGAACACAGACAAACACAAATATATATATATATATATATATATATATATATATATATATATATTTAAAAAACTTAAAACATGCTTAAAATGCTAGCACTCATTGGTCTTAAAGATGCTGTCTTTGTTTTTCTCCCATGGAAACCAGGGAATTGGATAAAGGAAACCCTGGCTCTTTTCTTCCTTCCCTAGGGGACCAGGAGGGGGAGGAGCCTCAGCCAGTAGAAGGAAGAGAGGCTTGGCTCAGTAGTGCTGCTGTGCGATTGAGAGAGGCTGGCAAAGCAGGCTTTCCCTCCCTTCCTCCCCAAGGGAGGAGCCACAGCCAATGGAGAAAATAGAGGTTTTGCTCTGTAGCTCCTGTGTGATCGAGCAAGCCTGGCAAAGCAAGCTGTGATGCAAAAGGAAGCAAGAGAGAGGGAGAAGGAAGCAGATGACAGCCAGTTGCTCAGGGACTTGATAGGAGCCCTCCAGGGGCCTGATTCGGCCCCCAAACTGCATGTTTGGCACCCCTGTTTTGGATGTTTCCAGGGTAGTAAACACAATGGTGCCCACAAACAATGTTCAGTGAACAGGGTCCCTGATACCTTCAGGCAGGGTCCCCAAGTCCTTCAGGACTCCACATTTCCTTACC
Source organism: Heteronotia binoei (assembly GCF_032191835.1). Taxonomy (NCBI): domain Eukaryota; kingdom Metazoa; phylum Chordata; class Lepidosauria; order Squamata; family Gekkonidae; genus Heteronotia; species Heteronotia binoei. The sequence goes on along the minus strand of NC_083242.1, from coordinate 15,766,992 downwards.
TGCCAGACTGGCTGCATCCAACATCAGAGTTTACTCCAGCATTAGGCACCAACTAGATGCACAGAAATCCCCAGGAAGACGTGGAGCTAGAAAGTGCAGTCAAGCCATGGCCAACTTAGAGCAACTCCACAGGATTTTCAAGGCAAGAGACATTCAAAGGTGGGAGAACTGGGTTCGATTCCCCACTCCTCCACATGCACCTGCTGGGTGACTTGGGGTCAGCCACAGTTCTCACAGAGCTCTTCTCTCAAGAGCAGTTCTCTCAGAGCTCTCTCAGCCCCAACTACCTCACAGGGTGTCTGTGTGGGGAGAGGAAGGGAAAGTAAATTGTATATTGCTTTGAGGGTGTTCTCACACAGTGATTGTAACACAGTAAAAATCCAGGTGCAAAGTGCATTGTTTAGTGTATGTGAATACACCCTGAGTGAAGGGCGGGGTAGAAATCCATTCTTCTCCTTCTCCTTCTCTTTCTCTTCCTCCTCCTCCTCCTCCTGCCTCTGCATAGTGACCCTGGACTTCCTTCGAGGTCTTCTACCAAATACCATCCAAATACTAACCAACCCTGCTTAGTTTCGCAGATCCTGCAGGGTTACCTATAAAGTTTTTATCTCAACCTAATCTGTTTTAGAGTCGGGATACTAAATGATGGAGAGAAGAAACATGCAGGAGCTCCTTAAAAGGCAGGATAAACAAAACAAAACAAAAAAACACACCAAGTAACACTTCAGGGACTACCCAGCTTCTGCATAACCCTGCCCCAGTATTAAGATCTTCATTAGAGACACTGCCTTGTTCCCCTCCCCCAGCCACCAAGGAAAGGGTCGTAGTCCCCTGTGGAAGCACCAGTCGTTTCCAACTCTGGGGTGACGTCGCATCACAACTTTTTATGGGGTGGTTTGCCATTGCCTTTCCCAGTCATCTACTCTTCCCCCCCCCCCCCCCAGCAACCTGGGTATTAATTTTACCGACCTCGGAAGGATGGAAGGCTGAGTCAACCTTGAGCCAGCTACCTGATCCAGCTTCCGCCGGGATCGAACTCAGGTCATGACTAGAGAGCTTGGACTGCAGTACTGCAGCTTTACCACTGTGCACCACGGGGCTGCTTGTGAGCGACATAGCAATCCATAAATAAATAATAAAATTAACTCATTAGTCAAGGATTGCTTAAGCCTACTCGTGTGTTGTAAGCATTCACCAAAACATCACTAGAAACTCTACTTCATTTTAGTTCTTTTGCAATCTGTAACAAAGCCCACTGCCTGTGCAGGTGAAATCCCTTCCTAAGGTACAGAACAGTGTAGCAAGTACTATGATCCATAATGCTTGCTCATAGACACCTTATGTTGGAGACGTCTCTGCTGATAAAGGGCTAAACGCAAGGCTCTCACGACTTAATCACCGTTCTTAAATCTGAGCGACTACAGAGCGCACATCTGAGGTCTTAAAAGAAAGAACTCTTGGAGGCAGTTCAACGTTCTGAATTGTGGTAGAATAACAAAGAAGAAAATCTACTGTTATGAAGTATGTCAGTACAACAAATCTTGTATAGTCTAACGGAACACAATTATGAAGCTTTCTGCTCTCCGGCTTCCTGGATTTTACTGTCATCATGGGAACAAGTGATGAAAAAAGCAACAGAGGCTTCAAGGTGATTTATAAAACAGGTTGCCTCCTTCTCTGGCAACAACAATGTTCCAGGGAACAAGGGAGCCCATGTAGGCTTGCCAGTCCCCAGGTCCGGGCGGGAGATCCCCTGGTATTGCAGTCTCTTCCCTGCCACCAGTCAGCTGGCTGGCAGGGGAAGCCCTGCCCCAACAGCCATGATGAACCTTTAAATCTCTGCAGGTTTAGAGGAAGCTTGCAAACTGTGTTTTGGAATGTGTGTGTGCCTTTAAATCTCAGTAGGAAGAAAGCTGCATGGGGGCGGGGTAAGCAGGCTGAGCCACATGGCTCTTCCCAGTGAGTGTGTGAAACTGTGAGAAAGGATTAGAGGAGAGCGCCTCTCTGTTTGTTCTACATTCGTTTCAGAAGTTGTTTGCATTGTAAAATGGATAGTAAAGAGTTAACTAGGACCTGATTATGGGATGGAGGAAAACTCCATCCCCCTAGACTGCTTTTGTTCCTTATTTTCGTTTTCCTGTGTTAGTCTGAAGAAGTTGGTTGAAACACAGCAGATTGTTATATTCAGCAACTCTCGGGAGTATATTTCCCCAGTGAGATCACAAAAGTGTGGGCTTGCAAACTGTTTTAGCTAGTTTTTTGTTGTATTTGTGTGTGTGTGTGTGTCCCTTTATAAAGCTATCATTATAAATGTTACCAAAGCCTGGCAAGGGACTTGTGGAGGTATGACAAATTTCACTTTTGTTGAGTGAAGTGCAGCTGCTGGGGAGCCCTTTGAAGGTTAAAAAAAAAGGATGAGGAAATGAAAACTGTATACAGGCGAACTGCACTGCTGTATTTTATTTTTTTTAAGGAACAGGAAGTCTCCTGGCTCCACTGCCAAAGCCCCCAGGTATTTCCTGAGCTGGACCTGGCAACCCTAAACCCAGGAAATGTAGTTTTTCTAAGGCATCTGAGTCCTTGGTATAAATAGCAAGCATCTTGGAAACTACCTTTCCCAGGGTTCTTTGTGCCTGGGACAATTTCCAGGCTCCCTGGCACCTGGGACAATGCCATTGTACTTAGAACTCTTGTACTGACTGTATTCGTTGCAATAGGGCAGGCGTCCTCAATCCCCGGTCTGTGGACCAGTACCGGTCTGTGGCCTGTTAGCATCCAGGGCATGAGTTGTATAATTATTTCATTACAATGTAATAATAATAAGAAGAAGAAGAAGAAGAAGGAAGAAGAAGAAGAAGACAGCATTGGGTTTATATGCTCCCCTCCCCTCCGAATCTCATAATCTACTTTACTTCCCTCCCCCAAGACAGACACCCTGTGAGGCAGGTGGGGCTGAGAGAGCTCCGCCCAGAAGCTGCCCTTTCAAAGACAAATCTGTGAGAGCTATGGCTGACCCAAAGTGGAGAATCAAACCCAGTTCTCCCAGGTAAGAGTCTGCACACTTAACCACCACACCAAACTAATAGAAATAAAGTGCATAACTGTATCATCCCCAAACCATCCCCACCTCCCGGTCCGTGGAAAAATTGTCTTCCACAAAACTGGTCCCTGGTGCCAAAAAGGTTGGGGACCGCTGCAATAAGGCATGCATAGGATAGCTTTCTAGTGGATTGTGCACTACATTTCCTCCAAAGTTGACAGTGACAAGCACCAGGCTTCAGAACTTGGGCAGGGCGGCAGATGGGCTTGCAGAAAGACAGACGAGGCCTGGCAGCTGATTTTGGAAACCAAAACCAAAGCCCAAATTAATTGCCAGCAATCCAGATCAAGGAGACTCTGCCAGAACTTTGTGTGACCATAAATCTTTGTCCTTGTTTTGCATAATTATAATTTTTTTTAAAGCATCACAAGATGTAAACTAATCTGCTCAGTAAGAAAAACATGTTTTGGGAGATTTGGGCAATCTCTGGGTGGAGGATTTGAGTGGAGAAAAATAAAAAAAAGTTCTTTAAAAGGACTGGAAATTATTACGAAGATTATTTATAAAAGCTATAAAAATCCCCCCCCCCCGTGAGAGTCAGCCTGCACCACCCCCTCCTCTCCCCCAATCCAAAGCTCTGCGCGGCCTCCCCGTTCACACCCTCCTGATGGAAACGCCGGAGCCCTCCCAGCAGACAGCAGGAACGTGGCAATGATGTATCATGAGGGTCCTGATACAGACCACATGGTGACTGAGGTAAGGGTTGCCGAATGCAGGGAGATCAGGCTGGAAGAGCGCTCCTCACATGCTGTAGGGGAACCAGGTCCCGGGGCCAACTGCCTGCACGACTCCGCTTCACACCCCTAACAGTCCAACAGTCTCACCAGCAAAAGAATCATATCTCGTTTGACCTTGCCCTTCTTCCAAAGAGATCAGGATGGCTTACCAAAGAGCCAGTTTGGTGTAGTGGCTAAGTGTGCGGACTCTTATCTGGGAGAACTGGGCTTGATTCCCCACTCCTCCACTTGCAGCTGCTGGAATGGCCTTGGGTCAGCCATAGCTCTGGCAGGGGTTGTCCTTGAAAGGGCAGCTGCTGTGAGAGCCCTCTCAGCCCCACCGATCCCACAGGGTGTCTGTTGTGGGGGAAGAAGATATAGGAGATTGTAAGCCGCTCTGAGTCTCTGATTCGGAGAGAAAGGCGGGGTATAAATCTGCAATTCTTCTTCTTCTTACGTGGTTCTTCTTTCTCTCCGCTCCCCATTTTACCTTCGCACCAACCCTAGGAGATAGCCTCAGTTGGACTGGCTCCTGGTAAGTCTCATAGTAGAGCCTTGCCCAGGGCTTTCTTTATAGCAGGAACTCATTTGCATGTTGATGATGATGATGATACTGGATTTATATCCCGCCCTCCACTCCGAATCTCAGGAGTGGGGAATCAAATCCGGTTCTCTCAGATAAGAGTCTGCGCACTTAACCACTACACCAAACTGGCTCCTGGAGCTTACAGTAGGCCCTGTAAACTCTTGAAGGATTGGCTACATAAGAGGGGTGTGGCCTAATATGCAGAGGAGTTCATGCTACAAAAAATGCTCTGGTCTTGCCAACCCAAGCCGCAGACTGGGAACCCTTCTTCACACTGGGGGTCTCTGAGCCCAGCAGAACACTGTAGGGTTCCCAGGTTCTCTCATCGCTCTTGCAGAGGGATTTGGGAAGCATTCTGGGGGTGGATGGGAAAGTGTCACCCGGAAGTGATGTCACTGTTTTTTGGTTGAAACTATGGCAAATTCGCCCTGACACCATAGAGTTTTGCACAAAAATCAGAACACCCCTCCCTGCAAGATCGCTAATGCAATGACGTCACTTCCGGGTATCATCATATTGTTGTGGATGTCACACAGCAATGTCCCTGTTTAGAGGCAGGGTTCTCCCTGCCATCCAGCTGGTCTGCAGCGGGGAGAAGCCCCTAAAACCAGCAGATCCCCTGCTTGGACCTGGGGACTGGTCACCCTAACACTGCGTAAAGCAGCAAGAGAAGCAGGCAAAGTTCTCTTGGACGCTCGTCACTTGTCAGTGCCAGGACAGAAGCAGTGCTCGTTGAAGGCTCCTCACCCCAGATGACTGAATTTCTCTGACCTGGATGGCCCAGGCTAGCCCAGTCTCATCAGCTCTCAGAAGCTAAGCAGGGTCAGCCCTGGTTACTACTAGGACGGGAGACCACCAAGGGATATCGGGCTCGTGACGTGGAGGCAGCCAATGGCTCACCACCTCTGAACTTCTCACCTTGAAAACCCTGCGGGGTCACTGTAAGTCAGGAAGGAAGACTGATTGATTTGTGGAGGACAGGTGGGGCTGCCAGCTCTATGTTGGAAAAAACCTGGAGACTTTGGGGAGGGGCAGGGCCTTGGCAGGGTCCAATGCAACAGAGTCTACACTTCCAAGCAGCAGTTTTCTCCAGGGGAGCTGATCTCAGCTGGAGATCAGATGTAAAAGTGGGATACATCCAGGCCCCACCTGGAGGCTGGCAACCCTACAACACCTCTGAGGTATTGATGGTGGCAGCTGGGAAGAAATAAGGGTGCCAGATCTTATAATCTCCTTTCCCAGGCTGTCCAAGGGGAAGGAGTAAAATCTCATAGTAACTTGGCCAGAATTGATGAGGAGGTTTTTGCTGGGCTTCCGGAGCTTTGCTGTTTGCTCAGCCTCATGGTGATCAAGTGTAGCCTTTCTGCATTAGGTCAAAGTGACATCCCCTGTCCTAACACTGTAACAGCAGGCTCCGCCCCTGCTTATTAGGCCCCACCCCCTGCATCTTGGAACCTTGGGAGATAAGACAGAGGGTTTTCTCTGTAGCCATGAAATTAAAAGACATTTGCTCTTTGGGAGGACAGCTATGGCAAACCTAGGCAGTATAATTAAAAACAGAGACATCACCCTGCCAACAAAAGTCTGTATAGTCAAAGCGATGGTATTCCCAGTAGTAATGTATGGTTGTGAGAGTTGGACCATAAGGAAGGCCGAGTGCAGAAGAATAGATGCTTTCGAGCTGTGGTGCTGGAGAAGACTCTTGAGAGTCCCTTGGACTGCAAGAAGAGCCAATCAGTCAGTCCTAAGGGAAATCAGCCCAGACTGTTCGCTGGAAGGTCAGATGCTGAAGCTCAGATACTTTGGCCACCAGATGAGAAGGGAGCACTCCCTGGAGAAGACCCTGATGCTGGGAAAGACAGAAGGCAAAAGAAGAAGGGGACGGCAAAAGAGGAGATGGCTGGACAGTGTTACTGATGTAACAAACACGAATTTGAACAGACTTTGGAGGATGGTGGAAGACAAGAGGGCCTGGCATGACTTGGTCCATGGGGTCGCAAAGAGTCAGATTCGACTGTGAGACTGAACGACAAAAAAGGGTTTGCCCTCTGGAAGTGGCTAATCATTTAATTTCCTGCCGTATTTTCAGATGGCTGATCAACAGGATTCCTCGTTAGGAAGGCTTTTATGACTGGTTTTACTGGTGGAAGTTTAATTACTCTTTCTATAGTCATTTTATCTTGTCTCTTATTCCAATAATCTTGTTTATTATTGTGTATTGCATTAGAAGTTGCTCCGGGTGCCTCTGGCTGGGAACTGCGGTTCAAATACAAGCAGTAAATACAATTAAAATTAAAGGTACAGGAGCACAGTTCCTTGCATTCAGCTGCTCTGAATCAATCGGCTGGGGAACAGTGGATCTTCTAGCGGTCGCCAGAATAATAATAATAATAAAACAATGCTGCTGCTGTTCTAATTAGAGAGTAAAGACCTGTGCTGCCCATTTATTCCCTAGCCGTTAACGTAACATATTCCAGGTGTATTTAGCCAGGTTATTGCCACATCCAGATCAAGGAAAGAAAGTGCTTAATTTCAGGCATGACTTAACCAGCATGTGGCTGCAGAATCACATTCCACTGCAATGGTACCAAGTCACCTGCAAAATGATTGCCTCTCGCACAGGGGTGGAATTCTAGTAGGAGCTCCTTTGCATATTAGGCCACACGCCCCTGATGCAGCCAATCCTCCAGGAGCTTACAAAAAAGAGCCTTGTAACCTCTTGGAGGATTGGCTACATCAGGGGTGTGTGGCCTAATATGCAAAGCAACTCCCGATAGAATTCTACCCCTGCTCTCGTGTTCCTACATGAGGCAAATCTACACCGAGCCGATGTGCTGATTGTTTCAAAGGCAGCCAGTTCATGGCCAAAAGTTCCTCTCGATGCAGCCTGGCTTTCAGCTCACCCATGCAGGCTCTCGCACTGACCTGCGGGGACCAGGCTAGCCCAGTCTTATCCGATCTCGGAAGGTAACCATGGTTGACCCAGTTTAGTATTTGGATGGGAGACCACCAAGGAAGTCTAGGATTGTGGTGGAGGGGCTGGCAGCTGCAGGCCACTTCTGAATGGGTCTTGCCTTGAAAACCTTACACGGCTGTGACTGAAGGGAACTTTCCACCACTGTGCAGCCTCTCCAAGCAATACTTAAAGGGTCACTATAGATCAGGGGTGGCCAAACTTGCTTAATGTAAGAGCCACACCCCAGATGTCTGAGAGCCTCAAGACAGGAAAGAAGAGAGGGAGGGAGGGAAGCAAATGGGGGGAGAGGTTGAAAGGAAGCAACTTTAACTTCAAATGCATTCTCCAAGCTGCCAGCTGGCTTGGCTTGGAGAAGTGATTTAAAGAGAGAAATGCCTTCTCCAAGCCAGCTGACGGGGGCGGGGCTTCAAGAGCCACACAATATGGGTGAAAGTGCCACAGTTTGGCCACCTCTGCTATAGGCATACGGGCATCAGAAGAGCCCTGCTGGATCAGACGCATTGTCCATCTCATCCAGCATCCTGTCTCACACAGTGGCCTCAACCGGTTCTTCTGAATGGCCATCCACAGGGCATAGAGACCGAAGCCTTCCCCTGATAGAGGTCAGGTTCCCTTCAGTCACCATGGCAAGTAGCCACTGATAGATCTCTCCATCATGAATTTGTCTCAACCCCTTTGGAAAATGTTTATTGCCCTGGCCACCATTACATTCTCTGGCAACAAATTCCACATTTTAATCACTCTTGGTATAAAGTAGTATTTCCCTTTGTCTGTCCTGAACCTACTGCCCGTCAGCTTCTTTGGAGGCCCTCAAGTTCTTGTATTTGGAGAGAAGGAGGAAAATTTCTCTTTGTCAGCTTTCTCTAGCCCAGATATAGTTTTATAATGTCTCCCCTGAGAGGACCTAGGTTTTAAGTTCCCATGGACTGTGTCTTCCGGCAGCCCTGATCTTTGGGGATCCCTGAGGTATGGGCAGGAGTGCAAGAACCGTTACTGGAAGCAGTGGAGGAAAACTGGCAAAAGAGGAGAAAGACTGAATGAAAGCGGGAGGGAAACTGAGGCAAAAGAAAGCGGATAAACCTCAGAGTCCTTTTCACAACTCATTTAATAAAGAATATCCTTATAAAAGGCAGGAAATGGTTTGTGGAATTAGTAACTGAAGGAACAGCAGAACGGCTTTTTAATTTTTTTAAAGGGCTCAATTTTGTGCACAGTCCCCTTTTCCAGGCTATAAAATTAATTTCTCTCCACATTTCTGTAAAATGCAGAATGAGCAAAGAACAACCCATATTCATCTGATGTGGCCAGAGGTTGAGGGTATTAATGGTTTTCCATGAAAGAAGCAGAGGAAATATGGAAAGGCAGTTTAGCCTGGTGTGTTCTCAACAAGACTCCGGCGTGCTAGCGTCTCTCTGCCCACGGGAATCTGGAAGGGCTCCCTTGTGCAATGTGTCTGACGGATGCTTGGGCTTTGGCTAGCAGCTCTGGAATGCTGCAGCTTGGAAGGCTTCGTGCTGGCCTTCGAGCCCTGCCTATAGGCACACGGATTGGGCGGGGGGTGATGGTGGTGGTGGCTTTTTTCTGAATTGCAGCAGGACAAAAGCACAGTTTCCCAGCACAGCAAACCTAAGACTGGATGTTCAGGGAAAATGCCACTGAGTTCAAGGTGGACTTTTTGTTGTTCAGTCGCAGAGTCGAGTCTGACACGGAAGATAAAGGAGATTGTGAGCCACTCTGAGATTCTGAAAATTGAAGAGGAGGGCAGGATATAAATCCACTCTCCTCCTCCTCTGTCGTTGTCGTCTTCTTCTGCTCCTCCTCCTCCCTCTATTTGCCAAGGTGTGATGGGGCCAGATGCCATGATTTTAGCTTTTCTGATGTTGAGTTTCAAGCCTACTTTTGTGCTCTCCTCTTTCACCTGCGACAAGAGGTTCTTTAGGTCCTCTTCACTTTCTGCCATTAGAGTGGTGTCGTCTGCGTATCTGAGGTTGTTGATGTTTTTCCTGGCAATCTTAATTCTGGCTTGTGTTTCATCCAGGCCAGTATTCCGTATTATGTAGTCTCTAGTAAGAACTGCATGTTTAGAACTGCACCTTAGATATGGTGAAGAAGACGACTGCAGATTTATACCACGCCATTTTCTCTGAATCAGAGACTCAGAGCCGCTTACAATCTCCTATATCTTCTCCCCCCACAACAGACACCCTGTGAGGTGGGTGGGGCTGAGAGGGCTCCCACAGCAGCTGCCCTTTCAAGCACAACTCCTGCAATAGATATGGCTAACCCAAGGCCATTCCAGCAGCTGTCAGTGGAGGAGTGGGGAATCAAACCCGGTACTCCCAAATATGAGTCCACACACTTAACTACTAAACCAAACTGAGTCTACACCACTAAAAAAGTAAAGGTAGTTCCCTGTGCAAGCACCAGTCGTTTCCGACTCTGGGGTAACATTGCTTTCACAATGTTTTCACAACAGACTTTTTACGGGGTGGTTTGCCATTGCCTTCCCCGGTCATCTACACTCCCCCCCCTCCAGCAAGCTGAGTACTCATTTTACCAACCTTGGAAGGATGGAAGGCTGAGTCAACCTTGAGTTGACTACCTGAACCAGCTTCCGCTGGGATCGAACTTAGGTCGTGAGCAGAGGGCTCCGACTGCAGTACTGCAGCTTTACCACTCTGCGCCACGGGGCTGCCTGTCTACACCACTACACTACACCAAACTGAAGGAGGAGTTGATTGGATTTATACCCCACTCTTCACCACCTGAAAGACTCTCAAAACGGCTTACAATTTCCTTCCCTCACAACAGACACCTTGTGAGGTTGGGGGGCTGAGAGAGTTCTCCCAGAACTGCTTGTGAGCAGAACAGATCTGAGAAAACTGGGACTGACCCAAGGTCACTCCAGCAGATGCACATGGAGGAGTGGGGAATCAAACCCGGTTCTCCCAGATAAGAGTCCATGCACTTAATCATTACACCAAACTGGCTCTCTGAAACTTAGGGCCTTTGGATACTGGCTTTAAAACCGACCTTCACCTTTGACTAGAGAACAGGCATAGAGCTTCAGTCCAGTGACCAGGCTGTGCTTCTCTCAGTTGTAGATCCTTCCCCTTTCTCCATACAAACCAGTAGGAAAAACAAGAAGGGTCAGCAGTAATGTTCCCTCTAAGTTATGGACTCTTGTGAGCAAAAATTCTACTTTGTGAGCTATTAGCATTAAAGTTGTGAGCTACTGACATTAAAGTTGTGAGCTACTGCATAAATTAGGGCCATTTTTCCTGAGCTGAGACAAAAATGTGTGAGCTGGAGGCTAAAAAATTGTGAGCTAGCTCACACTAACTCAGCTTAGAGGGAACATTTCTCAGCAGCTGTGTACAGTAATGAACAGAAGACGATGCTTGCCTCCCACCTCAGCCATTTCTGGGATTCTGAAACTTAAGGCAGTTAAAGGCAGTCCCTTCTTTGCTCCGTCCCCCTCCTCCCATCTCCCCCACCTCTATGCTTCAGGTACCATATTTGGGGAAAGAAGCATTTTGTCAGAACTGAGAATCCAACACAGGCTTTGGAAGACGTCCCAAGGAAGATGCTCGATTCCTGCCAAAAACAGCTCGCCCATCTTCCCTTTAAAGTCCGCTCGGCTTTTCGACACCCGCATCACATTCTTCGGCCAGGTTCAGACAAAACAATTGTCACAAACCCACTCATAGGTGGTGGAAAACATGAGCTCAGATGTCTTTGCAGGTTGCCTCCCAGCATAATGCACAGACTGGTGAATGCCAGAAATCGTTTGTTGAGCTGTCAATCTGTCACAGAGCCCACAAATGATGTGAAGGGTTTGTTCTGTCTGGCAGTTTCTCTTTGGCCACCTTTGCGCCTGCCTCCAGGACAATCAGAAGAGCACTCAAGGGGGCCCACGCTGTGCCCAATACAGCAAGACCAGGGGTGGAATTCTAGCAGGAGCTCCTTTGCATATGAGGCCACACACCCCTGAAGTAGCCAATCCTCCCAGAGCTTACAAAAAAAGAGCCCTGTAAACTCTTGGAGGACTGGCTCCATCAGGGGAGTGTGGCCTAATATGCAAAGGAGCTCCTGCTAGAATTCCACCCCTGAGTAAGACCAAGAAAACCATGCTCTCATTCTATCCGTGGCAAACACCTTAACCTCAGTGAAGCAGAAATGGCTTTTTGCACCAGTGCAGTGGGCTGCAGGCCACTGAAATGAACTGGAGGAGTGGAAGAACAGAGGAGGGAAGCTGGAGGGGAGGAAATGAAAAGCAGAGTCCATAAAAGACTAAAAATACGAAGATCTTGCAAAGAGAAAACGCATCTTGGGGCAGATTTTTCAGATGCAGAGAGTGCCAGGCCTGGGCCGCTCATGTTAGCGTATCAATCACCAGGAGAGACCCTATAAAACCATCAACGGAGGTTGGACGGGCATCAGAGGAGCTGCTCCAGGATGCGGTGCCTTGCCCGCTCTTGGCATCGTTCCTCTTCCACCCTTCCTTTGCTCTCAATGGCCAGGACACAGCGCTGCAAAGACCGGGAGGGATTTGTGGAAAGGATCAACTTAAGCTCCGGAGGCTCTCGGTATATGGCCCTGCCCAAACAGGTGCCTGGCTCCTGGCTGCTGAAACAAAAGCACGGCTTCTGGCAGCTTCCTGCAAAGACACGAGCGGGGGGGGGGGGGGGGGGGGAGACAGAAGCAAGTGGGGGCCTCTTCCGATCACAATGACAAATAGGGGCTGCTTTAAGGCTCAACGGGAGGACAAGAGGATCACGAAACACAAGCAAAGTCTCTATACCAGGGGTGGCCAAACTGCAGCTTGGGAGCCACATGTGGCTCTTTCACACATATTAGGGGAGGTATGGTGGCTCAGTGGTAGAGCATCTGCTTGGTAAGCAGAAGGTCCCAGGTTCAATCCCCAGCATCTCCAACTAAAAAGGGTCCAGGCAAATAGGCGTGAAAAACCTCAGCTGCAGACCCTGGAGAGCCGCTGCCAGTCTGAGTGGACAATACTGACTTTGATGGACCCAGGGTCTGATTCAGTAGAAGGCAGCTTCATAGGTTCTTATGTTCAGATTGTGTGGCTCTCAAAGCCCCCATCACCCATCATCCAGCTTGGAAAATGCATTTAAAGTTAAAGCTGCTTTCTTTCTACCTCTACTTCCTTTTTCCATCCCCCATCTATTTGCCTTCCCTCCCTACCTACCTACACCTGACATTCATGTCTTGCAGCTCTCAAACATCTGATGCTTATTTTATGTGGATCTTACGTTAAGCAAATTTGACCCTATACGAGGAGGAGTATGTTGGTTTCCCTGGAGCCCAGAGAGAGAAGGGAGTCAACAGGTTGTGGGGTGAGATGACCCTTCATGCCCAGCCAATCTGAGACTTCTGGTGTCCCTGAAAACCATGGCATTCTGGTGTTCCTGAGCCATGTTCCCGGTTCCCCATAACCCCTTTCTATAGGAACATTGGTCAACTTCAGAGTAGCCCTCTGTGAGCAGCATTCTCCGCCTCTAGAATGTTTCTTACATATGAGGTCCCCTACTGGTTTTTCTCTGGGGGGTGTGTGTGTGTGTGAAATATATGTGTGTGTGTGTGTGAGAGAGAGAACTACCTCAGGGAGATTAGCGGAGCTCCTTAACATTTGCTAAGTCTGGGGCACTCACCTGTACTGCAACATTAAAAGCTTTATTGGAACAGAAGGGGAAAATGAGATTAGAAACAGATCTCAATAAAAAGGCTGCCCTCCCCTCTTTCCCCACCACCTCCTCAACTCCAAACACAGTTCCAAAGCCAGCCTAATTTCCCCCTTTTTACTCCCCCCCAAAAAAAAATCTCATACCCCTCCACGCCTGACTCTCCTTTTTCCAAAATTCTGTCTCACACTCCTCTCTTCCACTGCCTTGAAATTTATTTTTCTACTTAAAAAGCTCTCGGTAGCCAAGCTTGGAACCTTTAGCACCCCCCAGGAATGATATGAATTTGCCGCACTCAACCGGGGGGGCCCTACGTAATGGCACCCGTCCAGGTGGGCTGTGGAAGGAAGTCACTGCTGTTGGCATGTGGGGGCATGAACGAGAATGAGAGGCAGACGGACTGCTGGCATGCGCGGTTTTGAAAAACTGCAGGCATGCGGCTGGAAGCGGGCAAACCAGGGTGCGAGGAACACACAGCAAGCAACATTGTGTTCAAGAGAAAGAATGTGGTAGCCAGCTGTGGGAAGGTACCTCTGGCTGGTTGGTGGATCTTAAAAGAAGGCATTTTCTTGACATTACGGTACATGGGAGGCAGGAGAGCTGGGAGAGAGGAGCAGAAAGTTGGGCTGTACAAATGGGACAACCTTCCCGCATCCAGATGCAGAATTCCAATGATGTCATCTTTTGGAGAACTGGGGGAGGGGAGTGATCTCTCCCCCTCCCCTGGACAACCTGCAAGCCCATCTCCTTCCTTGTTGGTAGACTTTATGATCAAAAAGACAGGCAATTGTGCTGGGCTTTGCTTTGTAGAAGGAACTCCTTTGCATTTTGGACCACACGCCCCTGATGTAGCCAATCCTCCTGGAGCTTACAGTAGGCCCTGCACAAAGAGCCATGTGAGCTCTTGGAGGATGGGCTACAACAGGGGTGTGTGGCCTCATATACAAAGGAGTTCCTTCTGCAAAAAAAAAAAAAAAAAGCCCTGCCATTATGTATTGTTTTGGAAGCCTGTCCTCCCCTCTGCACAGTGCCACCATCTTGAAAGGCGTGTGTGTTTATGTGTGTGTCAAAGCAGCAAGCGCTAAAATCATATGTAAGTGCATCCAACATGCTCTCACAAATGTATATGGAAGCCTTTGACCATAAGAACTGCATTTACAGTTACATTCAGGAGCTAATGTCGTTGAGAGGCTGGAATCACCACAATTACGGCCCTTTCGAACAAAGATTTAAATGACACATCATTTGCCTTGCTATCGTATGTTTTCTCTGCAGTGTGAGTTGACTGTATTTTGCCCCTGAGACTTAAAAACAAATCGCTCCCCCCTGCACTGCCGTCTCGATTAGGGTTGCCAAGTCCCCCACAGCCTCCGGCAGGGGACTGTTTTCATGTGTGCAGAGCATGCACAGTGTGATGATGTCACTCACAAGTGATGTCATCACGCCGGCAATGTCGCGCGCCGGCTGCTCTAGGAGCTTTCAGGAAAACTATGGTTTTCCCGGAATCTCTAGCAATTTGGGAGGGAAAACTCTATGGTGCACCATAGAGTTTCCCCTCCCAAACTGCTAGAGCGTCTGGGAAAACCATAGAATTTCCCTGGAAGCTCTTAGAGTGGCCTGCACGATGACATCACTGCGAGTGACATCATTGCACTCAATGCAGGCCAGCAGGTTGGGAACCTCCGGGGTGTGGGAAAACCCACCCAGCCCGGGAACTTGGCAGCCCTAGTCTCCATTTGCCTCGGATCCCATTTCAACCAAAATGAGACAGATGTCTCTAGAAAGCCCACCAGCAAGGCATGAAGGCAACAAATGAACTTGTCCCCATCACCTGTTGTTCTCAGATATACCGCTTCTGAACATGGAAGTTCAATTAACTCTCACAGTCAACAGCGACTGGCAGTTAAGAGTTATCCCTTCATGAATTCAACAGATGCTCTTCAACGGCTGGCTGGTGCTGCCTGAATCTTGTGGGCTCCACCCCCACTCCCCATTCCACTCACCAGTGATGGGAGAGTTTGACAAGAGACGTTCAAAAAGCAAGTGGGGAAACCACCTTCTGTTGGTGAATAAGCGAGTGCAAGTGAAATGATTGGTGAGTTGGACGTGTGTGCAAGAAGAGTTTATGTAGAAAGGCAGCAGATTGAGAGAGTGAGAAGCTGGGCGTCCGGGCTTGTGTGCGAGAGACGGCGGAGGGAGTGGGTGCGTGGAAGGAGAAAGCGGAGCGGCTCCAGGGTTGGCAGAACCACCCTGCCAAGCTCCAATTCCATTAAACTTTCATAAATGTTTTTGCCGTTTTGAATTTGGCCTTGTCTCTCTCTGTGTGTGTCTCTGTTTGTTTAATATGAAAGAAAGACGGAGTGAGTATGCACATCTGGTTTATTTCTCCGGCCTTCCACCCCCTCCCCTCTTTTAAAGGAATATTTTGTTTTAAGAGAGATGTAACTTAATTAGGTGTTGCGGCTGCAAATCTTTTACTGCGGAATTCCTTCAGAGCCATACACGGTAGAATCGTGAGCGCAACAAAGCATTGGGGAATGTGAGAGAGATAGCCTCCCAACCACCCATTTTGGGCTTGCAAAATGCAAATCGGAGTCTCTTTGCGACCCAGTTATCTTGTCTGCCTGTTTGCCCTGATCGAATGGAAATTCTGACTTCGACTAGGATTTCATGCCCCGAAGGTTTCCTGTCTATATTAGACAAGTCAGAGATCGTGGAGAGAAGTCAACAGAGGAGATTATTTGTTTGCTTGTTTGTTTGTTTAGATTTCTATCCTGCCCTCTCTACAAGCGGACTCAAGCAGGGGTGGAATTCTAGCAGGAGCTCCTTTGCATATTAGGCCACACCCCCCGATGTAGCCAATCTTCCAAAAGTTTACAAAAAAGAGCCTTGTAAGCTCTTGGAGGATTGGCTACATCAGGGGGTTTGGCCTCATATGCAAAGGCGCTCCTGCTAGAATTCCAGCCCTGATTACAAGGCTGGGATAGGTAAGCTCTTGGAGGATTTGCTACATTAGGAGGGTGCGGCCTAATACAGTTTAGCAGGAACACCTTTGCATATTAGGCCCCACCCCCTGATGTAGCCAATCCTCCAAGAGCTTCCAGGGCTCTTCCCACAGGGCCTACTGTAAGCTCCAGGAAGACTGGCTACATCAGGGGGCATGACCTAATATGTAAAGGAGTTCCTGCTACAAGAAAAGCCCCATGTGTATGTCTAAGCACAAGGGATGATGCTTCGGCCGCATTACCACTATGCATCCAATTAAGGGCCGCCATGGCCAGGGCTTTTTTTTTTTTGTAGCAGGCACTCCTTGCATATTAGGCCCCAACCCCTGATGTAGCCAATCCTTCTGGAGCTTACAGTAGACCCTGTAAGAAGAGCCCTGTAAGCTCATGGAGGATTAGCTACATCAGGGGGTGGGGCCTAATATGCTAAGAAGTTCCTGCTACAAAAAAAGCCATGGGACACATCTAATGCTACCATAGGATTGCCAGGTGCATGTTGGAAAATACCTGGAGACTTTGGGGGCGGAGCTGGGATAAGGCAGGGTTTGGGGAGGGAGGGGCCTCAGCATTGTCCAATGCCAGAGAGTCCACCCTTCAAAGCAGCCATTTCTTCCAGGGGAGCTGATCTCTGCCAGCTGGAGATCAGTTGTCAAGACAGGAATTCTCCAGGCCCCATCTGGAGGCTAGGCAAACCGGAAACCACAGTGTACAGATTGATAAGAAAACAACAAAACACTGTGTAAATTACACTCTTCAAATAAATGCTTTACATTCTTTACTCATGCATCACTTATTATGGCTCACATAAAATGCTCTTAACCCAATAACTATAACTTAAAGAGTCCACAGTCCTCAAGGAAAAAGAAAGGAAAGGTCCCCTGTGCAAGCACCAGTCGTTTCGGACTCTGGGGTGACGTTGCTTTCACAACGTTTTCACGGCAGAATTTTTACGGGGTGGTTTGCCATTGCCTTCCCCAGTCATCTACACTTTCCCCTCAGCAAGCTGGATACTCATTTGACTGACCTCGGAAGGATGGAAGGCTGAGTCAACCTTGAGTCCGCTACCTGAAAACCCAGCTTCCACTGGGGATCGAACTCAGGTCGTGAGCAGAGCTTAGGACTGCAGTACTACAGCTTTAACACTCTGCTCCACAGGGCTCTTACAGTCCTCAAACAACGGCTGTATTGCAAATAAGATCCAAACTGGATACTGCAGATAATAGGTACCAAATCCTGCTGTCTTTATATCCCTCTTGCTGGTAGACGCAGATGGTACTATATATCCTTGAATCAATCCTGAGGTAGCAGTCCTCTATTCAACAGGTGCAGCTACATGAGTCCCAGGTTTAATTATTGTTTCATTTGCCACTTCCACTGGCCATGAATTCTTGAATCAGGAACCTGTGCTAAGGCAGCTGCTCACATCAACTTGCTTAGTATTTCTTAATTTGCATGAATGGTTCTAGTTATAGCCATTGGGTTAAGAGCGTTTGATGTGAGCCATAATAAGTGATGCATGAGTAAAGAATGTAAAGCATTTATTTGAAGAGTGTAATTTACACAGTGTTTTGTTGTTTTCTTACCCACCTGGAGGCTGGCAACCCTATCAGGGCTATCAGACCTCGGAAGGATGGAAGGCTGAGTCAACCTTGAGCCGGCTACCTGAACCCAGCTTCTGCTGGGATCGAACTCAGGGCATGAGCAGAGAGCTCAGACTGCAGTGCTGCAGCTTTACTGCTGTACACCACCGTGCTGCTGTGGTTTTATTTCCACGTAGATTTATATAGATTGAATCAATTAACCAATCACTTAAAAGACTATTTACTGATTAAGATTTCTGGTATTCGGAGAGGTTGTAGCTGGGAAAAGGAGAGCGCCAACAAAAGCTACTTTGGATTTATGGGAGTTTTTGTTAATATGAGGTAGGGAGACAGAAGAAAGAAAAAAAAATGTCAGGGCTTGGCCTGGGATTTGTGAACAGGGAGGCTAGAAAAGGCGGGGTGTGTGTGTGTGTGTGAGGACAACTGAAAGCAAGAGGTCTGAAACAAACAAAGCCCTGTTTCCAGCGGCTTAAAAGAATGTGACACAGCTGCTGTAGACTTAGAGGTGAAATGGGAGGGGAGGATTGCGAAGCTGAGAGAGGAGGGAAGTGACAGACGATGATGCTCATAATCCACTCCTTCTCCCATTGGATTTGATTGCCACAATGGCTCAAAAACACGGGAAGGGTTTGACTGCCCTCTCTGCTTGTGGATCTTCTATAAACACCTGGCTGGCTACCACGGGAAATGGAATGGTGGAGTTGATGAACCACTGATGTGATCCAGCGGAAATCGGAAACTGACCCTCACGTTCAGTTGAGGCCTTAAAGAAAGGAAGGAGATGGGGCTGACCAGGGGTGGAATTCTAGCAGGAGCTCCTTTGCATATTAGGCCACACACCCTTGATGCAGCCAATCCTCCAAGAGCTTACAAGTCTCTTTTTTGTAAGCTCTGGGAGGATTGGCGACATTAGGGGTGTGTGGCCTAATATGCAAAGGAGCTCCTGCTAGAATTCTACCCCTGGGGTTAAGAACATAAAAGAAGCCATGTTGGATCAGGCCAGTGGCCCATCCAGTCAAACACTGTGTCACACAGTGGCCAAAAAAAGCAAGTGCCATCAGGAGGTCCACCAGTGGGGCTAAACGCCCTCCCACTGTGCCCCTCCCCCAAGCACCAAGAATATAGAGCAACACTGCCCCGGACAGAGAGTTCCAACAATACACTGTGGTTAGTTGATCAGGTTGACCAGGGTTGTCCTGGCACACACAAGACAGACTTAGCAAATCCCCACTTCCAACTGTGAGGTGCAAATACTGTGTTCCCAGAGCTGTATGTATTGGGGCATTAAAACTCTACATCAAGGTAGCTCAGGTTCTGCAATCTGTATAAACTAGGAGTGGCTGAACTGTGCTCAGAGAAGGCATTCGTCTCTTTAAATCACTTCTCCAAGCCAAGCCAGCCAGCAGCTTGGAAAATGCATTTAAAGTTAAAGTTGCTTTCTTTCTGCCTCTCTCATCCACATCCATCCATCTGTCACCTCCCTCCCTCCTTCAAACATCGGATGCTCATGTCTTGAGGCTCTCAAACATCTCACGTTTATTCTGTGGCACTTACATTAAGCAAGTTTGGCCACGCCTGGTATAAAAAATGCTCTTTGCATATCATATGATGGAAGTGCCATGATTACTGTTCCTCCAAGGCCCCGATCCCCTGCCACTGTAGTAGGTTGTCAGGTGAGGCTGACAAGGGGTTAGGGGACTTGACAGGGGATTCTGGGAGAGGGGAGGGAGGCTCCAGGAGAGGAAACTCCAGAGTGAGTTCTGGGTGAGCTGCCATTGCATTTAAAGAGACTGTGTTCCCTTTAAATGTTTTCCCTCCACTAGAAATCCTTTTGAAACTTGGGGAGGTTTCTGAGGAGAGGCACCAGCAGCTATTCTGAAAATTTGGTGCCTCTACCTAAAAAAACAGCCCCCTGAGCTCCAGATATTCACAGATCAATTCTCTATTATCCCTATGGGGACTGGTCTCCGTAGGGTATAATGGCGCACCCAGCCGCTATTCCCACTCCTGCTTTCTGACAGCCCAAAAGCAGGGGGAGGGGCTCCAGCCCAAGGGATCCCCCACCCCCAGCGGGGGATTGGCAACCCTGCCACTGTAGCTTGGAGGGAAGTGGGACCACGTGATCAGAGTCACACCAGAATCAGAAGCTGGGTGGGGAACTGGCATGATACCTGCCAGTTTGATGTGGTGGTTAAGCGCGTGGACTCTTATCTGGGAGAACTGGGTTTGATTCTCCACTCCTCCACTTGCACCTCCTGGAATGGCCTTGGGTCAGTCAAAGTCTCGCAGTTGTCCTTGAAAGGGCAGCTGCTGTGAGAGCCCTCTCAGCCCCACCCACCTCACAGGGTGTCTATTGTGGGAGTAGAAGATATAGGAGATTGCAAACCGTTCTGAGTCTCTGATTCAGAGAGAAGGGTGGGGTATAAATCTGCAGTCTTCTTCTCATCCCTCCCAAGCTGGCCTTGCATTCCTATACTACGAGAAAGTGTGAAAATTTGCTGCAGCGGAACCCAAATACTCCTTTCCCAGCACGTTAACCCTCAAAGCTTTAAAAGTCCAAGAGGCACAAAGATTCCACCGCATTCCTAAGTCTAATAGCATCTGAGGAATGATGTATACCACTGGTTGTGTCCAGGGAAGTAGCTTTTTTCCATTGTTTGTCGTTACCAGAGCCTGTAATTTTGTGTGCTGCCACAAACCTTCTCAACATGAGGTTGGACTGTGGTGCAGCATGCGACGGGGCAGCGGACGCTCTGAGAAGAGATGGGAAATTTTATGGGGTTCTGCTGCTTCTTTTTCTGAGAAAAGCTACATCCCCCTCCAAAAACATTTGGGCCTCCAGGGTTGCTCCGGGATGGGCCCTGAATACTCCTCTTGGGGTAAGGGAAGAGCAGGAATGGATCTAGGGGTGCCAATCCCCAGGTCGGTAAAACACAACAGGAAACCACAGCATTAGATAATTAGAAACTTATGAACCAAAAGCCGTGTAGAATACAATTCAATGAATATATTACATTAATTCATGTACATCATTCATCAACCTTTATCAATGCTCTCATTCCATTATATATCAGGATATTTCAACATCACTTATACTCCAATTTCTTGAATGTAAATGGAAACAATCCAGTGCTCAAAATTAATGTAGGTACCAACTCCTGCCGTTGAGTAGACTTCCAGCCACAGGTAGTACCATTCCCGTTCTTTCAGGCAGCAGTCTGCTGTTCAGCTGGTATGGCAATACTGTACTGGTTGAACAGCGGACTGCTGCCTGAAAGAACAGGTTCATAAGTTTCTAATCCCCAGGTGGGGGCAGGGGATCCCCCGGTTTGGAGGCCCTCCCCCTGCTTCAGGGTCCTCAGAAAGCGGGGGAGGGAAATATCTGCTGGGCACTTCATTATACCCTATGGAAACAGATTCCCACATGGTATAATGGAGAATTGATCTGCGGGTATCTGGGGGGGCTGTTTTTGAATGTAAAGGCACCAAATTTTCAGCATAGCATCCGATGCCTGTCCTCAAAACGCCCTCCAGGTTTCAAAAAGAGTGGACCAGGGGGTCCAATCCTATGAGCCCCAAAAGAAGGTGCCCCTATCCTTCATTATTTCCAATGAAAGGAAGGCATAAAAGGAGCATAGTCTGTTTAAATGGGATGGCCAGAACTTCCTTTGGAGTTCAATTGTGATTGTCACAGCGCTGCTCCTGGCTCCACCCCCATAGTATCCTGGCTCCACCCTCAGAGTCCCCAGATATTTCTTGAATTGGACCTGGCAACCCTAACCAGATCCCTTTGGAGCAGACTCTGGGAGACAGCAAACATTTGAACAACAAACACAGTTTTATAAAAAGAAAACCACAGATAATTATACAGACAGCTTAGCAGACTTCCTCTGCAGAAAAATAAAATAATAAAAAAGCAGAGGTTTTGTCAAGTTTGATTTATACCGCTATAGTTAGAAGTTTTATAAGAGGGCCTCCACTTTTTTCACACAATTGGATGCTTCCCTCCCAGAATGTACACTGGGATGAATGTTTAGAGAGTCTAAGTGTCCCCCGTCCACCCCGGCTTTGATGTTCTCAATTAAGATGCCTAACAGCCAAGGAAAGAAAAGACGAGCTTTGGTTTGGGGAACAAAATGGGGGACTGTCTTAGTTTTACTATCCCCACGATCCCCCTTTCAGGGAATGAGGACCAAAGGACGGCTTCTGGAATTCTAGTGGTGGAGGAGACGACCCAGAGGACCAAACTGTAGGAGTGGCTGTCTCTTGTTGCTGTCTTCAGCCAATGCGAACTTTGTCCTGCGCCTTCCAGGGACGGGGTGGGGGGAGAACTGTGTTGTTCCAGAGGGCTTTGGGTAGGCACTGAACCCAATTACCATTGAGTGAGTCCATTTTTAATTTCATTTTTTTTTAAGTTGACTTCTGGTTGTAATTTTTCCAATAAGTGTTTCACTAAGGCTTTTTAAAGGCTTGGGTCGTTTACTGCTTTTTTTTATTACTGCGGTTTGCTGGTTGCTGTTTTTTCTAGACCAGAGGTGTCAAACATGCAGTTCAGGGGCCAAAGCAGGCCCCCGGAGGGCTCCTATCAGGCCCCCGAGCAACTGGTTGTCATCCATTTTCTCCGTTGGCTGAGTCTCCTCCCTTGGGGAGGAATAGCTTGCTTTGCCAGGCTCTCTCAATTGCACAGCAACTACTGAGCCAAGCCTATCTTCCTTCTATTGGCTGAGGCTCTCCCTCCAGTCCCCTAGGGAAGGAAGGAAAGAGCCAGAGCTTCCTTTGCCCAGATCCCTGGAAATACAAAGAAAGCATCTTTAAGACCAATGAGTGCTAATGTTTTAAGCATGTTTTAAGTTTCTTAAAATATATATTTGTGTTCATCCGTGTTCTTTATAAAATTTATATCTCTCCTACCTAATCTTAAATAGATACACACATGGCCTGGCCGAACCCGACATGGTCTGGCTCAACGAAGTCTCATTTATGTCAGATCCAGCCTTCATAACAAATGAGTTTGACACCCCTGTTCTAAATTGTTCTACCACGTTATGCTAGGGTCGCCAGGTCCAATTCATGAAAGATTTGTGAGATTTGGGGGTGGAGCCAGGAGACTTTGGGGGTGGAGCCAGGAGCAAGGGTGTGACAAGCATGATGGTGCTCCAAAGGGAGTTCTGGCCATCGCATATAAAGGGACCACACTCCTTTTAAATGCCTTCCCCCTGTTGGAAATAATGGGGGATGGGGTGCTCATAGAATAGGACCCCCTGGTCCAATCTTTTTGAAACTTGAGGCGGGGGGATGAGGACAGACTACAGATGCTATGCTGAAAATTTGGCACCTCTGCCTCAAAAAACAGCCCCCTTAGCCCCAGATCCCACAGACTGATTCTCCATTATACCCTATGGGGACCAGTCTCTGAGTCCATAGGATATAATGGAATGCCCAGCAGACATTCAGACCCCCTCTCTGCTTTCTGATAACCCCCTGAAGCAGGGGGAAGGCCTCCAAACCAGGGGATCCCCTGCCTCCAAATGAGGATTGACAACCCTAGCTAGGACTTCCAGGGACTGGTAAAAACTCTTTTGTTTTAGAGGGCCTTGGGTAGGCACTGAGCCCAATTACTCTTGAATGAAACCATTTTAATTTAAAAAAACAAAACAAAAAAACTTGACTGCTGGTTTTAATCTTTCCAATACATGTTTCGCTAAGGCTTTTCTAAGGCTTGGGTCATTTACTGCTTCTTTTATTACTACAGCTTGTTGGTTGTTTTTCTAAACTGCTCCACCATGTTAAAATGGCTTTTATTGTATATTATCAGCTTTGAACTTCATAAGTGCTGTTTAGTAGAACGGTGGCATAGTCAAGTGTAAAATGGACAAGCAATTAGGTGTGTTGGATGCTTTACAGAAGCTAGAAGTCTTCCTGTGGAGTTTTTCTGTCTCTGTGAGATGGGCAATCCAGGAGAGAGAATGAGCAGATGAGTGTGCAGTGGGGTGGAAACGTCTAACAGCAAAGGGAGGTTTTGGTAAAGGGACACCTTTTGACACCAAGGCTAAGCTAGGGTTGCCAGGTCTGAGCTGGAAAATTCCTGGAGGCTTTGGGGGTGGATCTGGGAGAGGACGGGGTTTGGGGAGGGGAGGGGCCTCAGTATGGTACAATGTCATCAAGAAGAAGAAGACAGAGGAGGAGGAGACTGGATTTATATCCTGCCCTTCACTTTGAATTTCAGAATCTCAGAGTGGCCCATGAAGAAGATGATGATGATATTGCATTTATATCCTGCCCTATACTCTGAATCTCAGAGCGGTCACAATCTTCTTTACCTCCCCCCCCCCAAACCCACAGCAGACACCCTGTGAGGTGGGTGGGGCTGAGAGAGCTCTCACAGCAGCTGCCCTTTCAAGGACAATTCCTGCGAAAGCTATGGCTGACCCACGGCCATTCCAGCAGCTGCAAGTGGAGGAGGGGGGAATCAAACCCGGTTCTCCCAGATAAGAGTCCGCGCACTTCACCACTACGCCAAACTGGCTATAAAAGCAGATCTCCAGGTCCCACTTGGAGGCTGGCAACCCTAGGCTAAGTCCACCCATTTTCTTCAGTTACACACAATTGGTCTCCTCCAGTGACAGTGTCAGAGCTGTGGGTGGCTGAACCCAAACCCAGCTCCAAGGTTACTTCACTGGAAGGTATAGCCCATGTGGATAAGAAGAGAGCCAGTGTAGTGTAGTTTTGGCCCTCTAATTTTTGTTGAAGACGAGGCAAGCTGGAAAAGATCCAGAGGCACCCTGTTAGTTGTATGTAGGGTTGCCAGGTCTGTTTTGGAAAATACCTGGAGACTTTGGGGGTGGATCCGGGAAAGGGTGGGGTTTGGGAAGGGGCCTCAGTATAGTGCAATGCCAGAGAGTCCACCCTTCAAAGCAGCCACTTTCTCCAGGGGAGCTGATCTCTGCCAGCTGGAGATCAGTTGGAAAAGCGGCAGATCTCCAGGCCCCACCTGGAAGCTGGCAACCCTGTGATATGGGCCGTACAGTCTCCTGGGACTATACCGCTTTAGAGCACAAGTGGAAGGCAGAAACTTTGAATGAAACTTCACAAACACCAACATCCTACATAAGGAAAGCGAGCCCTGCTGGGTGAGAGACCTTCGTATATTAGACTATCACATGCAGGGAGGTGTTGCTGTAGGGAAGAAACCAATCTTGATGACTCCTTCCCCCACATCCCCTGCACATGGCCATCCACTAGTACACACATCATGGGGCTCCTAGATAGGGTTGCCAAGTCTCCCGTAGCCTCTGATAGGGGACTGTTTTCTAGGGACCATAGAGTTTTCCCTCCCAAATCGCTAGAGCATCTGGAAAAACTATAGAGTTTTCCCGGAAGCACCTAGAGTGGCCGGCACATGACATCGCTGGTGCAGTGATGTCACTGTGAGTGATGTCATTGTGCTGGCAATGTTGGGGAGGATCCCCTTCGCCAGCCCAATGCGGGCCGGTCGGTTGGGAACCTCTGGGGCAGGGGAAAACCCCGACCAGCCAGGGAACTTGGCAGTCCGACTCCTAGACAGTGTGTGTTTAATTTTACTTAATGATATCCAATAGGTGGCAATCATACATGTTTCTATTGCAGTAAAGCGTAGACTTGAGAGAGCAAGTTTTAGTTTTGCCCAGATACTGCCTGAAACGCAACAGAAACGGAACGGTTTTGGCCAGACACTGCGGTGTCTTGGGGGAACAAAAAAATGTCACTCTGTGCCCAAGGCAAAGAGAGTTCTACTGTCCCACCTCCAAAGCCTTTGAAAAGTTGTCAGCTGTACACAGTCTGAGAAAACAGCATGGGCCTTCCTGCCTGCTAATGACAATGTGCAACACATGTGTTGGATGATCTGCGGTGCCAGCTGTGAGTCACACCCTTGTACACGTGTTGCAAAGATGGCCGTGGCACTGTTATTCTTCCTTCTTTCACCAAAGGTGAAGTCCAGCTACGTTCACAGGGCAGGCCACGATGCCACTTCCTCGTGGCTGCTTGTGTAGCTCTTGGAACACCCACTGCCCTGTCAGCTAATCTGGAGAAGGCATTTCTCTCTTTAAATCACTTCTCCAAGCCAAGCCAGCCAGCAGCTTATAGAATGCATTTAAAGTTAAAGTTGCTTTCTTTCCATCTCTCCTCCCTCCTCTCCTTCCTTTCTCAAACATCTGATGTTCATGTCTTGCAGCTCTCGAACATCTGACATTTATTTTATTCTTTGTGACTCTTAAGTTAAGCAAGTTTGGCCACCCCTGCTCTATAGGGAAGGCAGAGTCTCCTTAGTGCTGATGGCTGAAGGGAACCTGCTTGTCTTTGTCCGAAAGCAGGATACAGAACAGAAGGGAAACCATAGGAATACTCGGACCCGTTTCAAGAATCAAGGTAGAGAGCTCCAAATCTTGCGTCAAGCCAGGGAAGAAAAAGGAGGGGGGTAATGGGGGGGGGGTTGAAGGAGGAGAGTTTTCTTGAGCCAAAAGTCTGTATAAAAGGGAAACACAAAATAACATTCCCACAGAATTCCCAGCACAAAAGAGTGATTGTGCTAAAGGACTGGAGAGAAAGGCTGGGGTGGGGGGGAAACTGGAGTGATTGCTGATACAAGGGATGCTTCTGGTCTGTTTCTTTCGGGGAGGGGACAGGTGGGGGGTAGGGTGGGCTTATGTTTTTTTTTCAAAATGCGTCACTGTTGTTGTTTTCACTTGGTTGCAATATGCCCTTTTATGCCCGCTCTGGACGACCAGAGGAGGAGACGATGGTGGCAGGGCAGGCCCTTTGGCGCTCTGCGCCCCCCCCCCCCCTGCCCCTGTCTCCCACCACCTGGCTACAGCTGCATCCTCCACCTGCACCATCCAGGCAGAGATCTGATTAGAGATCACAAGTTCATACACAAAGGAGCCCGTGATAAAGCAGTGTGGCCCGAGGACTTGGCATGGGCTAGAACATGGCAATACAGAGTGCGCACGTGTTTGTGGGGGGAGGGTGTTAATACATCGGAACTGTAAGAAGAGGAAAATAATTTTTTCCCTGTCTCAAGATGTTTGGAAGTTCAAGGGTAGCAAGTCTGGTGTAATGGTTAAGTGTGCGGACTGTTATCTAGGAGAACCGGGTTTGATTCCCCATTCCTCCACTTGTAGCTGCTGGAATGGCCTTGGGTCAGCCATAGTTCTCACAGAGGTTGTCCTTGAAAGGGCAGCTTCTTGGAGAGCTCTCAGCCCCACCTGCCTCACAGGGTGTCCGTTGTGGGGGAAGAAGATAAAGGAGATTGTAAGCTGCTCTGAGACTCTGATTCAGTGAGAAGGGCAGGGTATAAATCTACGGTCTTGTTCTTCTTCTCTCCAGTCTGTAAAGGTAAAGGTAGTCAGTCCCCTGTGCACGCACCAGTCATTTCCAACTCTGGGGTGGCATTGCTTTCACAGTGTTTTCATGGCAGACTTTTCACAAGCACCAAGCACCAACCCCTAAGCACCAAGAATACAGAGCAGTTTACAATCTCCTTCCCTTCCTCTCCCCTGTGAGGTAGGTGGGCCTGAAAGAGCTCTGAGAGAACTGCTCTTCAGATAACAGCTCTGGGAGAACTGTGACTGACCCAAGGTCACCCAGCTGGCTGCATGAGGAGGAGAAGGGGGAGTGGGGAATCAAGCCCAGACGAGGACGACCTCTACTGGCATATCAAAGATAAAAATACATTAAAAGTGAGAGTGGAGAATCAAGCCCAGTTCTCCAAGATTAGAGTCTGCTGCTCTGCACTAAACTGGCTCTCAAAGGTGGCTTATACATTTTGTAAACAAATAATAAATAAACATCTTGGTTTACCCTCAAGCGTGAAGTGCCTGGTGAGCAGGGTGTTTCTGGTTCTAGCCTGTGTTGCTAGGCATAGTGGTGGATGAAGGAGCCTTTTCCACCCCTGTACCTGGCCTGGAAAGAGCCCCGTGGCGCAGAGTGGTAAAGCTGCCGTACTGCAGTCGGAGCCCTCTGCTCACGACCTGAGTTCATTCCCAGTGGAAGCTGGTTCAGGTAGCTGTCTCCAGGTTGACTCAGGTTGGTAAAATGAGTCCCCAGCTTGCTGGGGGGAAAGTGTAGATGACTGGGGAAGGCAATGGCAAACCACCCCGTAAAAAGTTTGCCGTGAAAACGGCGTGAAAGCAACATCACCCCAGAGTCGAAAATGACTGGTGCTTGCACAGGGGACTACCTTTACCTGGCCTGGGCAACTCTTCCCCTTCCACACCTGCTTGACTACCTTGATTATGTTAGTATGGTACTAAGTGACCTCTTTTCTCCCCGGGCCCTTGATTGGATTTGCTGGTTCCTACTGTTTTGTCAAGCAATCTGTTGCTGTTGGAAGCTTTTTCAAACTCCCTTTTCAATTGCATTTGTTCTTCTGCTTGTCAGCTGCCTCCTAAACATCAGCTAAGAGTGCTGCAAGATAGATTTTTTTAAAAAAAATAACATCAACAATAATGTAAAGCAGTGGTATGGTTTCCAACTATAGTAAGTTAAGCAAATGTGCCTTTAAGTCAAGGGTGTTAAACATGCAGCCCGGGGCCAAATGAGGCCACAGAGGGCTCCTATCAGGCCCATGAGCAACTCACTGTCATCTGTTTCCTTCTATTTCTCTTTTGCTTCCTTCTGCATCACAGCTTGCTTTGCCAGGCTTGCTCAATCACACAGGAGCTACAGAGCAATGCCTCTATTTTCTTCATTGACTGACCAGCATATGAAGCAACATATGTACAAAAGCTCGCAATGTCCAGCCATTTCATGTTTTCCCCTGGGTCTTAGGCTCAAAGCACTGACCATGAGATTTCTGCAATGAATGTCAATAAATCAAAAGTAGGTTTGCAACTTACAGACACACAGCTGAACAACACCTGAACAGCATACTCAAGATTGCTACAGCACAGACACTGTCTCCAGATTTTGATCCAATAATTCAGAGCAAGAGGTGTCAGTTATCAGAAACCGTTACATAAACAAAATATTGCAAGATAGCTAATCTTTTAAGCATATTTTATTTTAAGTTTTAAAAAAAATTCTTTCATTGTGTTTGTCTATGTCCTTTATAAAGTTTATATCTCCACTACCTGGCATTGCATCTTATGACACCCATGGCCTGGCCCGACACAGTCTCATTTATGTCAGAAGATCTGCCCCTCATAACAAATGAGTTTGACACCCCTGTAGCAGCAGCAGCAGCAGTAGTAGGAAGAAGAAGAAGAAGAAGAAAAAGTGGTGACCCAAGGTCACTCAGCAACTGCATGTGGAGGAATGGGGCATCAAACCCAGTTTTCCAGATTAGAGTTCACCACCCTTAACCACTACACCAAAGAACCAAGAGACCTGGGTTCAAATCTTTACTCAGCCATGGCCCTTGTCGGATGTCCTGGGGCAAGTCATCCTCTCGCAAGCCTAACCTCCCCCACAAGGCTGTTGCAAACATATCAAGGAGGAAGAGAGAAGCTGGGAACTAGGTATGCTATCTTGGGCTCCTTCGGGGAGGATTAAAAATACAATAAATAAGAGAGCGGAAAAATGGATGCATTCTTCAGCCTGCTTTAGGACCAGAGCCGCTGTGGGAAGAGGTTCCATCGAACAGGAGCTTCGGAGCTACAGCAGCCCATTTTGAAACCAAGATTTTCCCAATGGAAGCACAGACTTCAGCCAAGAAGACTCGAGGGGAAGCTCTAGTACTTGAAAAGGAGTGCTGGAGATGGAAAAGGCCTCTGAGTCCCAGAAACCCAGCATGGAGCAGCAACAGAAAACACACGCCCCCCTCCCATTTTCAGACCATTGCTTCTGCCAGGTTTCAGATTGACAGCTTTGGTGCCAGCAAGTGGAAAGGAAGGTTTCTGCTCTCATGGTGGCGGTTTTCCTTTGAGGAGGTTTTTTTTTTTTTTAATAGAGGACCAAAAGAACTTTCATCAAGTTTGTTTGGCCCTATTCCAAAAATAAATAGGATTTAAAACCTCATTTGCGCATTTTCCCCCAATTTCGTGGAAGGAAACCTGGCCAGTTTTAGCTAGCAATCAATGTCAGGTGCTAGGAGCAGTTCCAGGATTAAAATTCCAGCAGATGCCCTAAGTGGGGAAAGCCCTAGAGAGCATGTGCAGAACATTCTGTTTGGGGTGAGAGGACTGTGGAGATACAAAGGAGGGCCGAATGTTCTAGGTGCAGACCAAATTACAGGAAGGGTTAAAGGGGTGGCCAACGGTAGCTCTCCAGATGTTTTTTGCCTACAACTCCCATCAGCCCCAGCCATTGGCCATGCTGTCTGGGGCTGATGGGAGTTGTAGGCAAAAAACATCTGGAGAGCTACAGATTTGTATGGCCCAGAATCTGAAAAGGGAATTTTCCAGCGTCCCAAAAATGCTCTCCAGAAGTCCACCTGGGACCTTACCATTTCCCATAGTTTCACCACTGCTTGCTTCCTCTGCCAGCTTCTGCTTTTATATCTTTTTTTTCTTTTTTTTTTTAAGAGGGTGGTTCTTTTCTTCCTGGCTCTGTGTTCCCAAGTAATCAGGGAAATCACATAGTGAGCACATTCTCTCTCTGCTGTGGATATCAGGTGATGTGGTGATCACTAAGTCAATTCAAAGTGTGTTGATCACTAAGTCAATTCAGAGTGTGGGCAATGCATTCTGCTTGTTCTCTGAATGGAAGAACATTTTTGTCTCATTTCACCTATCCCGCCTAAATTTTTGGGAAAGAAGCATTTCACAGAACAGAAAATGTCTTGTGTGTGTGTGTGCATAAAAACAACCTCCTCCTGGTTTCAGCTCACCCTTAATGAGGTACACAAAAATACAGATGGAATACTAGAGCAGGGGTTTCCTCTTTTGCCTTTAAAAAGCATATCAAGTGCTTACCTGCTGGTTCTTCTGTACTTGTGACGACAGATGTAGGGTTGATGGCAGGAATCTCTGGAAAAGAAAGGGCAAAGTTACTTAAGGAAAAATACTAACTACCTGGATGCTCTGTTCCTTGCCCTTCCACTGGTGGAAGACAGGGAGGGAAATGAAGCGATGCTCCTTGTGCACTGCCATGCCTTCTGCAAACCACACACACAGTTTGACTTTCAAGTGTCAAATAAATAAACACTGGTCGTTTCCTATCCATCATCTCCAGTGAAAACAAATAGTAGTATGTAGCTACATGGAAGATCCCAAATTTGTGGCTGTTGGAAATACGTCAGAATCATAATTACATAAAATGCAGAATATGAAAAAAATGAAGGGCAAGCAAATATTGTACAGCTGTTTCTCTGTGGGTACCCGTTCCTCTCAAGATGGGGAAATGGAGTAGTGTTTCTCCTTAATCTTTTTGTTGTAATACTTCTGTTCCATCACAAGGTGCCGCTACAGTGCTGTTTGCTAAGGCAACAAATGCAGCATGCACAGAGAGAGCAATCAGTGATATACTGACACCTATTGAACACTGAGAGCACAGCAGGAAACAGTCACCCATTGAGTAAACAAGAATTTTTCCTAATACCCTCTTCTTCTTTGGATGCCAGTGATAACTTCTACAGTTCTGTGACTTACTGTTCTTTTCCCTTTTTTGCACCACTAAACAACTAAACAGAAGAGTATGAAATGAGGGTGACCCACAAAAAACAATAATGGTGCAAAGCAGGGATTTTTTTGAGCAGGGATGCACAGGAACGCAGTTCTGGCTGGCTTGGCATCAGGGGGTGTGGCCTGATATGCAAATGGGTTCCTGCTGGGCTTTTTCGGCAAAAAAGCCCTATGCAAAACAATGGTGATGTCAGGGGGTGTGGCCTAATGTTCAAATGAGTTCCTGCTGGGCTTTTTTTACAAAGAAAGCCCTGGTGCAAAGTCTAGGCGATGGTTCACCTGCCCCAGTGGGGGTCTGGCAACCCTAGTAGAAAAGCCCAGGAGGGCTAACATTATAAATCCAATAAAATAAATAAATAAGGACTGGAGAGTTGTGAGGTTGCCCTAACGTTGCAGTTCAGGAGGTTCGAGGGAGTAGCTGAAAACAATAAGCAAAAACAAAACCCCAAGGGATCGTTTTGGCTGGGTTCTAAAATGCTTGACTTATTAATTACATTGAAAACCCGCCTTTCTACCCTTAAGCAGCTTATGCAGAATTCCCAAGAAGTCTCCTGTCCAGGGCTAGAAAACCCACAGCGTGAAACAGGGAGGCAAAAAGCACCAAAAGAAAAGGAAAATGCTTTCCAAGATCAAGCCATCCAACCACTTGCTTCCTGAGAAGACTAGGTCACTGGCCAATCTGACCTGAGCAAGAAGTGTTCTTGACTTTGAAAAAGGGCAATGAGAACCTGCGCCAAAGGGCAAAAACCCCCCACAAAGGTTTCCAAGGACAAAAACCTGGAGAACAGGATTGTTCCTGTCACCTGTAGAGATGCTGCCTAAGTATGTTGTTGCTTGGCTCAGGATATAACAGGTGTTTTCAATTTGGTTATTGTGTCTTTAAAAACAGTATGGATTGTTAGACCTGTCGCGCTAATACGCCATGTGAAAGCTTCTGTTTGTGCTTGTATGAGTCTCCGGATATTTCTATGTTGGTAAGTTTTTCTGAAAACCAAAATAATATGGAACTTTGTTTGTTTTGTGTTATTAATTAATTAATTTTTGTGTCAGTAAAAAGGTTTGGAAGAACTTCAGTCACCCCCGCTTTGACAAAGAGATTTGAAACTGCGCGGCAAACCATTAGCCAGCTCCAGGAGTCTTCTGCTAAAGGAACTGTGGAATGAACTTTGCAATTCGCAAACGAAAACTTCTTTGTATACAAGCACTTTTTTGCACTTTGCACTTTATTGGAAGTAATTTTCCCATGAGGCTTTATTTGTGCTTGGATGTATATTGGATCTACTGTTCTGAGTCTTCCTTACCCAGTGTAAAGAAATATATAAGTTGTGTGATGAATTTCACCTTTTTTGAAATTGATAAATTTTGGTATAAATTGTTATTATTGGTTTCGTTATTGTATCACGGTGCTTTCCTGTTCTCAACCTGTCCATGATTCTCCCTTTCAGCCTCACACAGGTATAACCTTGGCAACTGGGAATGCCTGTCTCCAATAATAGGCGAGGACAAGGGTTTTCTTGTAGAAAAAGCCCAGCAGGAACTCGTTTTCATATTAGGCCACACCCCCGATGTCATCATTGTTTCACACAGGGCTTTTTGTAGAGAAAGCCCAGCGGGTATTCGTTTGCATGTTAGGCCACACCCCTCGACGCCAAGCCGGCCAGAACTGCATTCCTGTGCGTTCCTGCTCAAAAAAAGCCCTGGGCAAGCATTATTACAACCCAAGAGAT
Organism: Heteronotia binoei; assembly: GCF_032191835.1. Lineage (NCBI taxonomy): Eukaryota > Metazoa > Chordata > Lepidosauria > Squamata > Gekkonidae > Heteronotia > Heteronotia binoei. The sequence continues at coordinate 15,733,977 of NC_083242.1, read as the reverse complement.
TATCTGTGGCTCAGGCTGCAACTTCTGAAGAACCCCTCTCTGTCTTCTCTCTCCCCCCTCCTCTTACCTGGCTTTCTCTGCTACAACCAGGGCTTTTTTTTGTAGCAGAGACGCCTTTGCATATTAGACCACACACCCCTGATGTAGCCAATCCTCCTGGAGCTTATGGTAGGCCCTGCAATAAAAGCCCTGTAAGCTCTTGGAGGATTGGCCACATCAGGGGTGTGTGGCCTCATATGCAAAGGAGTTCCTGCTACAAAAAAAAAGCCCTGTCTACAACTGAGGACACAGCACAGAACTGGAGAGACAGAAGCGGCTATTTCCACTGGGGGGACACAAGGGAGTTGGAGGTGGTAGGATTTGCGCACCAAGTGGCGTTCCTAATGATGTCATCAGATTGAACCTGAACCACTGAAGCACCTCTCCGTCCCTCTCCCTTCTCTCTCCACCCTGACCTGGCTGTGTCTGCTATGGTTAAGAAAGCAGCACAGAAGTAGTGGGATAGAAGGGACTATTTCCATTAAGGGTTTATGAGGGAATTGAGGTGAGATGGATATGGACACCCTGTAATGCTCCCAGTGACGTCACTTGAAAGCCCCACTGGGGGCATAGAACAGGGGTGTCAAACATGCTGCCCGGGGGCCAAATCAGGCCCCCGGAGGGCTCTTATCAGGCCCCTGAGCAACTGGCTGTCATCTGCTTCCTTCTCCTTCTCTCCTTGCTTCCTTCTGTATCTCAGCTTGCTTTGCAAGACTTGCTCAATCGCACAGGACCTACAGAGCAAAACCTTGATTTTCTCCATTGGTTGAGGCTCCTCCCCCTCCTGGTCCCCTGGAGAAGGAGGGAAAGAGCGAGAGCTTCCTTTGCCCAGTTCCCTGGATCCCACAGGAGAAATACAAAGAAAGCACCTTTCAGACCAACAAGTGCTAATGTTTTAAGCTTTTTTTAAAAAAAAAACTTTAGTTGTGTTTGTCTGTGTCCTTTAAAAAGTTTATATCTCTGCTAGCCAACCTTAAGTAGGTACACACATGGCCCGGCCCAACAAGGCCTCATTTATGTCAGATCCGGCCGTCATAACAAATTAGTTCGACACTCCTGGTTTAGAACTATAGAGGAGAAGGATCCTGGAGGGGTTTTGGGGGGGGGGGGGGTTTGCCATCTTCTGGGTGTGGAGCAGGTGTCACTGGGTCTGTGTGGGCGGGAGGTATTTGTGAGTTTCTTGCATTGTGCAGGGGGTTGGACTAGATCAGGGGTGGCCAACGGTAGCTCTCCAGATGTTTTTTGCCTGCAACTCTCATCAGCCCCAGCCATTAGCCATGCTGGCTGGGGCTGATGGGAGTTGTAGGTAAAAAACATCTGGAGAGCTACCGTTGGCCACCCCTGGACTAGATGACCCTGGAGGTCTCTTCCAGCTCTATGATTCGAGGAGGAAGAAGAGTTGGATTTATACCCTGCCTTTCACTCAGAGTCTCACAGCCATGGTTTGTTCCAGCGGCAAAGCAGGACTCTTGCGGTTTTTGGAGCAGAAACTCAATAAAATTCTTGTTTCAATTAATCGTTGGGAGCTCAATTTTGTCGATGGTTGAACTGAGAAAGAAACTAAATTGCCTTCCTTCTTGGTTTGAGTATACTCAGCTAACACACCTTTTAAACTCCCCAATGTTGTTAGCAGCTAAATTACGTCCTAAAACTGATTTTGAACGATTGGTGATTAATTTTAACCAAAACAGTAAACATACTATCTCTAAATTGTATCACATGTTATTGTTAGATCATTTTAGACAGCCACCTTCTTATGTTGTACGTTGGCATAGAGATTGTGATATGATTCTTGATGCAGACCATGGGGATTCTATATGGTCATCAGAAGCTTTTAACACCATTTCACGCAATACTTTGCAGTTAAATTATAAAATACTTTTAAGGTGGTATTATACTCCTATACGTTTAGCACGTATTTTACCAGACTGTTCCCCTTTGTGTTGGAGAGGGTGTGGCCAGAAAACTTCTTTTTTCCATTGTTGGTGGGAATGTGAGAAAGTTGTAAGCTTCTGGAAATGTATTATCCAAAAGGTGTCAGAAATTACGGGTGTTCGCATTCAATATACTCCAGATTTCATATTATTGTATAACTGGTTAGAGTCGAAAATTCCATCTAGGCATCGCTCATTGTTGGTAACTCTGCTGACAGCAGCGAAATCTGTCATAGCTACCACATGGAAAAGCCCTAATTATTTAGGTGTTGATCAAGGGTTTTCCAAAATTTGGGACCATAAGTGTTGATCAAGGGTTTTCCAAAATTTGGGACCATATGGCCATGGAAAAAATTCCATCAGGTCTTAATTCTATAGATCCCTACATGGCCCATGAAAAGTTTATTGCAAAATGGTTTCCGATAATTGAAAAGTTAGACAACGATCCTTGCTATGTAAATTCGCTCTTGAAATGTGAGAATTATAAATTTCTGTTACTAATGTAAATATGGTTAGTTTTGGACAGGCCTTTTGGTTGTAATTCGAAATATTTGGTTACAATTTGTTTAGGGGTTTTTGAGGATATAAAATTTAAAAAAAAAGAGTCTCACAGCCATGTACAATCTCCTTCCCTTCCTCTCCTCCCAACCGATGCCCTGTTGAGGTAGGTGGAGCTGAGAGAGCTCTGACAGAAACTGCTCCTGAGAGAACAGCTCTGAGAGAACCATGACCAACTCAAGGTCACCCGGCTGGCTGCATGTGGAGAAGCGGGGAATCAAACCAGGTTCTCCGGATTAGAGTCCTCTGCTTTTAACCACTACACCAGATTGGTTTGAAAAAATAAATCAGCTGCTTTCCAACTTGGGGCAGGGGTGCGGAACTTTTGCTGAGATTACAGTGCCAAAATCCAAATACGGCTTCCTATCGGCAGAGCTTCTTGTAAAACTCTCGATCCCGACAGCTGAATTGTGATGGTCATCCCCTCCAAGAAACATACCAGGGAGGGGGGGAAATGTGCAGAGAATTTTACAACGCAGCGGCGTTACTCACTGATGCATGGAGCCACAGGCGAACGGCTCTGCTGGTAGCCCTTTGCGCAGCGGTTACAGGTTAACCCCGTCACGCCATCCTTGCACGGGCACTGCCCGGTGGTCTGGTTGCAGGTTTTTCCAGCTGCGCCAACTGGGTGGCAATCGCACGCTAAGGGGAGAAGAGAGAGGGAAGTTAAAGACTTGCTGGAGTTGCAAACGCGCAGAGACGCGCACATTTCACGAGATGACATGCTGAGAGAGACACAGAGTTATGTGCATCCAAAACATAAATTCAAAACACATGTGAAACAGGGCCAAAAAAACCCCCACACACACATGCATGCATGCACCACAACAACCCTCTTTCAGACATTCTGGCCCACACGGCTGAGACACTGCAGGGCAGAACCACACATGACCTTGGCAAGGGCTCGGGAATGTGTTTGCCATTGAATCCCTTTAATTTATTTGTTTAAAAACGTTTATGGCCCACGGGGCTCTTGAAATGGTGGTGGAGAGAGGGGCATTTCCAGGGGAGAACAGGCAGGTGGGCAGAGCTGCTGAACCCTTCCCCGGTCAATGAATTCCCCCACAGTCCCTACGTCAACACACCCCCCCCTCCAACCCTGACAGGTTTATAGAGCTGGCTGGAAAGAAACAGGGGAAACTGGCTGGAAAAAGGAGGTCCTGAAGGAAAAACACCGCCTTGTTTTTCCTGATCAAATCACCTTCTTCTATCTACTGACTCTCTGCTGCAAATCCTCCCCCATCGTTAGCATTGCAAGACAAGCCTCAGGTCTGAAAAAATTATAATTGTTTAGACCTGGCTGGCCCAAACTGGCCCAATTTCATCAGATCTCAGAAAAAGGTTCAGTCCTGGGTTAGCAGGGAGCTCACCCAGGGCCGCGCATGGGAGTAGGCCAAGTAGGCAGCAGCCTGGGGTGTCACCTGGCCTAGGGGCACACAAGGCACCCTCTGCCTCATGTGCCACGCCCGCTGCCATCTGGACCTCACCGAGGCTTGGGAAGCCTCCGCGAAGTGGGGGGGGGGGCTGGCAGCGAGCACACTCAGAGCACGGCTCTGTTTTGGGAAAGACTGCAGCAAAGCCTGGTCAGGTGCCATGTTGGCGGGCAAGTACAGATTTACCTGACCCAGCACAGATGTCAGCTGTTTTCCCTGCCCCTGTGGCAGCCAGCCCACCCCACCTGCCACCAGGTGAGCTCTTCCAAGGATTTGTTTTTCTGTGAGATGACATATTGATACACCGCTAGAGTGGCCTATGGCTCTTTCAATTCCGGGGGAGGGGTAGTGTCAGGAAAAGCCCTGGGGCTAGGGGGAGCAGAGGGAGTTCGTTGTGGGAACTGGGGTGGGGAGAAAGTAGGGAAATCTGCCACCTGAAACCCCCGTTACCTCTGTGTTGTGTTAGCAGCTGCAGCTACAACTGAGCTTCCAAAGGAAAAGTCTCGCCCTGAGGGACTGCTCTCTATTGAGGACATTTTGGCTCTGATTAATTCAACACTAGGGTTGCCAATCTCCAGGTGGGGGCAGGGGTCCCCTGGTTTGGGTCATCGGAAAGCGGGGCAGGGGGAGGGAAATGTCTGCTGGGCACACCATCATTCCCTATGGAGACCTATTCCCTTAGGGTATAATGGAGAATTGATCTGTGAGTATCTGGGGCTGTGGAGGGTCTGTTTTTTGAGATAGAGACACTACATTTTCAGCATAGCATCTAATGCTTCTCCTCCAAATACCCTTTAAGTTTCAAAAAGATTGGACCAGAGGGTCCAATTCTATGAGCCCCCCAAGAAGGTGCCCTAATCCATTATTTCCAGTGGAGGGAAGGCATTCGAAAGGTCCCTTTAAATGTGATGGCCAGAACTTCCTTTTGAGTCCAATTATGCTTGTCACAACCTTGCTCCTGGCTCCACCCCCAAAGTCCCCAGATATACCTTGAATTGGACTTGGCAACCCTATTCAATACATCACTACTTTCTAGGCCAGAATTGGAATCTTTTACCCCCTGTGCTGCATATGCACTGGACACAGGACTTATTCCTTAGAAACCTCTTAACATTCCTGTCTTGTGTCTATTAATCTCGCTTTGGAACATTAGTTTTTTGGCCCACTATTAACATACTATTTGCCAATTCTTTGTAGCATGTGCCTACTTGTACCTCATATCGGTTGACCTCTGAAGAAGGCCTTATCGGGCCAAAATGCGTAAGGTCACAATAATTCACTGCCACAGGAGGTGGCACAGATGGCTTCAAGAGGGGATTGGATAAACATATGGAGAAGAGGTTCATCAGCCACAAGGTATAGATGGAACTCTCTGTCTGGGACAGTGATGCTCTGTATTCTGGGTGTTTTGGGGGAGGGGTCACAGTGGGAGGGCTTCTAGTGTCCTGGCCCCACTGGTGGACCTCCTGATAGCACCTGGGTTTTTTTTGCCACTGTGTGACAGAGTGCTGGACTGGATGGGCCATTGGCCTGATTCAACATGGCTTCTCTTAGGTTCTTATGTTCTTTTAATTGGTCTTTGTGTGTGTGCCATTTGTACTTTGTAATGAGGCTGTCATTGGGCCTTTATATGTTTTTACCTCTTCTCAAAATAAATGCATGTATTTTTACTTATAACAAGTATATATGTAGTTTTAACCAAGACTCCCTCTAAGCTGTGGAGTCTTGTGAACAAAAAAAATCTACTTTGTGAGCTACTGACATTAGTTATGAGCTAATGCATCGATTAGTTTTCTCTGGGGCCATTTTTTCTGAGCTAAGGCAAAAAAAATGTGTGAGCTGGAGGCTAAAAAACGGTGAGCTAGCTCACACTAACTCAGCTCAGAGGGAGAAGATTCTGGTAACGAAATATCTTCACTCTGAGAATGTGACTCAGCTCTGGTTTGTCTGGTACTTTCAAAAAGCTCTGTAAACAACATCCTACATACACATCCTACAGGAAAGCGGCACAGATCTACCATTCACTTCTCCCAGTTATGAAACTCCCCACCTCGGACTCTGCCCTCCTTGAAAGTAGGGAAATAACAGATAATAAATAACAAACAAATGCCTTAACAAACAAGGGCGGGGAAGGGGGCCCATCCAGTCACTTTGAGCAAGCAGGGCAGCCACCCCTGAGTCCAAATTCTCAGAATCGCACAGAAGCCCGTTTGTGCAAAGGAGGGACTCGCGTGGGCTGCCGCAGGGGCCTCTGGTGGTACCGTGATGGACTTCATCTCCTCTGAGCAGCAAGCTTCAGTGGGGGGGGGGGGGGTTGCACAGCACATACAGAAACATGTCAAACCACTGGTGGTTGTTGCCTTGTGTTTCCATGGCCGTGAATCATATTGTCTTTTGCAGTAGTCAAATCTAGCATGGTGGTGCAGGAGTATTGCCATGAGTAGGCCTTGAATTCAGCAGAAGCTCACAGGAGCACAGCTGAACCTTTCTGAGGGTTCCCCCTCTTCCTCCTCACCTACCTACGGTCTCCACTAATAGTAGGTGCAGCTGCATAACAATCCCTGGGTGAGCTCCACCACTGATTTTTCTACAAAATGACCCCTGGCTATTAAGGATATACAAAGATGTATTTTCACCCCATTCCTTTTCAGCTTTTTGTCAAGAAGAAGAAGAGTTGGATTTATACCCTGCGCTTCACTCAGAGGTGGGGATTCAGGGGTCCGCCTTACAGTGGTTGACCTCCTTTCTCCAAGATCGGGGACAAAGGGTGGTGATAGGGGAGGAAGCATCCCAGAGGCACTCTCTCAGTTGTGGGGTGCCACAGGGAGCAGTCCTATCCCCGATGCTATTTAATATCTATATGCGCCCCCTTGCCCAGATTGTCAGGAGGTATGGACTGGGTTGTCATCAATATGCAGATAACACCCAGCTCTATCTATTGATGGGCGGCCAGTCCGAATGTACCCCGGAAAATCTAGACCTGGCCCTTCAAGCCATGGCTCCGTGGCTCAGGTTGAGCCGACTGAAATTGAATCCGACGAAGATGGAGGTTCTCTATCTGAGCCGGGCTGGTCCAGGGGGAGGGGTTCATCTGCCGGCTCTTGACGGGGTGCCATTAATACCGGCCCCTAAAGTCAGGAGCTTGGGCATGCTCCTTGAGTCTCCCTTACAATGGAGGCCCAGGTAGCGGCCACAGTTAGATCCGCCTTTTTCCACCTTCGGCGGGCACGGCAGCTGGCCCCATTCCTGGAGCACGACGACTTAGCAATGGTGACCATGGAGCACGACAGGTCACCTCAAGAATAGATCACTGTAATGCTTTCTACATGGGGCTACCCTTGACGCTAACCCGGGGACTACAGCTAGTGCAGAATGCTGCAGCGCAGTTGTTAATGAGACTCCCTCAATGGGAGCACATTCAGCCGGTGCTGAAAGAGCTGCACTGGCTTCCTGTTGTGTTCCGAGTTCGTTTCAAGGTGTTGGTGTTGACCTTTAAAGCCCTTTATGGTCAGGGATCTGTCTATCTGCGGGACCGCCTTTCTCCGCATATTCCCAAGAGAGCACTGCATTCAGGGACGAAAAATCTATTGTCTATCCCTGGACCAAAAGAAGCCAGGTTGCGTACGACACGAGCCACGGCCTTCTCGGTGGCAGCAGCAGAACTCTGGAACGCTCTCCCGGAGGCCATAAGGGCCCTGCGGGATTTGTCTACATTCCGCAGGGCCTGTAAGACTGAATTTTCCGACAGGCCTTCGACATTTAACCGAGAGAGAGCAGCCACTGAACATCATAAAGAGCACCATGCAGAGTACCGATGGTCACCATCGAACTTTCAGAACCGCTATACTGTACTGTATTAATACAGCACCATGAAATGTTTTAAATAATTTAAATATGTAATTATGTTTTATATGTTTTATTGGTTTTTAATGGAAGTGATGTGATGTTGTGAGCCGCCCTGAGTCCGCTTGCGGAGAGGGTAAGATATAAGCTTAATGTAATAAATAAATAAACAGCTCTGAGAGAACTGTGACTGGCCTCAGGTCACCCAGCTGGCTGCATGTGGAGGAGTGGGGAATTCGAGTCTACCACTTTTTAACCACCACACCAAACTGGTGCATTTTCACCCTATTTTCTTTTGCCAGATTTCCTGTTTTTGCTTGTTATCCTTTGTGGAATTTACGGGCCACAAATGCAAAACCAGGTGTCAATTTCAGGTGTAACATTTCCTTATTATGGTTTCGTCCCAGGTGTGGATAAACCATGAAAGGAGCAAGAACTTCTGGACTGGATCAGGCTTGTCACAAAATCCCCGAAGGCCCCAGGGGAGGATATGGCACCCTTGACAGGGGAAGGTGTATTTAACTGAGTTGAAAGCTACTGCAAAACAAAAAACGAGTCACATGAACAAGTGGAGAGAGCACTTCTTTACAGCTTTGCCCCCTCCAATAGTACCTATTTCATAATAGCAACACCTGTGGGACTCACCTACCATGTAGACGCAGATGGCTACTTAAGCATCCTGACCTGCTACCTGTGATAGCATTATTTTCGTTTCTAACCATCTTTGTTTTGCAGATCTTTCATAAGAACAAAAGAGAAGCCATGTTGGATCAGGGCAGTGGCCCATCCATGAAAGGAGCAAGAACTTCTGGACTGGATCAGGCTTGTCACAAAATCCCCGAAGGCCCCAGGGGAGGATATGGCACCCTTGACAGGGCACCTACTCTGTATCATGCAGTGGCCAGAAAAAGCCAGGTGCCATCTGGAGGTCCATCAGTGAGGCCAGGACACTAAGAAGTCCTCCCACTGTGACCCCACCTCCCAAGCATCAAGAACACTTTCTTCAGCACTTCTCCTGGCCTTTCTTCATGGTATCTATTGCCCTTAATTTTTACACAGAACTTCAAATAGACAACAGCGTGTAGCAAAAAGACATTCACAGAAGACAGTTCAAAAACAGTCTTTCCAATCACAAAGGAGTAACAATATTCCAGTATTTAGTTCCTAGAACTAAAGAAAGCCCTTCCAAAGAGGTCTGTTCTTGATATCAAGATGTATCATCCGTCTTTCTTCAGTTTGGAGGCTATTTATCACTGGAACACAATCTTTACAGTACATTCACAGGAGACCAGCAAGGTTCAGAACATGTCTGTAAGATTTCCAAGTTCTGGAAATCTTACAGATATCTTCTGAACCTTGTTGAAGAAGGTTCAACAAGAACCTGAAGAAAGACAGATGAAACGTCTTAATTTGTCATGGCTGCAGTCACACACACTCAGGCCCGGCGCTGGCCTTTCCAGCGCCCCAGGCCGAACTCAGCCCCCCGCCCCCTTTGTTTTTAATTTTTAATTATTTATTATTTATTACATTTGATTTATATCCCGCCCTCTCCGCAAGCGGACTCAGGGCGGCTCACAGTATCTAGCTTGCGTGCATAGCTTGCGCGCATGCCTGCTGACGTCACCAGAAGTGACATCAGGTCACGTGCAGCTCGCGGCACCCCCTATTTGCGGCTCTCTCCCGCTTTAAAGCTTGCTCGTTCCCCGACCTTACTGAAGGTTCACTGCCATGTTGCCTCCTGACTTTGCCGATGCTGCGGGGGGAGGCATGGCAGCGGTGAGGACAGGGGGCGGGGAGTTCTGGTGAGGGGGTGGCGAGGAGTGAGTGCGATCACAGCATCTCGGCACGATCGGCTGTCCCTCCACTCCCACCTCCCCTCCCCACCCGGCATGATCGGCTGCGCCTGGGCCCTTCCACTCCTGCCTCCCCCCCTGGCGCTATCACAGCACGCCATGCCCCCACCAGCTGCGATGCGGCATGCTTCTTATCCTTTTTCTTCTAAGAAGTACTGGAGGATGCTTCTCCCCCCCTCCTTTCCGGAACCGGAAGGGAGGGGGAGCCAAGCCTTCTCCAGCACATTCTTAGAAGAAAAAGGATAAGAAGGACACCACCTCACAGCTGGTAAGGATGCGGCATGCTGTGATTGCGCCGGGTGGGGGGAGGTGGGAGCGGAAGGGCCAGGTGCAGCCAATTGCGTCGTGTGGGGGGGGGAGGCGGAAGTGGAGGGGCAGCCGATCGTGCCAGAAGGGAGGGAGGTGCCCCTGTGGGAGCTAGTGGCCTAGGCCGTTGCCTAGTTCACCGACTCCCACACACCGGCACTGCACAAACTAAATAATGCACTTTCAGTCCACTAGAACAAAGTGGGAGTCCAATAACACTTTTAAAGACTAACAAAGTTGTATTTAGAATGTAAAAGTTTGTTGGTCTTAAAGGTGCTACTCGACTCCAACTTTGTTCTATTGCTTCAGACCAACACGGCTGCCCACCTGGATCTTTCAAATCCACTTTCAGTGCACCTTCCAACTGGATTTTGCCAGCTCACACAGTAAAATCCAGATGGAAAGTACACTGAAAGTGGATTAAAAGTGCATTATTTAGTGTTTGAGAGACTGCAGCTTATGGGTGCGATCACTCGAGAGATTTGGCCTGACCTACCCAGATTTAATGTGCATGATCACACGCACACATCTGCCTCCCAAGTCCTGCTCGTCCTTACCTCATCTTAGGATGGGCTAGGACCGTATGTAGTGCATGTTTCCAAGCTATCTGAACAGATGAGTGCACACTGTAGGCACCCTACATGAGCATGAGCAGTCTGAATGCTCCTTGTGCATGTGTGCGGATGGTGCCTCTCCCAACAGCAGGGCAGGGGCTGTGTAAATGCCTTGGCATGCATCAAAGAATACTGGCTTTTTCAAAGCAAGATACTGCCGGGCTAGATTCCTTGTGTGATCGACCCTATGTCTCTCAACCTTCTCGCTGCATTCTTTTTTAAAAAATCTGTAACCAAAAAACTCTTCCCAGACAGGCAGACCACTCAAGCTGGAAGGTGCACTGAAAGTGGACTGAGGGGTGCCATGATAAAGTTTACAAGATTATGCATGGGATAGAGTAGGTAGAGAAAGAAGTACTTTTCTCCCTTTCTCACGATACAAGAACTTGTGAACATTCAATGAAATTGCAGAGCAGTCAGGTTAGAGCAGAGAAAAGAAAGTACTTCTACACCCAAAGGTGATTAACACGTGGGATTCACTGCCACAGGAAGTGGCGGCGGCTACAAGTATAGCCAGCTTCAAGAGGGGATTGGATAAGCATATGGAGCAGAGGTCCATCAGTGGTTATTAGCTACAGCTTATCGTTGGAACTCTCTGTCTGAGGCAGTGATGCTCTGTATTCTGGGTGCTTGGGGGAGCAACAATGGGAGGGCTTCTAGTGTCCTGGCCCCACTGGTTGACCTCCTGATGGCACTTGGGTTTTTTTTTACCACTGTGTGACACAGAGTGTTGGACTGGATGGGCCACTGGCCTGAGCCAACATGGCTTCTCTTATGTTCTCTTATGTTCTTATGCACACAAAGTTGCCCAAATTGCAGACTCTTCTCCAAACTGCAGAATCTGATATTTTATAGTATCCGACTTAAGTAGCAGCACAGTTGAGCGGCCTACAGGCTCCCCCTGTTTTGATGGTGGGGGTTCTACTCCTACTGCCAGCGAGAAACACTTGAGGGAGGGAGGGAAGGGCCACGGCTCAGTGGCAGAGAACCTTCTTTCAACAGAGAAAGCCCCAAGTACAGTCTCTGGCATCTCCAAGCGAAAAGATTGGGGTGGGACGGTGGCTCAGTGGTAGAGCATCTGCTTGGGAAGCAGAAGGTCCCAGGTTCAATCCCTGGCATCTCCAAAAAATGGGTCCAGACAAATAGCTGTGAAAAACCTCAGCTTGAGACCCTGGAGAGCCGCTGCCAGTCTGAGAAGACAATACTGACTTTGATGGACCAAAGGTCTGATTCAGTATAAGGCAGCTTCATATGTTCATATGTTCAGATCTCAAGCAGACCTTTCTCCACCAGACCACCCCCACCCCCCCTAGAGAACTGCAGCCTGTCAGAGTAGATCATGCCAAGTTACAACGACCAACGGCCCTGATTGGAGTCATGGCGGTTTTATACACATTCTTCTTTGCAGACATTATGTGTTCCTGGCATGCTCCTATGGGATGCATTTGACCAGTAGATGCACTCTGGATATGCTTTTCTTTTTAAAAAAACACAACTTAGACTGAGACTTGCCCTTTCTGAAGCTCGAGCTTCTCGGGTTAAGCTCCTGGAGATCGGAGCGTTTGAACCAACACGCACAGCTGCCTTCCAGCATTAAACTCCGGACACCCAGAAAGAGCCAATTTTCCCCCTTGCCACCCTGAGGGCTCGCCCAGCTGCAGCTGCTTCAGGGAACAGTCTGGCTCGGCTGGAAAATGGGAAGCCTTGCTCCCCTACCTTCAGCCACGAACCAGTCGCGGGCCAAAGAGCGGGGAAAGGAGAGCATGTTAGGACTCATTAAAGGTAACTAATTGCATCCTTGAGAGGGAGGTGGAAAGGAGTTGGGATAAGGGGAGGAATCAAGCAGAACTGTGAAGGGTGGGTTCCAGCGGAGAATTTTTTTACTTTGGGAAAAAATGTGTCGTAAAGCTGGTCTGGTTTATGTCAAGGGGGAATGGGGGTAAATTTATTTACAACATTTGGCAATTTAAAAAAAAATTGTCAGTAAAGTGAACTGTGTGAGGCTGCTTGCTGTGACGAAGGTCTCTGGGGCTGGTTAAGGATCCCGGACAGGCCTCTAGCCGAGGATCGCTGGGTGCTTGTGCCTTTTAGAAATCGCACATTCGATACTGTGGCTGTGAATTATACAGCAGCACAGTAAAAGAAATATAAATAACCTAAGGCTGCATTTATTACATGAACGTTTCTACTAGACTCGTAAAAATATAACTCGTAGTCCATAGTTCCCAGGTGTTCTTAAATAAAGAGTACTCAAGTGGAGGTCTTGTTAAGCCACAGATGTAAAGGTTGCCAATTCCCAGGTGGGGGCAGGGGATCCCCTGGTTTGGAGGCCCCCCGCCCGCTTCAGGGTCATCAGAAAGTGGGGAAGGAGGAGGGAAATATCTGCTGGGCACTCCCATTATTTCCTGTGGCAACCAATTCCCATAAGGTATAATGGAGAATTGATCCACCGGTATCTGGTGGGGCCGTTTTTTGAGATGGAGGCATCAAATTTGCAGCATATCATCTGATGCCTCTCCTCAAAACACCCTCCAAGTTTCAAAATGATAGAACAAGGGGGTCTAATTCTATGAGCCCCAAAAGAAAATGCCCCTATCCTTCATTATTTCCAATAATGAAGGCATTTAAAAGGTGTTCAGTCCCTTTAAATGTGATGGCCAGAACTCCCTTTGGAGTTCAATTGTGCTTGTCAAAATCTTGCTCCTGGGTCCACTTCAAAGTCTCCTGGCTCCACCCTGAAGTCCCCAGATATTTCTTGAATTGGCCCTGGCAACCCTAACAAATGTACTTATGAATCTGCTTTGTGTTAAGTTAGATCACTAGTCCACAAAGTCAAGTATTGCTCTAACTGGCAATGTCTCTCTTCTGCAACGCCTCTTCCCAGGTATTCAATGCCTGGGGAGGAAAGGACTTAACATGGAGCTTTCTGCATGCAAAGCGTATGGCCTGCCATGGAACCACACCCAGCTGCTCTCAGCCAGCTTTCTTTTGCTCTGACTGGCAGCAGTACTCCAAGGTCTTTCCCACCACCTGCTGTTTGAGATCATTTAGTTGCAAGGATCAGGTCTGGGATCTTTTGTACGGAAAACCCATGTGTCATGATCCTAGGCCTAGTGTGGCCTACAGGCAGGGCTCTTTTTCTAGCAGGAACTCCTCTGCATATTAGGCCACACACCCCTGATGAAGCCAATCCTCCAAAAGCTTACAGGGCTCTTTTTTGTAAGCTCTTGGAGGATTGGCTACATCAGGGGGGCGTGGCCTAATAGGCAGAGGAGTTCCTGCTAGAAAAAGAGCCCTGCCTACAGGCTCCAGGGAAGCCTGGATTAGAGGAGCAACCAGGCCTACATTTCCCAGAATCCCTTCTGTCTCTCTGATTGGGTGGGCAGAAGTTTTGGAGGGAAAACTTGCCCAGTGAAGAAAAGAGGGGTGCGGCCTGGAAGGAAACAATAAAAGGGCTAGCTAGAGAGGGACGTGTGTTCTCTCTGGAAAGGCTGAGCTGGAGAAAGGCTTAAGCAGGAGGGTTCCCTCATCTGAAGAGTGGTAAGTCAGTTGGAATCAGAAGGAAGGGAATGTATAGTTAGTCGTGACAGGGCTTTTATTTTTGTTTGTACCACCTTTAGTGTTTTCCCATGTTCCCTGTTGCACTAAAAGTTTTACAGCCTCACTTGTTGTTCTTGAGCACTTAACAATAAACTTCTTATTGTTATATTGCCTGGGTCTTCACATCTCTTCGGTCACAGTTACTTGTTGAGAAGCAAGACACAGGGGTCGGGTGGGTGCTCAGGACCCTCCCAGAAAGATTTGTACCAGAGTGGCAGCAGCTAGTAGAGGAGGCCCTCCCTGATCCCCTGCTTGTGACACCATGGCACAGCATCTCCTTGTAGCGCCTTTCCACAGATTCAATTTTGAGCCCTGTGGAGGAGAAAGGAGATATGGGATTTCCCTATGCTAACGGAGGTCAGGGTGGTCTCTGCAACCAAGCCTGTGGGGTCGTGTATGGTGACTAAGGCCCATCATTGTAGATCCTTGGTACACCAACATCCATGTTTCCCCTGGAAGTGAATAATAGCCAACTCATTCAGAACCCTGAATTATAGGGCGCCAATACTTTTGGCAGTCATGCATTGCAGATGAAAGGAAGGAAAGATGCCATTAAGACTCGATGAGTGACCCATCAGCCAATCTTGGACCCGGGCCTGTTTAAAAGATGGGGGGAAAGTATCAGGATTTCCATCAGCGTAACAGTCAAACAGGACTCCCAAGCCAAACAAAAACACACACATGCACACATCCACCAAAAGAGATGTTATCGTTTCCCCTAATTTTCACCAGATGGGGACTTGCCAGTGCGCCACGTCCCCAGCGCAACAGGCCCCTCTCAGACTATGCAAGAAACAAGACTGCACACCATCTAATGGGGAACAGATGCAACGGGCCTTATCAGATCTTGGCCAGGATTGGAAACGGACGTGTTTCTGATGAGGGTATTCTGGGGGCTCAGCTGTGATAACACATGGCAGCGGGTGGCGGAGTCCTCGGATGATGCCGAGCCTTTCTTCAGTCACAACACACTTTGATGCTGCGCGTCCCATGGAACACTTTCTCTTTGCAAGCAGGGCTGCTTTTTCCTCATGGAAACACCAGGTAGTCATAACGGGGCTTGCGGAAACCCTCCAGTGATCCCCGTGTTTTTTAGCCTCCAGGACACCAACGAGGATGATGGGAGTTGCTTTGAACCTCAGATCGGAAAACCACATGGTGGATGGCAGCCTGGCTAAATGCTGCTATCCCAAATTGTCTGAAGGATCTCAAAATGGATCTCCAGGCTAAACCTGTGCATAATCCCCAGATATCATTAGTTTATGTAAGCATGATATCTTGTCTCGTGTTTATGAGTGTGATAAAGGATTGATTGATTGATGGTGTCCTGTGCGTGGCAAAGGATGGAGTCAGCTGCTTCCAGTTCTATCAGCTATAAAGTCAAAGAGTCATATGAACATATATGAACATATGAAGCTGCCTTATACTGAATGAGACCCTCGGCCCATCAAAGTCAGTACTGTCTCCTTAGATTGGCAGTGGCTCTCCAGGGTCTCCAGTTGAGGTTTTTCATGCCTATTTGCCTGGACCCTTTTTAATTTGAGATACTGGGGATTGAACCTGGGACCTTCTGCTTACCAAGCAGACACTCTACCACTGAGCCACCGTCCCATCATGTCTCATGGAATTTCTTCTCTCTTATGGGATCCCTGCCAAAGTACTCCAGGAAAGCCCCTGCTCTGAATGCAACAACCATCTGAAGTTTGGTGGACAGCTTCAGGGAACAGGGCTAAATGTGGGGGCATTCATCCACCGGCCTGCCCGCCCAAAGGAAGCACCACCAGGCCTGTTTGTCACCCCTCTTTGAGAAGGCTGGTCAGGACTTGCATTTCAAAGGCCTTTGGGCGATTCAGAGAGCTTCATTACTGGTGGTTCGTTAATGTTTATTGTCAACTTTTCGCCTGTTTCGGCGCAGACTTCAGTTGCTACCATAACTAGCCGTTGGGTGTGGAATAGACATCATTTGTTTACTTGTTTTTGCAAAAAAATCGAGACAATACTGTTGTCAGCTGGTTGCAGACTAGCATTTTCTGCATTGCCTTTCCATCATTTAAAAAATTGAGCCAGCTTCCAAGGGATACTGTCCTTTTAAATTTTCCTTGATTGCCTTAATGTAGACTAATTCATAGATTCATAGACTTCCCCTTCATAGACTAATTACTTCTACTCCTGAAGAGCCACAGCATTTTTGAATCCACCCTTCACCAGTCTTTGTTCCATCGAGCTGGGGCGGAGCTTTGGTTTTCTTTTATGATCATAATTGCATCATTATGCAACTACAATAATAAACCATTAACCCTCCCCCTTACAATGAGCAACAATTTATCTGAAAAGACAAAAGACTGTCATTAAAACCTCCTCTCCCCCATTTTATGTGTGAAGTGGCCCCCATGAGACAGTAGAGCATTTCTGCTCATCAAAACAGACAGTGCTGAGCTAAACAGACCAATGCTCTGACTTGGTATAAGACAGGGGTGGCCAATGTGGCTCAGGAGCCACATGTGACTCACACATACTGTGTGGCTCTTGAAGCCCCCACTGCTCTGTCAGCCAAAAAGGGATTTCTCTCTTTAAATCACTTCATCAAGCCAAGCCAGCCAGTAGCTTAGAGAATGCATTTAAAGTTGCTTTCTTTCCACCTCTCTTTCCCCATCTATTTTCCTTCCTTCCTTCCTTCTTGTTGCGGCTCTTAGACATCTGATGCTTATTCTATGTGGCTCTTACGTTAAGCAAGTTTGGGCACCCCTAGTATAAGACAATTTTCTATGGTTACCAAATGACTTAGTGATCAGCACATGCTTAGACTGCAGCAGGCCCTGTGTTCAGATCACTGGCATCTCCAGTTGAAAGATGTCAACAGATTCCCAGCAGAGCTGATGCCAAAAACAGAAGGAAGAGGAGGATGAGGAGCTGATTTATACCCCACCCTTCACTCAGAGTGGCTTATAATCTTCTTTTCCTTCCCCTCCTCACAACAGACACTCTGTGAGGTAGATGGGGCTGAGAGAGCTCTGAGAGAACTGCTCTTGAAAGAACAGCCCGAGGACAACTTGTGTCTGATTCAAGGTCAACTAGCAGCTGCATGTGTAGGAGTGGGGAATCACACCCAGTTCTCCCAGATTAGAGTCTGCTCTTAACCACCACACAAAACTGGCTCTAAGAAGAAGAGTTGGATTCCTACCATGCCCTTCGCTGGGAGTCTCAGAGTGGCTTACAATTTCCTTCCCTTCCTTTCCCCACAACAGACACTTTGTGAGGTAGGTGAGGCTGAGAGAGCTCTGAGAGAACAGCTCTTTAGAGGACAGCTCTGAGAGAACTGTGACTGACCCAAGGTCACTCAGCGGCTGCATGTGGAGGAGGAGCGGGGAAGCAAATGCGATTCTCCCAGATTAGAGTCCCCCACTCTTCACCACTACACCACACTGGCTCTCACATCAAACTGAACCAATGGTCTGCCTCAGTATAAGGCAGGTTCATATGTCCACTTGTTCATAGTCTGAATCAGGTTTGGGGAGTGGACAGCGGGGAGGGCAGCAGAAGGATCTCTTCCGAGCCCACTCCAATAACCAGAACTTACTCCAGAATCACTGGATAGAAAGTGGTTCTGGGCATGCCTCTACTTGCCAGACCCGCAGCTCCTTGAAGGGAGCTTTCACTTACCAGCACCAAGCTTAAATCACCGTGTTCGGCTTGCCAAGCAGCCTGCCCTTGCACCTCCAGCAGAGGATATTTTTGCTTCTAAGAGCTTAGCTGCTGCTACTCCGCCAGCTTTCATTGGATCCTGTGCACATTTGAGGGCTTTGCTTAAATGACGGGGATTAATATCGCGACGTGCCTCCTTGGGCTTTTTTCAGTTACAACCATTCAATTAACCTCCTCCCTCCCCCAATCCAAACGCTCGTCCTGTGTTTTCCATGTGCCCAGCTTTTCCATATTATCAAGTGCAGTTTATAACTTTATCCGTTGGCAGCGGGATCACCCAAGGTATTAGCCTGTCAGCTTTAATCGGGCTTTCCCCTCCCAGATCTCCTTGGGATGCCGCCCGAGCGGGATGCTGCCTGCACTCTGGGTTTGTGATCAGAGCGACGCTTGCAGCAAATCCTTTTTGGAACTGTCTGCGGAGGATATTGCGCTCCTGGCTGCTGCACAGAAAATGCATTAGAGATGCGACTTGGAAAGCTATTAATGAACATTTTTTTTAAAAAACCACAACCTTTTTTCTCTCTTGTCCTTGAAAGAGAGTTGCCCCTGTTATTGTGCACAAGTCAATCCCGTTCAGTGTAAGAACATAACAGAAACCATGTTGGATCAGGCCGATGGCCCATCCAGTCCAACACTCTGTGTCACACAGTGGCCAAAACCCCCCAAGTGCCATCAAGAGGTCCACCAGTGGGGCCAGAAGCCCTTCCACTGTGCCCCCCCCCCCCCCCCCGCCGCAAGCACCCAGAATACAGGGCATCACTTGCCCCAGACAGAGAGCTCCAACAATACACTGTGGCTAATAGCCACTGATGGACCCCTGCTCCAGATGCTTATCCAATCCCCTCTTGAAGCTGTCTATGCTTGTAGTCGCTGCCACCTCCTGTGACAGTGAATTCCACATGTTAATCACCCTTTGGGTGAAGAAGTACTTCCTTTTATCAGTTCTAATCTGACTGCTCAGCAATTTCATTGAGTGTATGCAGAATGAAAGCTCAGTCTGTGGAAATGAGCAGCGTGGGAGCAGGTCAGAACCACATCCTCACCCCAGCCCCCCAGGCTCACCCCCTTTGCTCTTGCCACCCCTCTCTCCTCCTCCCCCTGGGACTCTAAAGGCATTGAGCAAGTTGCTACCCTTAGGATGGTTCAAACTTAGCATCACAAAATCGTCTAACTGTAAAAGAGGTAACCTTTTTACTGTTGATAGGATATCGCAATAAAGACATTCTTTTTGCTTTAAAGAGAGAATTCACTTCAAAATACTGTAATAAGGATGTTTTGCTATCTGCTCTTACATTTGAAATTATTAAATGATAAAGACAATATCTAGGTTTCTTAGGATGGTTTAAATTTAGTACAGGGATTTGTCTAACTGTAAAAAGATGTAACCCTTTTTTCGCTAATAGGGCACTGCAAGCAGCCCTGAGCCCATTAGGGGAGGGAGGGATACAAATATAATAAAATAAAATAACATATAAATAAATAAACTAAGAAAGTTCTTGTCCGTTCTTTTCAAGAGAGAACTCATCTCAAAATACTGTAACAATGATGTTTGACTATCTGCTCTCACATTTGAAGTACGTATTTTTATTAAAACGGTTGATTTGACTTGTGTGTAACTCTTCATAATCTTTGAAAATTATTAATGAATTTATACTTTCCCCTTCCTGTTTTCCTTCTGTACCCCAGGTTTTTGGGTTGTTGTTTTTTTAAAAGAAGTAATCAAGAGCAAGTTAGCATTCTTTAGCAGTATCCAGCTGTTCCACAGAACTGGGGAGGGCACTATTTACTACTTCTTTGAATCTGTAGGCAGATGTTTGTTCAGCTATGCAGAATCAGCCTCTCCTTCTACAGCCTCCCCTTCTTGAGAGCCAGTTGGGTATAGTGGTTAAGTGCTCCAACTCTAAACTGGAGAACCGGGTTTGATTCCCCACTCCCCCGCATGCACCTGCAGGAGTGACCTTGGGACAGTCACAAGTTCTTGCAGAGCTGTTCCTCTCAAGAGCTCTCTCAGCCCCACCCACCTCACAGGGTGTCTGTTTTGGGGAGGGGAGAGGAAAAGAGATTGTAAACCACACTGAGAATCCGACTGAAGGGGAGGGGTAAAGCCTGGGCTTTTTTGAGTAGGAAAACAGTTCCAGCTGGCTTTGTGTCAGGGGGTGTGGCCTAATATGCAAATGAGTTCCTGCTGGACTTCTTCTTTTTAAAAAGCCCTGTAAAGCCAATCTCATCCTCCCCCTACTCTTCTTCTCGAGCAGGATCACCCCCTCCCACACACACACACACACCAAAGGGGAAGGGGCATGAAAGGTTTGTGGTTTGGACATGCATCACAACTGTATCACCTCTTAGGAGAGACGCCACACCACTTCCTAATGCTCTGCAATTACTTTCTGGGAAGAACTCGTAGCCAGACTTGCCCTGACAGACTTCGAGCGCCTGCTTCAGCTGCACAGATTAAGAGACCCGAAGCCAGAATCTCTTTCCGCTGCGAAGGGAAGGGATGCTTTCCCTTGAGTTTCCTCACAACATAGGACTGAAAGGCTGCCAGAATTGGGGTGGGGGGAGGTGAGTGGATGGGTGGATACTCCCCCCCCCTCAGCAGTCTTTGCTTTGAATATTTCTGCACAGACAGCCTGACTGAATTTCCCACACACGCACACCTTTGAGCGGCTTGTGTGTACATGTGTGGTATGGGATAAGCCGGGATCTCTTTAAGGAAGACTCCCAAATCCCAAGCAAAGAACATAAGCTCAGTAACAAGAGCTTTTGTTTCCACACTGACTGGCTTCGTGCATGCCAAGGGGGTAGAAAAATCACCGTTGCAGATCATTGCTGAGCAGTCAGGTCAGGAAGTCTTTTGGCTTAATCCACACCCAGTCTGGGCCGCAGCTGGAATCTAGCGAACATGTTTTCTTGCTGCCTTCCCCATGCAGACGTCAACAGCCTCCCACTCAACCGGGCTCTTTAGACAGCAGACAGATGAGAGGCAGGTTCCGATTGCCGTCAGTTGTTGACTGGAGGCAGGGGCAGAATTCTAGCAGGAGCTCCTTTGCATGTTAGGCCACACACCCCTGATGTAGCCAATCCTCCAAAAGCTTACAGGGCTCTTTTTTGTAAGCTCTTGGAGGATTGGCTACATCAGGGGTGTGTGGCCTAATATGCAAAGGAGCTCCTGCTAGAATTCCACTCCTGCCGGAGGGAACACATTAGACCAATGCTTAAAGATGTTTGAAGATTTGTTTCCAAGCTCAACTCAAGATGCTGGCAGTGATCTAAAGAAGAGCTGAATGGTCTGGGACTAGGGTACCTTAAAGACTCTGAGACTCAGAATATAGGGTGGGGTATAAATCCAATGTCATCATCAATAGCATCATCATCATCATCATCATCATCATCATCATCAATCTTCATCATCTTCTTCGCTTATCCCCTCCATTCCCCACCATGGAAGCCACCCAAGGAAGCCATGGATTCAAAGGGAATATAGGAAGGGCAGAGCAAGAAGGGATCTGTACTGGCAAGCTTCAAAACCAAGAAAAAGTCTGAATGGAGAGGGGCGGGGTGCTCACGCAAGGCAGAGAAGGAGGGAAAAGAGGCAGCAAGTGGAGATTTCACTGCAGCTCCACCAAATCCCTTCCCAGCCCCCAGAGGAAATGACTCAGGGTTTTTTTCTTTCTTTCTCGAGAAACCGCAAGCTGACAAGTTCACCGCCTGCCTTGCCACTTTTATACTGGGGCTGTAATCTATAGGGTGTACGTCTGACTCCCAGCCCGCTCTCCAGGAAACCGGGTGGGCTGACAGAAGAGGGTCAGGGCAGCAGATTTGGCTGCAGTGGAACGAATGGCAGTCGAAGGGAGGAACACACTTGTACTAGGATTGCCAAGTCCAATTCAAGAAATATCTGGGGACTTCAGGGGTGGAGCCAGGAGACTTCGGGGGTGGAGTCAGAAGCAAGGTTGTGACAAGCATAATTGAACTCCAAAGGGATTTCTGGCCATCACATTTAAAGGGACCGCACATCTTTTAAATGCCTTCCCTCCATTGGAAATAATGAAGGATAGGGGCACTTTATTTGGGGGCTCATAGAATTAGACTCCCTGGTCCAATCTTTTTGGAACTTGGAGGGTCTTTTGGGGAGAGGGACTGGATGCTATGCTGCAAATTTGGTGCCTCTACCTCAAAAAATAGCCCCCCTAGAGCCCCAGATACCCACTGATCAATTCTCCATTATACCCTATGGGAATTGATATCCATAGGGAATAATAGAGTGCCCAGTAGACATTTCCCTGTCCCCCTACTTTCTGATGACTCTGAAGTGGGCGGGAGGGCCTCCAAACCAGGGGATTCCCTGCCCCCACCTAGGGATTGGCAACCCTACTTGGTGGGTCCATCCGCTCAGGTTCAACCACACAGGCGGAGAAAACGGGACTATGTGAACACAACCGCTACAGATTGCTAGAGGACTCAAAAGTGGAGGAATCAGAAGGGAGGAGGAGGAGGTGATAAAATAGCCTTTTTCAGGACTTTTTTTTGTAGCAGGAACTCCTTTGCATATTAGGCCACACATCCCTGATGTAGCCAGGGCCTACTTTAAGCTCTTGGAGGATTGGCTACCTCAGGGTGTTTGGCCTAATATGCAAAGGAGTTCCTGCTACTAAAAAGAAGCCCTGCCCTTTTTTGCGCACGGCATGGAGACAAAGGGTGCATTCATGCATATTAAATAACACGCTTTGCAACTGGATTTTTATTGGGTAAGAACGGCAAAATCCACTTGCAATCCATTGCAGCGTGAAAGCACCCAGTGGTGCCCTTGATTTGTGACTGAATCATGGCAACTCCATCCATGGATTGTTCCAGGTAGGACGTACTCAGTGCCAATGGCTCCACTGAATGTGTAGGCCTGGCGATCTCGAATGGTTCAGAGAAACTGATGCACAGCAGCCTTGGCACAACTTAAGAAAGATGCCGGGTGAATGCAAAGTCCCACGGCAAAGTGGTTTTGCCTCAGCCAACAAAACACTTAAATCAGGCTTTGATTAATGACTTCTGTTTTAACACGAAGTATGGTCCACCATGGCATCCAAACCCACAAACCAAAGCTTTCTCACACGGACAGAGAGTTAAACTGTGAGCTGGGGCTTCAGTCAAGGATCCAGAATGTCACACGTGGTTTGGAAGCATTGTTTTTGATATCCTGCTTTTCACTACCACAAGTCTCCGAGCAGCTTACAATCTCCATCTCTTCCTCTCCCCTCAACAGACACCCTGTGAGGTAAGTGGGGCTGAGAGAGCTCTGAGAGAAATGCTCTGAGAGAACCATGACTGGTCCATGGTCACTCAACTGCATGTGGAGGAGTGAGGAATCAAACCCAGTTCTTCAAGATTAGAGTCCACCAGTCTAAACTACTACACCTAAGGTTACCAGGTCCTTTCTTCTCGCCAGTGGGGGAGGGAGCCTTCCAGGAGGGGCCAGGGCTTCACCCCAAACAGCATCATCACAAGATGTTGCCAACGTGATGACATTACATGGAAGAGACATCAGCATGCCGGGGGGCTCTGGTTCGAGGGCAAAACTCTATGGTAAAATTGGCCTCGTACCATAGAGCTTTGCCCTCAAACCACAGTATCTCTGTGCAACATCCCCAGTGCAATGACATCACTTCCCTGTGACATCACATCAGGACATCATGAGAAAACATCACTGTTTGGGGACAGGGTTTCCCCCATTGGTCTGTTGTCCAGCACCAGGGAGAAGCCCCCCAAAGTGGAGGATCCTCTGCTTGGGCCTGGGGTGTGGCAACTCTAACTATGCCACACTGGCTTTCCAAGGTAGGTGCTGCCACCAAAAGAGCTCATGGGTGCACCAAGGCTGATTTAACAAATCTGCCCGAGGGAACAGAGAGCACACTCTGGTTGGACAGATGTCATTGCTTCACAGGCATATCCCAGGAGAGGGGGTCACGCATGGGGAGTGTCTGGACCATGAGTGTCTTTAAGGTAAGACCCAGCAGCTTGAACCGGGCCCAGAACCTAGCAGGTAGCCAATGCAAGGATTTTATAATGGGCGTGAAGCAAATACTGCAAATGACACCTAACAGCAAACGGTTTTAGCATAAGCGTTACGCAACTTGGGTAATTAAACAGGACCACAACGAACCCCCTCCCACCCCCACACACAGATCTCAAGGTCAACAGCCCCACCAAGATGTTTCCCCAGTTGGAACTTTCTGTCTTCTGCTGAGTGGTTTAAGCTCCAATAGGAAAGACATGGGCAGAATAGACATGGGGTCTGTCTTTTCTGTAGCCTGAGCATAAAGCAGCTATGGGGGACATTTCTGAGTGAGCCCGCCTTGCCTCATGATGTCCCAATGCGATGACATCACATGGAAGTGATGTCATCATGCTGGGGACGCCGCCCAGAGATGCTCTGGTTTGAGGGCAAAACTCTATGGTATGAGAGCAATTTTACCATAGAGTTTTGCCCTCTAACCAAAGCAGCTGGGGAGGGGGCATTTCTGCCTTACGACAAAGCCCTGATTTCCCCAGCAGCTTTTTCAGCCCAAATTGCAATCTTGCAACCCCAGGGCCACATGTAGCTGCTGGGCTCAGCTGGCCAGATCGTTCTAAGAAAATGTGTTGCACCCCCCCCACACACACACACACCCCAGTCCACATAGATACAAGAGCTGGACCTCACAGGAGTCCCTGCCCTCTCGTGGCCAGTGCCACAGACCGCCACATTCCAACCTCTCCAAAGACAATTTCCTGCTGGAGACAGAGCTCCCTCGCAATATCAGCTGTTTGACGTAACACTCCCCCACCCCTGGTCAACTCCTGGCACGGTGGCTGCTCGTTTCCAACACGGCTGCCACGGCGAGGTGACAAAAGCAGAACAGCCCCTTGGGGAAGACGGGCGAAGGGGAGATTGGACGCCACGGAGGTGAGGCGCGCATGAATGAACGGGCGCCCTTGCCAACTCAGCTGCTTGGACGATTAAAAATGATTAGTTCTCCATTTCCTAATGACCTGGCTGGGAGGCAGGACTCAGTCCGCTGCGCTGTGCCAGATTCTCCCCCCCCCCAAAAAAAAACACTCTCCGTCCGCTGCTCCTGCTTTATGAGGCGCTTGTTAAAACTGTGAAGTTTCTCCTCTGTGCCTCATCCACGTTCCATCCAGTCCCTCAGGGCAGAGTCCGGATTTTTCTAGGGAAAGCAGCGAGGCTGAGGAAAAGGTCTTCCTATGCAGCCGGCGCAAAAAGCTGCTGAAAAGCCAAGGGCTTGGCTGCTTTGGGGACCTGGTGTGACCCAGCTACAAACTGTAACGATCCGAGAAAGAATTTCTTCGAGGTGCAAAACATCCAGAAACGGCATTATAGGTAGTTATTGCCAATGTAACGCAGCTGCGTTGCCCCACCCCATTCTCATAACATCTTATAAATTGCAAATGCGGGGTGTGAGGGGAACTAGGGGGCGAAAGAAAAGATATGCCGCATAAAAATAAGGCTCGGAATACTTAAAATTCCCAGGGATACAGCAACTTTGTGGAACTCAGCGAGAGAGGGTCAGTGGCAAGATGTAGACCTCTGGGGAGGATTGGGAGTGCTCTCTTGAGTTCCACGATGGAAGACAGGTGGGATACATATAAAACAAATTCTAGCTTCAGCTCCTGGGGAACTTAAAATTGGCCTTCTCTCCATCACCTGCTCCCCACCCATCTCCAGTTTCAGGATCTCATGGAACAGCTGTAGGAAAGACTTCCACCTGCAACTTGGCAGAAATACTGCCAGAATCCGGGGCATTTTTTGTAGCAGGAACTCTTTTGCGTATTAGGCCACACACCCCTGATGTAGCTTACAGTAGCCCCTGTAAGAAGAGCCCTGTAAGCTCTTGGAGAATTGGCTACATTGCAGCGGGTGTGGTCTAATATGCAAAGGAGTTCCTGCTACAATAAAAGCCCTGCCAGAGTCAATATTCCAAATTAGAAGTCAATGTACCAAATTAGAAGGACCAAGGAGCTACCTCAGAGCACACGCTTTTGTACCTTGTACAGTACAGAGACAATCAACCTTTTCAACGTTGTCAGAAATTTGTTGAGTAGAAAAGGGAATTTGGGCAGACACAACTATTCCTGACCCCAGGGCCTGGAAAAAATTCCTTCTGAACAACTAACACCAGTTGAAGTGATCTCGCAAAGGTGGCCCATCCTTCCCCTACAGTCTCCATCAGTCAATTCTAGCTTTCAGCAGCCTCAAATCAAGACAACTCCATGCACAAAGATGTATTTTATTGCTATTGTAGCCAACCATCTTTTAAGTAATAGCTACTCCTTGACCCATCCGTCTTAGTCCTTTAAAGACAAGTTCTCTCTTTGGTGCCAGTTGGTGTACTGGTTAAGTGTGCGGACTCTTATCTGGGAGAACCGGGCTTGATTCCCAACTCCTCTGCTTGCACCTGCTGGAATGGCCTTGGGTCAGCCATAGCTCTGGCACAGGTTGTCCTTGAAAGGACAGCTGCTGTGAGAGCCCTCTCAGCCCCACCCATCTCACAGGTCTGTTGTGGGGGAGGAAGATAAAGAAGATTGTGAACCACCCTGAGATTCGGAGTGGAGGGCGGGTTATAAATCCAATATCTTCTTCATCTTCTACAGGTATTCGAAAATTATCTGGTGATGGGAAGACATACATCACTTTAATTTTCTTCCACTTAAATTTAAACTCTGTGGACATCTTTTAACATGTAGAAAGAGAAGGACACATGAAGCTGTCTTTGTCCAATGGTCTCTCAAAGCCAGAATTGACTACTCAGCCAATCTCCAGGGTCTCAGTTGGAGGTCTTTCACCTAATCTACAGCTGGATCCTTTCAACTGGGGATTCTGAGGATTGAATCCAGCACCTGAGGACTGAATCCAGCTCTGCCACCAAGCCACAGATCCTCCTCATAGGAGAACGGAAGCTGAGAGCTCCTTCTTTGAAAGCCACATCATGAGTTTATGACAGAAGTCAGATCTTCACACCCCAGTCTCCAAACTCTATTGGGATACACAGTCGCTCACTTCTTCACCTCAGCTGAGTTAAAGTTGGTTTTTTAAAAATAATCTAAATATTTAGTGGAGAAAAACACCACTGAATCCTTCAGCTGGAAAATAAAATAAAACAATCTGAGCCCTCCTGACAGCTTGGCTGGATGCATGAGAACACTGTGCTGCCAAGGAACGGGGGCAGAGCTGAGGTCACCTTTATGTGTTTATGGTTACCCACCCACTCTGGCATGGTCATCAAGGTTGGAAACGAAGGAAAGTGTCCAACGTACTGAGTTTTTAAGGTTTCAAAAGGAGTGAATCAGATTCTCCGAGCTCTCTCTCCAGACTGGGAATCAGTGAGCAGGGAGAAAGCCGACGTTCAGAATGCCACCCTGGTTTCGCTAAGGTGAGCACCAGGGGTGGAATTCTAGCTTGTGCTCCTTTGCATATTAGGCTACACCCTCCTGATGTGGCCAATCCTCTGAGAACTTACAAAAAAGAGCCTTGTAAGCTCTTGGAGGATTGGCTATGTCAGGGGTGTGTGTGTGGCCTAATAAACAAAGGAGCAGGGGTGGAATTCTAGCAGGAGCTCCTTTGCATATTAGGTCACCCCTGATGTAGCCAATCTTGAACGAGAGCTTACAAAAAAGAGCTTTGTAAGCTCTCGGAGGATTGGCTACATCAGGGGTGTGTGGCCTAATATGCAAAGGAGCTCCTGCTAGAATTCCACCCTTGGTGAGCACCAATACCTTTCTCGGATGCTCTGATCTGCTGGCGCGCAAAAAATTAAGCTTTTTCGGTCTATTTAAAAAAAAACAGCCGCCTGTCCTTGCAAGCGCTCTCTCTGGGTACATCGGCTCCCGGGCCTGGACGGCATCCAGGAGTTCAGAGGGATGGAAGAAGTGTGAGGATAATGAGAGAAACATGTTTTCAGACGACGGTATGCTGCGGACTCTGGGGCAGTGAGCACAAATTCCCGATCGACTTGGTGCCGAAGGGGCTTCGTGGAGGTACCTCCGCACTGCAGCTCTCCTTGCTGTTGAGTCAGGGATTGTGTGTCACCCCAGGAGGTACACAGCCAACTCAAAACGCTGTGATATATGAGAGAACCAGCTCATTCTTTCTAGTTCAATCCTGCTCCTCACTCTTCTGGAGTTAAGGTGGACAGTTAAACTATTAGTCAAAATATACAAGAACAGAATAGCAGCTGCGCAGGATTGGACTAAAGGTCCATCCAGCCTGGCATCCTTTTCCCTCACAAGGGCTACAAATAGGACACGGAGGGCAAATTCTATTGGCAAACCTTCCTTAGCCTTGGTGGGAACATAGACCACCCATTACACCACTGATAGTGCAGGGACTTGGTGCCTCTGAGGAAGATCTTAATGTTCAGGTTGGTTGATATGGAAAAAGAATGGTCCTATGAACAAACAGCTCAGGGCTTGAACAACCATCAAGTTCAAGGTTTTGGTGTTGACCTTTAAAGCCTTAAACCAGGGGGGTCAAACATGTGACCCAGGGGCTGAATCAGGCCACCGGAGGGCTCCTATCAGACCCCTGAGCAACTGGCTGTCATCTGCTTCCTTCTCCCTCTTTCTTGCTTCCTTCTGCTTCACAGCTTGCTTTGCAAGGCTTGCTCAATTGCACAGGAGCTACGGAGCAAAGCCTTTATTTTCTCCATTGGTTGAGGCTCCTCCCTTGGGGAGGAAGGAGCAGAACTTGTTTTGCCAGGCTCTCTCAATCACACAGCAGAACTACTGAGCCAAGCCTCTCTTCCTTCTATTGGCTGAGGTGCCTCCCCCTCCTGGTCCCCTGGCGAAGGAAGGAAAGAGCCCTCTAGAGCAGAGGTATTAAACATGCAGTTCGGGGGCCGAATCAGGCCCCTGGAAGGCTCCTATCAGGCCCTCAAGCCACTGGCTGTCATCTGCTTCCTTCTCCCTCTCTCTTGCTTCCTTCTGCATCACAGCTTGCTTTGCCAGGCTTGCTCAGTTGCACAGGAGCTACAGAGCAAAGCTTCTATTTTCTCCACTGGTTGACGCTCCTCTCTTGGGGAGGAAGGGTGGAGGAAAAGCTCGCTTTGTCAGGCTCTCTTAATTTCAAAGTGGAGCTACTGAGTCAAGCCTCTCTTCCTTCTATTGACTGAGGCTTTCCCCCCTCCAGGCACCTGGGGAAGGAAGGAAAAAGCTAGAGCTTCCTTTGCCCAGTTCTCTGGATCCCATGGGAGAAATGCAAAGAAAGCATCTTTAAGGCCAATGAGTGCTAATGTTTTAAGCACGTTTTTTAAAATATATATATTTCTGTTTGTCTGTATTCCTTATAAAATTTGTATCTCTGCTACCTAATCTTAAATAGGTACACACATGGCCCGGCCCAACAAGGTCCCATTGATGCCAGATCCGGCCCTTGTAACAAATGAGTTCAACCCCCCTGCTCTAGAGCTTCCTTGGCCCAGTTCCCTGGATCCCATGGGAGAAATACAAAGAAAGCATCTTTAAGAGCAACAAGTGCTAACGTCTTAAGCATCTTTTATTTTAAGGGATTTTTTTTTAAAAAAATCTTTAATTGTGTTTGTCTGTGTCCTTAGGAAGGGAATTGAAAACAAATCAGCCAGTATCATAATGCCCCTGTATAAATCGATGGATCGTAAGGAAGGCCGAACGCAGAAGAATAGATGCTTTTGAGCTGTGGTGTTGGAGAAGAACCTCGAGAGTCCCCTGGACTGCAAGAAGATCCAATCAGTCAGTCCTAAGGGAAATAAACACTGAGTGTTCCCTGGTAGGTCAGATGCTGAAGTTGAAGCTCAAATACTTTGGCCACCGAATGAGAAGGGAGCACTCACTGGAGAAGATCCTGATGCTGGGAAAGACAGAAGGGAAAAGAAGAAGAGGACGGCAAAAGATGAGATGGCTGGACAGCATTACTGATGTAACAAACATGAATTTGAGCAGACTTCGGAGGATGGTAGAAGACAGGAGGGCCTGGCATGACTTGGTCCATGAGGTCACAAAGAGTCGGACTCAACTGTGCGACTGAACAACAACAACAAAGTAACTCTTAATTCAAATCGTCTACCACTGGCAGCTTTGTCCTCTTTCAAATGACAGCCCTTCAAGTATTTGAAGACTACAAGCCTGTCTCCTCATTCTCTTCTCCAGGCTAAACATACCCAGTACGCTCATCTCACAGGACTGGCAGACATCTTTGCTGCCTTCCTCTCACCTATTCCATCCGGTGTGTGTCATTCCTAAAGGGGATACAGTGCTTGAAATGAGGTCGGAACAGCACACAGTAAAGGGAACAATGAAGCCGGGCTTCCGCTCTTGGCTGGTCAACACAGCATATCCTTCCTACCTACTGCACTCCAGCCCACGTCTAAGGACAGACCTGGGATGGAGAACACATGCTCTGAGTGTGGCTCTGGGTACGGCTGCCCCTGCTCCTGTCCCAGACAGCGTGTGCCCTTCGAGTAAATGTCCCTCCCTTGGGCAGCTGCCTTGTTGACTCGCAGGAAACACTGTGCCAACTTTGGATTTAATCACAAACAGCAGCGGGGGAGGGGGGGCTGCCATTTGGACGCAGCTCCTTAGGGAGTTATGAGACTTCAATAAAGAAATATATTTTAAGAGGACAGTGGGTGGGCAGGGTATGTGTGTGCTAAATGAACAAATGAATGCGCTGGATAAATATTCACTTCAGGGGAAAGCTCCATTGTGGGCTTCTCATTTAAACCCGGACTACAGAGTAGCGTAAATATACCCTGAGGAGGGGCATGGATTATGCAGCACTGAGGAAGCCATGGTTCCTTGCTTGGGGGATGGCAAACTAAGAGGAGGTCAACTTTCTGGTCTTTGGTCATAAATCCACACTTGGAACTTTAACTAATTTATCTGGAGAATACCCAGGGCTTTTTTTGGAGCAGGAATGCAGTTTCAGCTGGCTGGGATCAGGGGGTGTGGCCTAATATGTAAATGAGTTCCTGCTCGGCTTATTCTACAAAACCCCCGGAATCAAACAATGGCGATGTCAGGGTGTATGGCCTAATATGTAAATGAGTTCCTGCTGAGCTTTTTCCACAAAAAAGTCCAGTGTTGGTGACATAAGGAGGTGTGGCCTAATATGTGAATGAGTTCCTGCTGGGCTGCTTCTACCAAAAAGCCCTGTGTGAAACAATGGTGGCATCAGGATGTGTGGTTTAATATGCAAATGAGTTCCTGCATGCCAAATATCCTCTGATGATTCTGTTCCCATAGTCTCAGTTTGCCATTGACATTTACAAGAGTCCAACATTCTTCAAAAATGCCTTCTTGGGGTAATTTTTCATAATCATTGTTGTAATAATCACAGTATAAAAAAAACTAAAATAATTTCTATTGCATTTTCCAGAGCACAAATGAGGATTTGGGGTTGTGGTTACAACCGGGTTGAATTCAAAAGCGGGCTTTTCCAGCTCATTTTCATTTTTGTTAAAACTGTGTTGGAACCACATGTCCATTAGTACACAGTAATTATTCCCAGGGCTTCATTTGGGGGCAAAGCTCTGCCTCAGAATCCGAAAATAAAAATTAATCACAAAGGCAACACCCTCAGAGCATTTATAGAGTTCCTTTCTTACAACTACCCTGGGGTTTTTCCAAGGCCTATATTAAGCCTGACGGGGTAGAATTCTAGCAGGAGCTCCTTTGCATATTAGGCCATACCTCTCTGATGTAGCCAATCCTCCAAGAGCTCACAAGGCTCTTTTTTGTAAGCTCTTGGAGGACTGGCTACATCAGGGGTGTGTGGCTTAATATGTAAAGGAGCTCCTGCTAGAATTCCACCCCTGAGCCCTGATAACCCCAGAAAAGTAAATTTCTCCAGTCTTTGCAGAATCCATTCCAAAGCACAGCAGGTTAATAGCCAAAATGGCTACGGCTCCTATAAACTTAGCTCAAACATTATGTGCAATCACATTGTCCAAACACGACACCTTGGCTTAATGTCCCCAATACTGCCCTTACCACCATTCATACTGGGGACACCAGGAAGATCTGTGGAGCAGAAAGGGGGGAAACAGTGAAAATAATGAGGATGGCACTTGTCAAGACAAATCAGGATGTGAACAGTTAAACTGAATTTTGGTTTCCCAAGCCGACCCTCATTCAAAGGAACCATGCTTTTGCATTATGTCTAAACCAAACTGCAAAGAGAGCTGAATGAACACAACCACTGTTGTTAAGGATGCAATGTTCAGTCAATTACAGTGCCTTCTAAGCCCATTGATTTAAATTGATTTAGACAGATGTACCTTTTCTAAGGATGGCCATTTGTGATTTAGGCCATGGCGATTTAAGCAATTTTGATGTGACTGACTGTAACTTCTATGTGCAGTGGGAGGACTTTAAGAATTTTATCTTGCATCAGCTCCCTTTGAGGACAGCGTTTGGATCATTTGTTTCTATTGTTCCTATCTGAGTACATTTGGAATTCTTTATAATATGTTTGATATTCACCGTTTATTTCTTATATTATATATTCTTCATCATTTATTAGTTTCACAGTGCATGTTTGATGTGTTTTGCAGTTATACTGTGATTCCCCTATACTGTGTTACCTTCTGATGATTTAGATGAAGCAATACACTGGTCAGGCAGCAGTGTATTTTTTTTTAAACAATTACTTTTAATTTATGCACTTTCTTGTCCATGCACTTCAGGCAGGTTATTAGACGAAGTGTTCCCCATCTGTACTTTTGGGAATGCCTCTTCTGAAATAATGGTAAAAGGAAGGGAAGATTCACGGGACAGAATGCAACTATAACAATAACCATGAATAGATAATAAAAACTGCAATCGTGTATAATCTCAACTTGTAATGTTGAATAAATATAATTGAAAATTATCTCTGAGTACTTATCATAAACTCACAGCAACAAGAATCTTTACATATAGAACAAGTGAATACCCTCACAATTCATGTGTATTCTGCACAAGCACTTTTTCATGGTCAAGGTTTTATGCACTTGAATCACTGAAGAACTTTGACACTTTCTGATCATCTTGTATATTCTTTAAAATATCAAAGATGGACTTACGTACCTTTTGCAAGAACTGGATGAGTATCTATCCATCTTCTATCCATCATCCATCCATCCATCCATCCTCTATTCCATCCATCCTTTATCCATGCATCCATCCATCCTCTATCCATCCATCCATCCTCCATCCATCCTCTATTCCATCCATCCTTTATCCATGCATCCATCCATCCTCTATCCATCCATCCATCCATCCTCTATCCATCCATCCATCCTCTATCCATCCATCCATCCATCCTCCATCCATCCATCCTCTATCCATCCATTCATCCTCCATCCATCCATATATTTATGAATTGTGAGTGTATTTGCTTGGTGCTCTATATGTAAAGATTCTTCTAAAATAATGCTCGCTGTAACTCATGCATGTGTAACTTAAAAACAAAGAATGTTTGTTCTTTCAGGCGTTTTTGTTTTATTCATATGTAAATTCATGTAGCACAAATCCTAAACACTTTACACCCTTCTAAACACATGGATGTCAACAGATTTAGAAGGGTGTGACGCTATTTAGAATGGCCCTGTGCATCAATTAATGACACAGTTCACTGGGTAAGATTTTTTCAACAGAATTGAGAGACTTTTTCTAACTCAATGGTTAGAGCATCTGCTTAACATGCAGAAGGTCCCAGGTTCAATCCCCAGCATCTCCAGTTAAAAGGACCAGGCAGGAGGTGAGAGTCCTCTGAGATCATGGAGAGCTGCTGCCAGTCTGAGTAGACAGTGCGGATTCCATATAACGCAGCTTCCTGTGTTCACGTGATGTCACACAGCAGCTCTGCCCCCAAGCACTAAAACACCCAGGATTTCAAAATGTAAGACACATTTTCTAAAGTTGACCCCCACAGTTCTCAAACGAGAGACCGCATTTTAAAACTGGCAGGTAGGACAGGCTGTTGGACTTTAAACGCCCCGCTGAATTATTTGAGTCCCAAAGACCTGAACACACATGCCCTGTAAGAGAATTTCTTACTGACAGAAGAAATTTCACCAGAGCAAGAGCCTTCTTGGTGGCTGCCCCAATAATCTGGAACACTCTCCCAAGTTGTTCATGACTGCTCCACAACATATGCCAAATGTTAATACGGAGAAGCTGTGTACAAAGTGACTGGGGTTTTTTTTACATGCAGTTTGATCCAGAGTTTTAGAGACTTCAAATCGCTTGCCACTGTTCCGCTTTAATTATTTTCCTTTTACATTTAAGCGTTTCAATTGGGGGGGGGTGTCTCTGATCAGAGGGCAGCCGGAATACCAGTGCTTCGTTAAATGTATGTGATTGCTTGGAAATCGTGTCAACACTGTAAAAACAATACAAATTTAAATCACTAGATGAGGCAAGCAATGATCTGTAAAAAATTCAAGTGCTAGAACATAAGAACATAAGAGAAGCCATGTTAGATCAGGCCAATGGCCCATCCAGTCCAACATTCTGTGTCACACAGCGGCCAAATATATTTTATTTATTTATTTATTTATTCTATGACTTATATCCCGCCCTTCCCATAAAATGGCTCAGGGCGGCGGTGTATATATATATACACACACACACACACACACACTGTGGCTAATAGCCACTGATGGACCTCTGCTCCATATTTTTATCTAACCCCTTCTTGAAGGTGGCTATGCTTGTGGACGCCACCACCTCCTGTAGCAGTGAATTCCACATGTTAATCACCCTTTGGGTGAAGAAGTACTTCCTTTTATCCGTTTTAACCTGTCTGCTCAGCAATTTCATCGAATGCCCACGAGTTCTTGTATTGTGAGAAAGGGAGAAAAGTACTTCTTTCTCTACTTTCTCCATCCCATGCATTATCTTGTAAACTTCTATCATGTCACCCCTCAGTCGACGTTTCTCCAAGCTAAAGAGCCCTAAGCGTTTCAACCTTTCTTCATAGGGAAGGTGTTCCAGCCCTTTAATCATTTTAGTTGCCCTTTTCTGAACTTTCTCCAATGCTATAATATCCTTTTTGAGGTGCGGCGACCAGAACTGCACACAGTACTCCAAATGAGACCGCACCATCGATTTATACAGAGGCATTATGATACTGGCTGATTTGTTTTCAATTCCCTTCCTAATAATTCCCAGCATGGCGTTGGCCTTTTTTATTGCAAACGCACACTGTCTTGACATTTTCAGTGAATTATCTACCATGACCCCAAGATCTCTCTCTTGGTCTGTCTCTGCCAGTTCACACCCCATCAACTTGTATTTGTAGCTGGGATTCTTGGCCCCAATGTGCATTACTTTGCACTTGGCCACATTGAACCGCATCTGCCACGTTGACGCCCACTCACCCAGCCTCAACAGATCCCTTTGGAGTTCCTCACAATCCTCTCTGGTTCTCACCACCCTGAACAATTTAGTGTCATCCGCAAATTTGGCCACTTCACTGCTCACTCCCAACTCTAAATCATTTATGAACAAGTTAAAGAGCATGGGACCCAGTACCGAGCCCTGCGGCACCCCACTGCTTACCGTCCTCCACTGCGAAGACTGCCCATTTATACTCACTCTCTGCTTCCTATTACTCAGCCAGTTTTTGATCCACAAGAGGACCTGTCCTTTTACTCCATGACTCTCAAGCTTTCTAAGGAGCCTTTGATGAGGAACTTTATCAAAAGCTTTCTGGAAGTCAAGGTAAACAACATCTATCGGGTCTCCTTTGTCCACATGTTTGTTCACCCCCTCAAAGAAATGTAACAGGTTAGTGAGGCAAGATCTTCCCTTGCAGAACCCATGCTGAGTCTTCCTCAATAACCCGTGTTCATCAATGTGCCTACTCATTCTGTCCTTGATAATGGTTTCTACCAACTTTCCCGGTATTGAAGTCAGACTGACTGGCCTGTAATTTCCCGGATCTCCTCTGGAACCCTTTTTAAAGATGGGGGTGACATTTGCTACCTTCCAGTCCTCAGGAACGGAGGCAGATTTCAATGAAAGATTACAGATTTTTGTTAGAAGATCCACAAGTTCAACTTTGAGTTCTTTCAGAACTCTCGGATGTATGCCATCCGGACCCGGTGACTTATTAGTTTTTAATTTGTCTATTAGTTGTAGGACCTCCTCTTTTGTCACCTCAATCTGACTCAGGTCTTTCAACACCCCTTCCAATATTAGTGGTTCTGGGGTGGGCAAACACTTCTCATCTTCCACGGTGAAGACGGAGGCAAAAAATGCATTCAGCTTCTCAGCCATTTCCCCATCCTCCTTCAGTAATCCTTTTACCCCATGGTCATCCAAGGGCCCCACTGCCTCCCTGGCTGGTTTCCTACTTCTAATATATTTGAAGAAATTTTTATTGTTGGTCTTTATGTTTTTTGCAATATGCTCCTCATAGTCCCTTTTTGCCTGCCTGATCACAGTCTTGCATTTGATTTGCCACTGCCTGTGTTCCTTTTTATTAATCTCACTTGGACTGGTTTTCCACCGCTTAAAGGAGTCCTTCTTACCTTTTACAGCTTCCATTACTTTGTTTGTTAATCATGCTGGCCTCTTCTTATACCTGTTTGTGCCTTTCCTAACTTGTGGTATGTATTTTATCTGAGCTTCTAGGATTATAGTTTTAAATAGTCTCCAAGCTTCCCCAAGGGTTTTGACCGTATTTACCTTTCCTTTCAGTTTCCTCCTCACATGCCTCCTCATCTCAGAGAATTTACCCCTTTTAAAGTTAAATGTGGTTGTGGCGGTCTTTTTGGGCAACTCCCTATTTATACAAATGGTGAAATCAATAACATTATGGTCACTGTTCCCAAGCGGCGCAATCACTTTTACGTCTCTCACCAAGTCTTGGGCATTACTTAGGACCAGATCCAGGATCGCCCCACCCCTGGTAGGTTCTGAGACCATCTGCTCCATAGCACAGTCATTGAGAGCATCAAGAAACTCAATCTTTTTCTCTCGACCAGAACACATATTGACCCAATCAATCTGTGGGTAGTTAAAATCACCTATTACGACACAGTTTTTACTTTTAGCCGCTATCTTTAATCCCTCCATCATATTATAATCGTCCTCTCTCTCTTGATTTGGTGGGCGATAACAAACTCCCATAGTTAAATTTCCTTTTGGGCCCTCTATTTCAACCCAAAGCATTTCTAAAAGGGAATCTAATTCTCTGACCTCAGTCTTACTGGACTGTATATCCTCTCTGACATACAGAGCCACCCCACCTCCAACCCTTCCCTCCCTATCCTTCCGATATAACTTATATCCAGGAATCACCGTGTCCCACTGATTCTCCTCATTCCACCAAGTTTCTGAAATTCCCACAATGTCTATGGTTTCTCCCAACACTAAACATTCCAATTCACCAATTTTACTTCGGACACTTCTAGCATTTGCATACAAACATTTATAATTTCCCAAGCAAGCTAGGCCCGCCACCTCTCTCCTGCCGCCTCGAGACTCTAGCAGACAGTCCATACTGTTTGTCACCATCACAGTGGACAACTCTGATCCGTTACTCGGTAGAAAAATAGAAGCCAACCCTTCATCTCTTTGAGACGAGTCCTCCCGAACCAGAGACATTCCATCTCCTGTCGGCTTTCCCCCAAGATTTAGTTTAAAAACTGCTCTGCCACCTTTTTGATTTTAAGCGCCAGCAGCCTGGTTCCATCCGGAGACAAGTGGAGACCGTCTCTTTTGTACAGCTCCGGCTTGTTCCAGAAAGCATCCCAGTGCCTAACAAACTTAAACCCTTCCTCCTTACACCATCGTCTCATCCACACATTGAGACTTCTAATTTGCGCCTGTCTCTCCTGCCCTGCACGTGGAACAGGTAGCACTTCCGAGAAGGCCACCTTGGAAGTCCTGTCAGTTCTCAGCAAATTACTGCACCTTGTGGTGGCTTTTGGCAGAGTCTTTTAAAACACATTAAAACTTCTACAATACAAGTTTGAAACGCCTGTACAGAAAAGACCAGATCAAAACTAGTGTTGAGAAAAATGTTGCAGCAGCAGCTCTGAAACTCATGCCACCGAAACAAATGTACATGCTTCGGGCAGCAACAATGCAAAACAGTTGTGAGAACGTTAGGTAATGTAAAAGGTGAGTTTCCAATGCAGTGATAGAGAGTCACATGTAAAAATACCCTAAGTATTTTAAAAGATACAATCAAAGGAAAGGAGAACGATGCCCACACTGATATTAACCCAGTTGAGATGGTCATCCAGAGCAGTGGCTCTCAACTTTTCATGTCTTCTGTCCCACCACTGACTCTATCAAAGAACCTGGGTCTCCCCAGCACAATAGAAACAAAACCCCCACTTTTTGTTTACAGGCATTTTGTTGTTATAGTCAGGGGTGGAGTTCTAGCAGGAGCTCCTTTGCACATTAGGCCACACATCCCTGGTGTAGCCAATCCTCCAAGAGCTTACAAGGTTCTTTTTCTGTAAGCTCTTGGGGCAGAGGGAATGGGGAATTGGGAGGAATGTTATGAGTAGCCAGCCAAAGGGTCACAGATGGATTATCTCTGGCAGGTAGGGCTGGCAGGAGACAGCATGTCACACTTCCAGATGGGATTGTGTGTAAAGTCTCCATCAGCCTTTCCCATGCATTTAGGTAAAGGTAGTCTTCTGTGCAGGGCTTTTTTTGTAGCAGGAGCTCCTTTGCATATTAGGCCACACACCCCTGATGTGGCCAGTCCTCCAAGAGCTTACAGTAGGCCCTGCAATAAGAGCCCTGTAAGCTCTTGGAGGATTGAGCAGAAAGAGAGCAGAAATATTTATTGTTTATAGCCAAAGGCCATCACAATAGAAAATTAAGAACTTAATTATTAAAAACGACTAAAAGCATCATAAAAAGAAATCTGTTACAAGATAAGATATAAAAGCAAGCAATATTGTATTACAGAAATGCAATTACCATTAGGCTTAACCATAGTAAACCGAATTAATTACAAATATCGATATATGATAACATTATGAACACCTAAAATAAAACCAGTTAGTCATAAGATTTATTTACTGAAACGGCAATCTTGGCCCTAATTTTTTTCCCAGCCAGGGCAGAGAGTCCAGGATCTTTTGTCGAATTGGCTACATCAGGGGTGTGTGGCCTAATATGCAAAGGAGCTCCTGCTACAAAAAGAGCCCTGCCCCTGTGCAAGCACCAAGTCGTTACCAACCCATAGGGTGATGTCACATCATGATGTTTTCTTGGCGGACTTTTTACAGGGTGGTTTATTATTTATAAATTATTATTTATTAAATTTGATGAATCACCCCATCCTGGCTAATGCCAGGCTCTGGGCGATGTACAACATTAAAATAAAATACATATATTAATACCAATAAAATCAGTTATATTACCATTGCCTTCCTCAGTCATCTACACTTGACGCCCGGCAAGCTGGGTACTCATTTTTCTGACCTTGGAAGGATGGAAGGCTCAACCAACCTTGGGCAATTTACTGAGCACCTCAATGCAACTATGGACGGAAGCATCAGGAGAGGACTCTTACCTTTGCAGGCTTTGCGATCAGTGATGGACTTGCTCATGTCCCGGTAAAAGCCCTCCTTGCAGTAATGGCAGTGCCGGCCAGCAGTGTTGTGACGGCAGTTGAGGCAGACGCCTCCGCTCTTCCGCCCGGAGAGTTTGTAGAGCTCCATGTTGAATCGGCAGCGGCGGGCGTGAAGGTTGCAGTTGCAGGCTGGAAAGAAGAAGAGGAGGAAAGAGATGGAAACAAGGAGGCCAACTGGTTTTCAGAGGGCAGCTGCCTTTGAATATGAATACGACGA
Organism: Heteronotia binoei; assembly: GCF_032191835.1. Lineage (NCBI taxonomy): Eukaryota > Metazoa > Chordata > Lepidosauria > Squamata > Gekkonidae > Heteronotia > Heteronotia binoei. The sequence goes on along the minus strand of NC_083242.1, from coordinate 15,694,262 downwards.
GGATGGTGATGATTATGATCTTGGATTTATATAATAATAACAACATTTTATTTTAATAACATTTTAATAACATTTATATTCTGCCCTCCACTCTGAATCTCAGAGTGGCTCACAATCTCCTTTACCTCCCCCCACCCCCCCACAACAGACACCCTGTGAGGTAGGTGGGGCTGAGAGGGCTCTGACAACAACTGCCCTTTCAAGGACAACCTCTGTAAGAGCTCTGGCTGACCCAAGGCCATTCCAGCAGCTGCAAGTGGAGGAATGGGGAATCAAACCCGGTTCTCCCAGATAAGAGTCCATACACTTAACCACTACACCAAAGCAATATGGAGGTTCCATTCAGCCATTCTGGTCTCTGACAGGATCACCCTCCAAGAATTTTATCTGGTTTTAAAGCCAAATAAGGTGGTGACACACACATCTAGGGTTGCCAAGCTCCAGGTGGCAGAAAAAACAGCAAACACTGGATTGCGGTTCATAGTAGAGGAGATACTAGTGGCGCCTGGAGATCTCCTGTTTTACAACTGATCTCCAGCTGGCAGAGATCAGGTCCTCTGGAGAAAATGGCTGCTTTGAAGCTATGGCCTTTGTACCCTACTGAGGCCCCTCCCCTCCCCAAACCCCGCCCTCTCCATCCCCAAAGTCTCCAGGTATTTTCCAACACAGACCTAGCAACCCTACACATACTGCACCACTAATGCTTCTTCTAAACTGTGGAGTCTTGTGAGCAAAAATTCTACTTTGTGAGCTACCGGCATTAAAGTTGTGAGCAAGTGATTTGGCTGCTGCATAAATTAGTTTGCTCTGGGGCATGAGCTAAGACAAAATGTGTGAGCCGGAGGCTAAAAAACTTTGAGCTAGCTCATACTAACTCGGCTTAGAGGAAACACTGCCCATGACCAAAGATTCATCATACACTATGTGAAGAAATGCGTTCCTCTAAGGCAGGGGTGGCCAACAGTAGCTCTCCAGATGTTTTTTGCCTACAACTCCCATCAGCCCCAGCCAGCATAGCCAATGGCTGGGAGTTGTAGGCTGATGGGAGTTGTAGGCAAAAAACATCTGGAGAGCTACCATTGGCCACCCCTGCTCTAAGGTAGCTGTTCCCGAATTGAGGGTAGGGGATTGCCTGTTTTTGTGGGCTCCTGCCTGCCTCCCTGACAGCAACGTTGCACAATGTGTCTATGTCACCTAGAAGTGATGTAGGCACGCTAGGGGCAAATCTCTGGTTTGGTGCAAAACTCTGTGGTTTGAGGGCAAATTTACCATAGAGTTTTGCCCCTAAACCAGAGTGTTGCCCCCAACCTGCCTATGTCACTTCCGGGTGACATAGGCACAGTGCACAGCATCACTTCTGGTAGGGTTGCCAATATCCAATTGGGGGCAGGTTTGGGGGCCCTCCCCCCACTTCAGAGTCATCAGAAAGCAGGAGAGGGTAGGGAAATGTCTGCTGGGCACTCCATTATACCCTATGGAGACCAATTCCCATAGGGTTTAATGGAGAATTGATCTTCAGGTATCTGGCACTTGGGGAGGTAGGCTGTTGTTTGTGGAAAAGGCACCAAATTTTTATCATAGCATTTGGTGCCTCCCCCCAAAATAACCTCCAAGTTTCAAAAGGATTGGACTGGGGGGTCCAATTCTATGAGCCCCAAAAGAAGGTGCCCCTTTCCTTCATTATTTCCAATGGAGGGAAGGCATTTAAAAGGCATTCGGTCCCTTTAAATATGTTGGCCAGAACTCCCTTTGGAGTGCAATCATGTTTGTCACACCCTTGCTCCACCCCCAAAGTCCCCAGATATTTCTTGAATTGGACTTGGTGACCCTAACTTCTGGTAACACTGGCACATCAGGGGCAATGCTTCTGGCTCCCGAAACATCCCCTCCATCACTACCACCCCACTGGCATCTCTAACAGACCTGGCAACCCAAATCTCCACCCTGCCCCTAAACCTACTCCCCATCGATTTCACTGGGTGATCCCAAGGAGTCAATACAACAAGGGCCAGAAAAAGAGAGACCGTCACTACTAAGCCAGGGCAGTTGGAGGACATGTCCATGCTGTGTGTTTACGACATTTTCTTTAGGAAAGCCTTCCTTGATCTGCAACATGGGATTATCATCAGAACATGCCCAACTCTGGAAGGAGCTGATGAAGAGTCCCACAGGGAAAAGGAGGACAATGGCAAATAGTTCAACAGGCGTATAGATTCCGGTTCCTTCCCGGCAGGCTGCTAACTCAAAGCCCAGCCCGGAGCCCGCGTGAAGACCACCCGCTTCGAGCATAAGGTTGGGATACCCCTTCTGTTATTCTCTGCCAGAGCTATTAAGGAATGCGAACAGTACCCAGCTGCGGCCAGGTTATGGGGCAGGAGGGTGGGAGGAGCAGCAGCAGCACGAGAGACAGCTGCTAAAGTCATTTTGCCTCCCTTTCCTCCGTAGTCCCCCCTTTTCTCTTGTTAGCCAATGAAACCAAGGGTTTAAAAACAACAACAAAGGAATCCATGTGTGCAAGACGAATTTTAAAAAACGAACCAGCACGGCAGCTCCTGTTTAACGCTGCTGCAAAAAAGATAATCGGAACAAGATTTCCTCCTGCTATGTGCGCAGCCGTCCTCCTTTGCCCTCAGCCTCCCACCGCCCCCCCGCCCCCCAATTCCTCAGGCCTCTGGTCAAACCGAGACCTTGGAGAGAGTTTTTCCAGGCCTGCTGTGAAATTCATTAATGTGTCAGCTGAAGATTTAACTGCTGGGCCTGCTTATCATTCACATGGAAGTTTCTCTACGGCTAACTTACCTCCTCTCCCTCCCGCCCCACATCCCCACTTGGCTTGCAAATTTGCTGGTTCTTTTCTAATTAAAAGAAGAAAGCAGAGAGAGTAAGGGAGAAACCGCTGGTAATCAAACCCGTACAAAGAATATGACGCTCGAAGATACTGGCTGGATACTCTCCCTTCAGCTGTCCGGGCCAGTGGCTGCCTCCTCCATATCTCAGTAAAGAAAATATTGGATTTACATCCCACCATATACCTTGGATCTCAGAGCAGTCACAATCTCCTTGACCTTCCACCCTCCACAACAGACACCCTGTGAGGTAGGTGGGGCTGAGAGCTCTCACAGTAGGCCCTGAACTAACAGCCCTGTAAACTCTTGGAGGATTGGCTACAGAAGAGGGGTGTGGCCTGATATGCAAAGGAGCTCCTGTTACAAAAACAAAAGCTCTGGTCCTATCAAGGATCACGACCTGAATCTGCTCTTCCCAGCCCCAACATGTGAAGATTCGGCTGCTTTCAGTTATTCGGCAACAACGGAGACTACTGTAGGAAGAAAAGTGTGTTTGGCACAAGCAAGGTATGTTTTCTTCAGGGATTATTGTCCTACAGTGCGATCAAGAGTGCAAAGTGTACTTCAGCAGCTGCGGTACAGGAAGCACACCCACATGACATGGGGTTTCAGGGTTCGTGCACACCTGCCAACAGACACCACGCACGAACCTCTCCGTCAGCTTTTCAGACGTCTTGGGAAGGAAAAGAACGAATACAGCTCTAGAAATTCACACTGAAAAAGCAGGTCTTCAAAAGACAGGGATGTGTACCAGCAAATAAGGACGGGTCTTGGTAATTAAAGGCAGTTGGAAGACGTTCATTGTACCTGCCACATTTTGTGCTTTCCTCCAGGAAACTTAGGGCAGTCTATCAGGGGTGTCAAACATGCAGCCTGGGGGCTGACTTGGGCTCCCAGAAGGCTCCTATCAGGCCCCTGAGCAACTGGCTGTCATCTGCTTCCTCCACTCTCTCTTGCTTCTTTCTGCATCACAGCTTTCTTTCCCAGGCTTGCTCAATCTCACAGGAGCTACAAAGCAAAGCCTCTATTCTCTCAATTGGCTAAGGCTCCTTCCTTGGGGAGGAAGGGGGGAGAAATAGCTTGCTTTGCCAGTCTCTCAATCGCACAGCAGAGCTACTCAGCTAAGCCTCTCTTCCTTCTATTGGCTGAGGCTCCTCCCAATCCTAGTTTCCTGGAAAAGGAAGGAAAGAGCCAGGGCTTCCTTTGCCTAGTTCCATGGATCCCATGGGAGAGATACAAAGAAAGCACCTTTAAGACCAACGACTGCTAATGTTTTAATCATGTTTTATTTAAGTTTTTAAATCTTTGTGTTTGTCTGTGTCCTTTATAAAGTTTATATATCTGCTATCTGGCATTACATTTTATGAAACACATGGCATGGCCCAACAAAGTTTCATTTATGTCAGATCCCAACAAAGTTTCATTTATGTAAGTTTCATTTCATTTGACACCCCTGGGCTAAAGATTTTCTTTAATTTTTCCCAGCAGTGGCCTGGGAGGAAAATAGTCAATTTGAGTTGTTCTGGGCTGGGTTAGTCTCATCCTATGATCAATAAATACATTTTCACATACATGAATAAAAATGTAATTAAGTTTTAATTTAAGGCTTTTGAGATGCCTTGTTTGAACTTCCTGCCGCTGTTCTTCATTTCAGCATTGGCACTGTCACTTTATGCTCTCCGGTGGCATTTCATTGTTTTGGCATGGCCTTTCTATTATATGCTTTGGAAACGGCCTCAATTTTGTTTTGGAGAGTCGCGTACAAATATATTTATTCAGTAAATCATAAATTGTCTGCTTGGTTTCTGAAATCAAGACTTTATGTCGAACATCTGGCAGACCCAAATCCACACCCAGTGGACTGTGTTGGAGGTATACAAGTTGCCTGTTGATTTCAGCGGAGAGGTGCATTCAATGTATTAGAGCAGTCAACACACAAAGAGAGGAGGATCGCACCCACCCCACCTTGACCTCTGCATAGGGCTGTCAATCTCCAGGTGGGGGCAGGGGAATCCCCTCATTTGGAGGCCCCCCTCCACTTCAGAGTTAGCAGAAAGCAGAAGAGGGAATGTCTACTGGGCACTCCATTACACCATATGGAGACTGGCCCCCATAGGCTATAATGGATAATCGATCCATGGGTATCTGGGGCTCTTGGGGGAGGGGCCTGTTTTTTTACATAGAGGCACCAAATTTTCAGTATAGCATCTGGTGCCTCTCCTCAAAAAACCCCTCAAGTTTCAAAAAGATTGGACCAGGCAGCACAATTTTATGAGCCCAAAAATAAGGTACTCCCATCCTTCATTATTTCCAATAGAAGGAAGGCACTTAAAAGGACGCAGTCTTTTTAAATGTGATGGCCAGGACTCCCTTTGGAGTTCAATCGTGCTTGTCACAACCTTGTTCCTCGCTCCACTCCCAAAGTCTCCTGACTCCACCCCCAAAATCCCCAGATATTTCCAGAGTCGGACCTGGCAACCCTACTCTGCCCGTTGACTGGGACTTTTGGATAGAACTTTTGATCTTCTGCGTCTGCTGTGCATTTTTACAGCTAATGCATTCAAGGGCTACACATGTACAGCTTGTTTAAATGCAGCCTCCATGCACAAGGTATGATCTACCCATGGAGATCGGGGAAGGGGGGGTTGTTGGCCACAGCTCCAACTTCAGAACCGCTACTGCTAGGCACACCACACTGTGTGCAATTCATGTGCTCTGCCCGCTTGGTAAAGGAAACCCTCCTGAATTATATTTCTCAGAAGCCAAGTGGCAACTGGGAAGAGAACACAGGTAAATGATTGCCCAGGTTCGTCTCGTTGCCTCTGGCTTCATTAGTAAGCGTTTAGCTCAGACGAATATAAAGAACTAAGAAGGGAGGCTGAATTAAGGGGTGATTTCTAATTTCTTGTCCTCTCTAAAAAAAAAATAAATCAAAGAAGGGAGGCTGAATTAAGGGGTGATTTCTAATTTCTTGTCCTCTCTAAAAAAAAAAATATCAACATTTCAATTTTGCATTTCCCTCCTGTGAACTGAGTCTATTATCACACCCATCTTCTCTTTCCTCACACTTTAATTCCGGCTATAAACAAAAATATTTTTTCAGTGTTATTTTGTGCATCCATAAATCTGCATTACACATTCAACACATAATATACAAATTATATACATCGTAGATATAAAAAAAAACCCCTATTAATACTGTACAAAAACCATACAACATGCACACACAATGCCGACAAAGCCAACAATGCAAAGAGAACCGCTGAAAAGAATATAAATGAACATTAAAAGAAATTAAACAGGAAAGATCTGTTCATCCATGGTTGAAAACTATGTGCACCCTTTCCCAGACAGACCCACAATTGCACTCCGTGGGAACAGAGGGGTTTCAGATGGCCTTTCTTGGAGGCTGTATTTCAACTGTGTTTACCACCACCACCACCACCACCCCCCTGCCTTCTCTTGGATCATTGGTTACTGGGAGCCTGGAGTCCAGGAGATCCGGGCTGTGTCTCCATTGCAAATTAGCTTGCTTCTGTATCCGGTGTTTGCCTTGCATCCCATACCATGCATTTATAATGGATGCGTTACTTGGTTGCTCCTTACCACACACTTCTCTTGCAAACGCAGGCTGCCCCTGTCAGTTTTGGGACTTCAGAAATAACTTCAGGTTTTGTTTCTTTGAGCTTTTTCTCTACCGCTCCGTGGATGGACTGACCAAAAACTAACAGCATTTGAAGTATTTCTCATCCGGCCAAAATTAGACGCATATTATTAATCTTATTGATTTCCGTAGAGAGCTAAGTACAATGGATGAAACCAATGGTATCTATCACAGGCTGGAGCATGCCATGTTTTTCTTTTGAGACATGTGTTGGTTGTTTGCTTATTAATGGGGGGGGGGGGGTGGAAGTTTGCCCCACTGTAACATTATGCCCCCGCAAAACTCAGTCACTTCTTGAAACCATCCTCATTCCTTTGTTTATAATGTATCTAACTTAGGGGCGGCCAAAGTGTAGCTTGGGAGTCACATGTGGCTTTTTCACACATATCGTGTGGCTCTCACAAGCCCCCACCACCCCATTGGCCAGCTTAAAGAAGGCATTTCTCTCTTTAAATCACTTCTTCAAGCCAACCCAGCCAGCAGCATGGAGGATGCAGATTTGTTACCTTTCCGTAGGGCCTGTAAAACAGAGCTGTTCCACCAGGTGTTTAGTTGAGGCAAGCGGGCGTCCTTTACTTTATTGCCTATACCATCGGCTATCCTCCCCCACAGTGATCCATCGTCTGAACTACTATATCTGGGCCACTGAATGATTATACCTCAATTTGCACTATGTGCCCGCCCGCCTTTGTTATATAATGCTGTTTTTTGAATTGCATTTACTGGTTTTATTGTATGTGACCAGTTTTACTTGAATGTGATCTGCCCTGAGCCCATCTGGGAAAGGGCGGAATATAAATTGACCCAATAAATAAATTGCAAAAACTTCTTTTTATTACCTTGGCGCATTTTACCATCGCCAGCCATGTCAGATGACAAGAAGACAAAAACCAAGGACTCTTAAATAGACCCCACTGAGCCAGAGGAACCCCTTCTGGAAGTTTTGTTGTATGAGAAGAGCAAGGAGCCACTGCCCGATGTTCCTGCTCGTTGGCCCTGCACGGAGTGTAGCAGGCCTGGGGCTTAAATTACAAGGCAGACAACCACAGGACGAGATGCTGGCCATGAATGACTACTTCATGTGGGAGGTGAGAACACTCACCCATCAGCTACAAGATATAGCTGTTCAGGTCACTGGGGCACCTCCCACACATCAGCCAGTCGCTCCCCCTCCACCTGGTTGGGGGGAGTGCCTCCATCGCCTCCAGACAGAGGAGTACCAGCACCGCCGAAGGAGTACCAGCGCTGCTGGTTGTGCCACTTGTGCCCCCGCTGGAGCCACGCTTCATTCTGGAGGGGCTTGAAGGTGCACAAAGCCCAGTTCAACAGGAACCCCACCAAGCTTGGGTACTTCCTGGTACAAATGAGGGGCCACCTACAAGTTTGGGCTGACAACTTCCCGATGGAGGAAGCCAAAGTGATCTATATTGGCTCATGCCTGGATGGAGTGGCAGCAGATTGGTATGTGACCCTCTATGAAATGAGGTCCCCCGCCCTAGCAACAGCCCGAAGCCTGCCACAAGCCCTCAGGGTACAGTACAAGGACCCACTATAGGAGATTCCAGCCATCTCAGCCCTCCAAGAGCTCCAACAAGGGTCGAGGTCCGTCCGAGAACACACATAAGAGTTCCGCATCCAGGACAGCAGCGTGCATGGTTGGGACGAGAGAACGAGGATCGAGCAATTCAAGAAGGGACTCAACTAATCTCTGTTCGCACAAGCACTTACTACCAGGAACCCACAAACCCTGGTGGAGTGAATCCAGCTAGCATGCGAGATGGAGGACTGGCCAAAGGTAGTGGCGCTTCACAGGAAACAACAAGAGGAAGCCGTCAGCAAGGGGCCTAAAGACAAGGGTGAAGGGAAGGCCCTCCCCCTCCCCCCCAAAAGCAATCCATCACCCCCAGAGAAAAGGAGCAGCAGGTAAAGAACTGCCTGTGTTTCAAGTGTGGGGGAGAAAACACATAGCCAGCGAATGCCCAAGCACCCTGCGAGGGGCCCCGCCATCAGCTCCTAAGAAAGAGGATCCAAAGAAAAAGAGTCCCCCACTCAAGACGGAGAAAGGGAGCTCTGCCCTCCTCCACTACCTAGCCCAATGTACCAAGACTTTGGGAGAGGAAAGCAGTGAGGACCAGCCGGCGGGAAACGACGACGACCTGCTGTGAAGAGCAACCAAACAAAGTTGGAGTCCAGTGGCACCTTGAAAACCAACAAAGTTTTATTCAGAGTATGAGCTTTCATGTGCATGCACACTTCCTCAGTCGCATTGGAACAAACTGTTAACCTCCACTCTAATGTGTCTGAAGACGTGTATTCACGAAAGCTCATACCTTACGTACAACTTTCTTGATCTTAAAGGTGCCACTGGACTCTAACTCTGTTATATTGCTGAAAGGTTAGGGGAAAGGCCCGCTATAAATATTATAAATAAATACATTTTAAAATAAACTCACATCATCATCATCTACAGTACACGATGGATGAATTTTTCTTTGTAGTTTTGATCATATGTACATACAAAGCTGCCTTCTATTGAATCAGACCCTGGGTCCATCGAAGTCAGTATTGTCTACTCAGACTGGCAGTGGCTCTCCAGGGACTCAAGCTAAGGTTTTTCACGCCTACTTGCCTGGACCCTTTTTAGTTGGAGATGCCGGGGATTGAACCTGGGACCTTCTGCTTACCAAGCAGATGCTCTACCACTGAGCCACCATCCCTCCCCTGAACATATGAACACATGAAGCTGCCTTATACTGAATCAGACCCTTGATCCATCAAAGTCAGTATTGTCTACTCAGACTGGCAGCGGCTCTCCAGGGTTTCCAGCTGAGGTTTTTCACATCTATTTGCCTGGACCCTTTTTAGTTGGAGATGCTGGGGATTGAACCTGGGACCTTCTGCTTACCAAGCAGATGCTCTACCACTGAGCCACCATCCCTCCCATCATGACTTTAAATGACTACCACTGATTTAAAAGCCAGGAGGGCATTTGTTGTTTTGGTTGGCACAATAACAAAACTGGTGACCAAAAGTTCAAAATATACCAGATGCCATGTGTGAAATGTGCTGCACCGCAACTATTTGCACACTTGCCGTCACACCAGAGATGATGCAGCCACTCCCCACACGCCAAGACTTAACTTGCAGAAACACTGGGGAAGGATATGAACCCTGAAGAACAACAATCCCAGCAACACACACTAATTTTTTTTAAAAGACAGTGCCAGTGATTTATCTGAGACAGTTTCCAAAAAAAATAGACAGAGTCCCTGGTTAAATATGGACAGTTAGAGGTTATTTATTTTATTTTATTTACCTTAAATTTGTATGCTGCCCACTCCATATGGACTCTGGGCCACTCACAGTCACAATACCACAATACAATATGGTTATAAAATCAAAACATATATAACAATTTATAATTTAAAAACTTTAAAATGGTGCTATAAAATGTCTTGCATAGGCAGTCCAGCTTCATTATAGTTCTTAAGGTTAAAGCACATGCTACTTTCTGAGTCTGCCCTAATCAGCAGGGATTCATTTGCATATTAGGCCACACATCCCAATGTCACCATTGCTCCACATAGGGCTTTTTTGTGGAAAGTCATTTGCATACTAGGCTACACCCCCTGATACCAAGCCAGCCAGAACTGCATTCCTATGCGTTCCTACTCAGAAAAGGCCCTGCCTAAAAGTATTCAGAGATAGTTTGTGTCATGGTTTGGACTGATAACTCTTGTATGTAAACTGCACAGAAGACTTTTCCCCATCTTGGCAGCAACTGAGGACAGAGGAGCCATTGGAGAAGATGACCCCAGCTTCTGCGTATGTCCCCATTCTACCTTGTTTAGAGACATCACCGTGACGGTGAAGAAAACTGTCCCTCAAAAATGCAAAGAAACCTAACCTGGGTAGCCCAGGCAAGCCTGATCTCGTCAAATCTTGGAAGCGAAGCAGGATTGACTCTGGTCTTGGATGGGAGACCTCCTTGGAATATCAGCAGTCAGGAAAGCAGGGGCAAGTGTCAGTTTGGTGGAGTGGCTAAGTGTGCGGACTCTTATCTGAGAGAACCGGGTTTGATTCCCCACTCCTCCACTTGCACCTGGAATGGCCTTGGGTCAGCCAGAGCTATTGCAGTTGTCCTTGAAAGGGCAGTTGTTGTGAGAGCCCTCTCAGCCCCACCCACCTCAAAGGATGTCTGTTGTGGGGGGAGAAGACATAGGAGATTGTAAGCTGCTCTGTGTCTCTGATTCAGAGAGAAGGGCGGGGTATAAATCTGCAGTCTTCTTCTTCATTCAGCCACTTCCCTGAATATTCCCCAGGTCCCCAGTAGAGGTCAGTCACCAGAAGTCACCATGACTTCCAGGTACACACACATGCACACACACACAAAAAAAATACAACTTCCCCCTGCCAAAAAAAGCAAGGAAACAAGGTGTTATCACTAGCAGATGCTGAGACCAATTCCCAGGGTAACATGGTGGTGAACTGGTTTGATGGAAATGTAAAGGAGGATGCATTCTCAAGACCACTTACTCCAAGCCCGTAACCCTTATTCTACAAATGAACTTCAAAGAGAGACTCCAGTGTGAAACCATTTAATTCATCCAAGAAATCTGATTGTGTCAACCAAGGCTTGAATAAAGAATTGCCACTTCCCACCCAGGTATCAATCTCATGAACAAAACTAGGAGGACAGTAATTCCAGAGTGTTAGACGAGTTAGTCTGTTGCAGCAAAAATAAACAGGTGTCTTGTGGCATTTGAAAGACTGTAAAATTTCATTGCAGAGTAAGTTTTCATGAACTCTTCAATGGCAATCCCATCTCTTCAGAGAGCAGTTTGATGTAGTGGTTAAGTGCGTGGACTCTTATCTGGGAGAACTGAGTTTGATTCCCCGGTCTTCCACATGCAACTGCTGGAGTGACCTTGGGTCAATCATAACTCTCTCAGAGCTGTTCTCTCAAGAGCAATTCTCTCAGCCCCACCCACCTCACAAGGTGTCCATTGTGGGGAGGTGAAGGGGAAGGAGATTGTAAGCCATCATGAGACTCTGAGTGAAGGGAAAGGAATAAATCCAATCTCTGCTTCTTCAAAGGCTGTTATAATCAATCAATGGTATTGTAGATGTGAACGGTATTGATCTTGAATGCATGTGGTTTTTACATTAAAATGTCACATCCTGTTTTTTCATTTATATTCTCCCCCCACCCACTGTATCAATGTATGTGTGTTTTCTGCCAACTGAAGATTCCCTTTCATGCAAATCTAGTTCATATATAAAAGCTTATGCACTAAGAAACAGGCTTTAATAGAGACAGACTTCAAAAATCTCCCCATTCCTTTCATATTTTCCTTCCATATTTGGGCCACCTGGTCACAAAATATTCTGGGTTTTGTTGTTGCTGTTGTTTGTTCAGTCGCATAGTCGAGTCCAACTCTTCACAACCCCATGTACCACATCACACCAGATCCTTCTATCTTCCACTGTCCTCCTAAGCAGTATTCTCTCTAAGCTGAGTCAGCGTGAGCTAGCGCATAGATTTTTAGCCTCCAGCTCACACATTTTTGTCTTAGCTCAGGAAGGATGGCCCCAGAACACACTAATTTATGCAGTAGCTCACAATTTTAATGCCAGTCACTCACAAAGTAGAATTTTTGCTCACAAGACTCTGCAGCTTAGAGTTTGCTCAAATTCATGTTCGTTGCATCAATAATGCTGTCTAACCGTCTCATCCTTTGCCATCCTCTTCTTCTTTTACCTACTTTCCCAGCACCAGGGTCTTCTCCAGAGTGTGCTCTCTTCTCATTTGGTGGCCAAAGTATTTGAGCTTCAGTATCTGGCCTTCCAGGGAACAGTCAGGGTTGAGTTCCTTTAGGATTGACTGATTTGATCTCCTTGCTGTCCAAGGGTCTCAAGAGTCTTCTCCAGAAACACAGTTTGAAAGCATCTATTCTTTGGTGCTCGGCTATGTACAGCGAAAGTACAATTGTTCTTAAGCACCCAGGCAAAACTGATGAGATCATTAAAACTAGAGCAAATGTAAGAGGGAACTAAGGAAAAACTTCAGATGCAAGAGTTTTGAAGAAAAAAAAAGAACGGATTGATTTAATTTAAGGTTGGCCAAACTTGCTTAACATAAGAGCCACATAGAATAAATGTCAAATGTTTGAGAGCCGCAAGATATGAACAAGGAAGGAAGGAAGGAAGGAAGGAAGGAAGGAAGGAAGGAAGGAAGGAAGGAAGGAAGGAAGGAAGGAAGGAAAATAGATGGAGGGGAGGGAGAGGTGGAAAGAAAGCAACTTTAACTTTAAATGCATTCTCCCAGCTGCTGGCTGGAGCAGTGATTTAAAGAGAAAAATGCCTGCTGCAAGCTGGCCAACGCTTTATAATCACCACACCACACCAGAGGAAGGAAGATCTTCATCTTCAGACAAAACGCCCACAGTGAGGATGTCTGCCAAACCTTTCTGGAAATTCTTCCACAGTGTGGGAGTCCCTATTAGGGATTCAAGGCTGCAGGCAGGACAGGGTAAGCGGGTACATCTTTCCAAAACCAGATTCACTAATTTACAGGGTGGCAGTTTTGCTTTTTTAGGGAAATAGTGCTTTCAGAATGCAAATAAAAAATGGAGGTGGCTGTCCCCCACCAAGAATGACAGTGCTCCAGACTCCATCCATCTGATCTGCCAGCTCTGCTCTGCTAAGATTTCCTCTGGTCCAGAGTCGATTTTTCACAGTCACTTTTTTGACGCTTAAAATCAAAGCTGCAAAAGACTCCTCCTTGCAATTATGCATACACAACTTTCCTCCCCTCTATTTTACCCTCTCTGCTGTCCTTCAGCGCCACCACTGTGGATGGCCAAAGTATGGTACTGCAGCTACCAGCTCAACAGGGATCAGGTGGCAAAAGGGACCAATAGGGTTGCATCTCCTCCTATTGCTTTTGATTGCAGTTTGAGCAGCTTTGCATGGCTGATTGTGCTATGAAAACACCACGGTATTGATATTGTGGTTAGAGAGTCAGAATAGGAATGCAGAGACCAGAGTTCAAATCCTTGCTTGCTATGAAATGCAGGGCTTTTTTTGAGCAGGAACACCCAGGAACGCAGTTTCCAGCTGGCTTGGCATCAGGGGGTGTCGCTTAATATGCAAATGAGTTCCTGCAGAGCTTTTTCTACCAAAAAAGCCATGATGAAACATATGGGTAGCCTTGGCTCAGCAAGTCTCTCTTACTTTAAACTCCTTCACAGGGTCATGGTAAGAATAAACTGGAGGACGAAGGGCAGAATAAAAATGCACTGACAAACTAAATAAATAAATTGGGAACTGTTTAATTTACAAAGCTATCTGGAAATCCCAAGGAGAAAATGTAAGACTGCAAACAGACTGCAAAACTGCTTATGTATTGCCATTTTCTCTCTTTTGGACTCCTGAGTCCAGTGGATAAAAACAGCAAAAGGACTACAACAGAAAGCAGCCGTGTTTCCCTCCAGTACTGGAAAACAGCAGCTGCACAGCCCCTGCTGGAAAAAATGCAGTAGGACGACAGTACTGATTGATCTGCTTCCGGACTACCTGTCCGCCCTTACCTGTTTACCAGCTCTTCTGCCTGCCTGGCCTCTGTTTGCTCCAGAACGCTGTCAGCCACCGACTAGTGTCTAACCTGTACTTCTGAAAGAAAACTGGGCTTCAAAAACAGCCTTAAGCGCAGGCCGTCTAAGTACCCAGGTTGTCAGGTCTGGCTCAGTTCCCTTCCTCGACATGACCGATCTTGAGTTCTCACCACTAAGCATGTTGTTTGCAGAACCTTTCCCTTCCCTCCCAAGTCGGGGTTGGGGTTGGGGGGGGGGGGCAGAGAAGAGCAGCTAAAACCTTGCATTGTAACCACTAACTTTTCGCTACAGTTCAATCTCTCCTTGTCTCACGTTAATCACTAATTAAAGGCCTGAATGGTCCCTGCTGTTTGAGGGTATTAATAAGAATTTAATTGCATAGTTTTGGGCTAATTATATAGGAGTTTGCTTCCTTCCTCGCGCAAGTACAGCCAATTTTTTTCTTTAAAAAAATCACACGGCCAATTAAACAATCACAAGTTCAATTAATTTGTAATAATAGGCCAATTACAGAACGCTGCAACTCTCTGTTCCTTTTCCAAAGGCCACTTAAATCCCCGGTGAAGCCGTAACCTGCCTCGTCTTTGCAAAGCGGGGCTGAATGCGGAGCGGGGAGCTCTGGGAAATGCCTGGGAACAATTAGTTAATGGAAGAGTCTTCGTGAAATTCTAGAGCAGGCCTCGATGCCAAACCCACACAAGAGTCAAGCTACGCCCCGTGCCTTCGCTGGAGTAGTGCCCGGCTGCGATGCCTGGAGGGCAAGGTTGCGACTTCCGCTGTGTGGGACGAAGGAATCTAGATCTTGAAAATCCTGCCGCTCCCTCAACCTCCCAGCCATGTGAAGCAAGCGACTCAGGAACTGTCGGGAGCACGGGTGCCAGGCTCGCCTTGGCCATGGCTTGGGGCTGCTGCCTCAGCCGCAAGTGTTGCCCAAACAGTAGCAACATTTTGAGGGGCAATGACAAAATGGGCACGATCCTCTACAGCATCCTTGGTGACGCAGGGTGGAATTCTCAGGGGTCATTTTGTAGAATAATAGGCAGTGGAGCTCATTAGCATAACTTATTAGCACATGCCACTGCCCCCCACCAGCCAAAAGCAACCTGACGCAAAAAAGGAGAGCCCTGGGTGAGTGAAGCCTGCTTGGGCTGGCTAGAAATCCAGCCAGTCCAAGCAGGCCTCACTCAACTGGGGCTCTCCTTGGCTGCCCCCCTCCACAGTCAAAAGGCCAGTAAGCCGCCCACCGCCCAAAATTACATAAGAAGTGGAGAAAGGGTGGTGTGGGCTTCTCCAGGGGCTGCTGGGGGTGTGGCAAAGCTCCTGGTGGCTGCCTGGCTTCTGCTCTCCTAATCCAGGGATTGTTATGCAGCTGCACCTACTACTCAATGGACAAGGTAGGTGGGGAGGAGGAGGGGGGACCCTCAGAAAGGTTCAGGAGCTGCGCTCTTGTGAGCTTCTGCTGAATTCAAGGCCTGGGAATTCTGGGGTGCGTTGTTTGGATTGAGTGGCAGCAGATCGAAAGAGTTGCTGCAGCTTGTGAGATAGTCCAGGACAAGAACCCCTTTCCTTTTCCTCCCCCATGTTATGAAAGACGCAAAGTTGCCTTGTGTTGAGTCAGGGCATCGGTCCATCTAGCCCTGCATCCACTCTGACAGACAGCAGCTAGCTACGCAAGCAAAGGTCTCTCCAGTACTGTTACCTGAGACCCTCTTAAATGGAGATGCTAGACGCTGAACCTCAAACCTTTTCCCAAAGTACCCTGACCTTGGGACACCAAATATGCTTGAGATCAATACATTGGGCAAATCAATCATCTGCCATACTCACAGCCTGTAAGGAGAGCCAGTCTGGTGTAGTGGTTAAGTGCACGGACTCTTATCTGGGAGAACTGGGTTGGATTCCCCACTCCTCCTCTTGCAGCTGCTGGAATGGCCTTGGGTCAGCCCTAGCTCTCACAGAGGGTTGTCCTTGAAAGGGCAGCTGCTGTAAGAGCTCTCTCAGCCCCACCCACCTCACAGGGTGTCAGTTGTGTGTGCAGGGGGACGAAGGTAAAAGAGATTGTGACCGCTCTGAGACTCTGAGATTCAGAGTGGAGGGCGGGATATAAATCCAACATCATCATCATCTTCGTCTTCTAATGCTAGTGCTTGGTCTCTGCACGCAGAATGCACAAAGTTTAATCCCAAGTTAAAAGGATTGCGGATATCTGTGCTGAGAAAGACCCTTCTCTGCCTGAGACATTTGAAAGTAAGAGTAAATAGATGGAGCAGTGGCCTGCACTGGTAGCTTTATATGCATCTCGTGTGACCTCATGATGGGAGGAGGGCTGCCAGATCCCCCAGCATTCAATGGGGCCCCTCACTGGCAAACTACTGATGTCCACAGCAATGCACTGATGTCATTTCCTGGATTCACCAGAACTGAGGTCGGCACATCACTGCAGATGCTCTGGCATTTGTGCAAAACTACAGTGAAACCACAGAGTTTTGTTCATATGCTAGAGATTTCCCCCCCTCCTCCATGACATGATGATATTACTTTTGGGCATATGCGGAGTAGGGTGGGGGTGGGGGATCCCCTGTTTTTGTGGCCTCCTGCCCACTGCTGGTCCCCTGGCCTGGAGGAAATTCCTCCACCCCACCCCCCAAACAGGAACACTGTGCATGACGTGCTGACATCACCCGGAAGTGTCATAGGCGATGTTCGAGGGGGACACTCTGGTTTTGGGGCAAAACTCTATGGTTTGAGGGCAATTTTACTATAGAGTTTTGCCCAAAGATCAAAGATTCACCCCTGATGTCACTGGCATGCAGGGCTTTTTTTTTGTAGCAGGGACTCCTTTGCATTAGGCTACACACCCCTGATGTAGCCATTCCTCCAAGAGCTGACAGGGCTCTGCTTCCAGGGCCTACTGTAAGCTCCTGGAGGATTGGCTACATCAGGGGTGTGTGGCCTAACATGCAAAGGAGTGCCTGCTGGGCTCTTTCTACCAAAAAAAAAAACAAAACACCCGCCCTGGCGGCACTAGATACAAAACCCAAAGAGGTTCCTATTGTCTCATGCTAACACTGCACAATACATTACATCTTTATTATTTCTGCCAGTAAACTGAACGCTTCCGTCCTAGACCCTTGCCAGTCCGGCTTTCGCCCAGGTCATGGGACGGAGACAGTGCTGATCGCCTTGGTAGATGACCTCCAGCGGCATCTGGACCGAGGCGGCGTGGCGGTGCTGATATTATTAGATCTGTCGGCTGCATTTGATACGGTCGACCATCAGCTACTGACCCGCTGCCTCGCCGACATAGGGGTTGGGGGGCTAGCCCTGCAATGGCTTTCCTCCTTCCTCAAGGGTCGGGGACAAAGGGTGGCAATCGGGGGTGAGCTGTCCCAGAGGCACACACTACATTGTGGGGTGCCGCAGGGAGCAGTTCTCCCCCCGATGCTATTTAACATCTATATGCGCCCCCTTGCCCAGATTGCCCAGAGGTATGGGCTTGGGTGTCACCAATATGCAGATGACACCCAGCTCTATCTGCTAATGGATGGCTGGCCTGACTGCGTTCCAGGGAATTTGGACCTGGCATTGCAGGCCGTGGCAACTTGGCTTAGGCTGAGTGGGCTGAAGCTGAACCCGACGAAGACAGAGGTCCTTTGCGTGGGTCGCGGCGCCCTAGGGAGGGAAATACCTCTCCCGGTTTTTGACGGTGTGCCTCTGAAAGCGGCGCACCGGGTCAAGAGCTTGGGAGTCCTACTGGAGCCTTCATTATCAATGGAGGCCCAGATAGCAGCCACTGCCAAGTCGGCGTTTTTCATCTGAAGCGGGCAAGGCAGTTGGTTCCCTTCCTGGAGCGCCGGGACCTAGCAACAGTGATCCATACAGCGGTCACCTCAAGATTGGATTACTGTAATGCCGTCTACATGGGGCTGCCTCTGTGCCAAACCCGGAAGTTGCAGCTGGTGCAGAACCCGGCGGGTAGGCTGATATTGGGGCTCCCAAAATGGGAGCACATATAGCCGGGGCTACGCGAACTGCACTGGTTGCCAGTTATTTACCGGGTCCATTACAAAGTGCTGGTTATTACCTTTAAAGCCCTATATGGCCGAGGACCTGCCTACCTGAGGGACCGTCTCTCCCCATACGAACCCCAGAGAGCACTGAGGTCAGCAGGGAAGAACCAGCTGACTATCCCTGAACCAAAGGAGGCCAAACTTCAAAACACTCATACACGGGCCTTCTCCATCGCAGCTCCACACCTATGGAACCAGCTCCCGGAAGAAGTGCGAGCCCTGCGGTGCCTTGACCAGTTCCGCAGGGCCTGCAAGACCACCCTTTTCAGGATGGCCTTTGCTGGCTGAGAGACCGCTGTTGGGTGACTTTTGCTACTATCATTTTATAAATGGAATTAGCACCTGGAAATCTGTATTGTATTTGGTTAATTGGAATGTTTTAAAGCTAATGTGATTTTAAACTTTGTATAACTATATGAAAATGTTGTTAGCCGCCCTGAGCCCGCTTCGGCGGGGAGGGCGGGATACAAATAAAATTTTATAATTATTATTATTTTTCTGATAACCTGTGCTTGCAACACTTTCGATGTGAGCTATCTAGCAGCTCAGTTTTTGCAAGGTCTACCACAATTAATTTGCAAAGCACTACACAGCATTTCCAGAGCCCTGCTTCAATTCAAGCTTCAAGAGCTCAGTGTTTAGGCTTCAAGAGCTCAGTGACAACAGTTAAATCCAGGGGTGGCCAAACTGTGGCTTGGGAGCCACATGCGGCTCTTTCACACACATTGTGTGGCTCTCAAAGCCCCCACTGCCCCCATTGGCTGGCTTGGAGAAGGCATTTCTCTCTTGAAATCACTTCTCTAAGCCAACCCAGCTGGTGGCTTGGAGAATGCATTTAAAGTTAAATTTGCTTTCTTTCTACTTCTCCCTTCCCCTCTACCCACCTTCCTCCCTCATGGCTCTCAAACATCTGGCATTCATGTCTTGTGACTCTCAAACATCTGACATTTATTCTATGTGGCTCTTACAGTTAAGCAAGTTTGGCCACCCCTGGTTAAATCCCTTTGCACGGAATAACTGGCTTGAATATGAGCTGAATTATGAGCTGTGCTGCCAAGTGCAAGCTGGTTAGATCTCCAAGCTATGAGCGCTGCATCAAAGTGCTTTGCAGATATTCCACTGCAAACGTTCTTTGAAAAATATCAGCAAAGGTGACACCAGAACTAAGAAACAGCTGATAGATTAGGTGTCAAAGCAGGAAGAAGGTGATTGGGTGTCTCTTGCTAGAAGAAACAGACCCTTAGAAAGCTGTTGTCATAAGAAACCAGCCTGATTTTGTATGAGGAAAGGCTGGAGAGTCTGAGCCTTCTTAGTCTAGAAAAAGATGGTGAAGGGGAAGAACTGATAGAGCACGGGTGTCAAACCTGCGGGCCCAGGGGCTGAATCAGGCCGCCAGAGGGCTCCTATCAGGCCCCCGAGCAACTGGCCCTTGGCTGCTTCCTTCTCCCTCTTTCTTGCTTTCTTCTGTATCTCAACTGGCTTTGCAAGGCTTGCTCAATTGCACAGGAACTACAGAGCAAAACCTCAATTTTCTCCATTGGTTGAGGCTCCTCCCCCTCCTGGTCCCCTGCGGAGGGAGGGAAAGAGCCAGAGCTTCCTTTGCCCAGTTCTTTGGATCGCATGGGAGAAGTACAAAGAAAGAAAGCACCTTTAAGACCAACAAGTTATAATGTTTTAAACATGTTTTATTTTAACTTAAAAAAACCCCTTTGGTCATGTTTGTCTATGTCATTTAAAAAGTTTATATCTCTGCTACCTAACATTAAATAGGTACACCCATGACCCGGCCCGACAAGGTCTCATTTATGTCAGATCAGGCCCTCGTAACAATTGAGTTTGACACCTCTGTGACAGAGATTTATAAGATTATGCATGTGGTGGAAGAAGTGAATAGAGGGTACTTTTTCTCCCTGTCTAATAAAAGTAGAACCCAGGGGCAGCCACTGAAATTGTCGGGAAATAAGTTCAAGACAGACAAAAGGGAATGCTTCTTTACTCAATGAGTAATTAAACAGTGGAATTCACTGCCACGGAGGGTAGTGATGGCAACAAGCACAGATGGCTATAAAAGAAGGTTAAACAGACCCACAGAAGACCTATCTACTAGCCGTATACAGAGGCTGCAAACCTTTGGGAACCAGGCAGCAAACCTCTGAAAGCCAGTGTGAGGAGGCCGTAGCAGGGGAGGGAGTTTCATCGCCCTCCCGGGCAACTTCGCGTCAGCTGTGTGAAACTGTGTATTGGACTAGATGGGCCACTGGTCCAATCCAGCAGGCTCCACCTATGTCCTTTATGAGGAAGCTACATAAACTCTGGGCATGGCTCAAACTCCAGATGCTCCATCGTTAATGCTGTTAAGGATGGAAGAGGAATATTTGGACTGAACGAGCCCTTTTTCCTCCTTCAGGAGAGAGTAATTTAGAGACCTTGTTGGTCTAGGCCATGTGTGTACCTATTTAAGATGAGATAGCAGAAACATAACCTTTATAAAGGACACAAACAAAAACAATTAAAGATTTTTTTAAAATTAAATAAAACATGCTTAAAACATTAGCACTCATTGGTCTTCAAGGTGCTTTCTTTGTATTTTTCCATCCCGACAAGGTCTCATTTATGTCAGATCCGGCCCTCATAACAAATGAATTCAACACCCCTGTACTGTCTCCAGGAATCTCATTTGTTATGAGGGCTGGATCTGACATAAATGAGACCTTGTCGGGATGGAAAAATACAAAGAAAGCACCTTGAAGACCAATGAATACTTAGGGCCAGCTTGCCCACTAGGGAAACTAGGCAGTTGCCTAGGGCGCTGGGGGGGGGTAGGGGTACTGAATTGGGTTCCCCCCCGTGCCCCAGGCAAGCACCTAGTTTGCCTGCCTCCTCCGCCTGCCCACCAGCCGCAGTTCTAGAAGGGAGGGGGAGCTAAGTCTTTTCCAGCGCATTGCAGCTGGCAGGGTGTGGCATGCTGTGATTGTGTGGTGGGGAGAGGCGAAGGGAAGGAGGGGGTGGGCAGGCACCATGCCCTGGGGGGGGCAATGGAGCGTGGCACTGCATTGCAGCACTGCGGCAGGAGGGCGGTGGTGGCGGGGGCCTGCTTGGGGCACCACACACCCTTAGGCCAGCGCTGTGAGTGCTACTGTTTTAAGCACGTTCCTGGAGATTCCTGGAGATTTCCAGGAAATGTTTCTTTGTCCTGGTGTGACCTGGTCAGTGGGTGGAGTACCAGAGATGATCAAATCTTGCAACAGGAAGGAGCACTTTTTTGCTGGGGCGCTGCATCTATGATTACACCCAGAGTCCCAAACCTCTCCTCTTGCAAGGTAGCCATTGACCCTGTGCTCGCCTCAAGAGCTGGAACAAGCGTCAAGGTTGTTAAGAGCTAGACCTTAAAACTAAAGGAGCCTGCCCTGTTTTATCATCTGATAGGGCACATGTAGAGAAAGGAACAGAAGATCTGCAGTTTTCCCATTTCTTTAGGATTCCCTCCTCAGTTTGGTGCAATGCAACAGAGATCAGTTCCCCTGCAGAAAATGGCTGCTTTGGAGGTAGGGTTGCCAGGTTGGACTCAGGAAATACCTGGGGACTTTGGGGGTGGAGCCAGGAGCACGGGTGTGACAGGCAGGATTGAACTCCAAAGGGAGTTCTGGCCATCACATTTAAAGGGACCGCACACCTTTTAAATGCCTTCCCTCCATTTGGAATCATTTGAGCATAGGGGCACCTTCTTCTGGGGCCCACAGAATTGGACTCCCTAGTCCAATCTCTTTGAAACATGGGGGGTGTTTTGAGGAGAGACACCAGATACCATGTGGAAAATTTGGTGCCTCTACCTAAAAAAAACCAGCCACCACAGAGCCTCAGATACCCATGGATCAATTCTCCATTATACCCTATGGGAATTGGTCTCCATAGAGTATAATAGAATGTTCAACAGACATTCCCCTCTCCCCCCCATCCCCCACTTTCTGGTGACCCTGAAGAGGGGAGAGGGCCTTCAAACCGGGGGATCCCCTGTCCCAAACTAGGGATTGGCAACCCTTTCTGGAGGGCAGGCATTGCACCCAACTCAAACTTTGTTCTTAAAATGCAATTTAGCCTAGAAGACATCCCAGAGTGGTCCTTTAAACCCGTTTCAGGATCTTTACCTTCAAGGCCTGCTGAAATCTTTGCTGGCTCCAAAGAAATCTGTTATGGCACCCCCTGCCCCATCTCCAACCCCCACAGGTTTTTTGTTGTTTCAACTCTCCAGTCTGCAAGCCATCCACAAGTCATAAGAACATAAGAGAAGCCAGGTTGGATCAGGCCAATGGCCCATCCTGTCTAACACTCTGTGTCACACAGTGCCCCCCCCCAAAAAAAACCCAGGTGCCATCAGGAGGTCCCCCAATAGAGCCAGGACACTAGTCCTCCCACTGTACCCTCCCCAAGCACCAAGAATACAAAGCATTACTGACCCAGACAGAGAGTTCCATCTGCAATAGCCACTGATGGACCTCTGCTCCATATGCTTATCCAATCCCCTCTTGAAGTTTCCTATGCTTGTAGCTGCTGCCACCTCCGGTGGCAGTGAATTCCATGTGTTAATCACCCTTTGGGTGAAGAAGGACTTCCTTTTATCAGTTCTAACCCGACTGCTCAGCAATTTCATTGAGTGCCCACGAGTTCTCATATTGTGAGAAAGGGAGAAGAGTACTTTTCCATGCAAAAGCCCTTATTCCGCACAAAACAAGGCACATGCAGATCCAAAGGAAAAGCCAATCTTGACATTTCTGGTTTGTGCCACAAGCCTGGAGGAGGGAAGCATGTCCTTGCAAGACTTCCAGGCGTACTCAGAGGTGGAAACTGTCCTATTTTTCAAAAGGAGTTCCACAGTTCCATATCCTCCCTACTTATTGTGACAATCCCTATTTTCTAGAACCTGTCCTTCCTAAATGACTGCCCCCAAATTTTGCCTTTGGATAAGGCCTCATTAAAATGCTGTGAGTCGAAGTTGTAGGGCTCTTTTTGTAGCAGGAGCTCCTTTGCACATTAGGTCACACCTCCTTGATGTAGCCAGTCCTCTAAGAGCTTACAGGTCTCTTCTTACAGGGCTTCCTGTAGGCTCTTGGAGGATTGGCTACATCAGGGGTGTGTGGCCTAATATGCATAGGAGCTCCTGCTACAAAAAGAGCCCTGCGAAGTTGTAATCCTACGGGATCCAGCTCCCTCCCCAGGTTCTCTAATGGGGCCAAAGCGAACTGTCTCCACAATGAAATGCAAGGACACACAAACCTCTCATTGAAACCTGGAAATGCTTATAGATTGCCAGGTCCTTCTGGGTCACCACCGGGGATGGAGGGTTTGGGTTGCCAGTTCCAGGTTGGGAAACTCCTGGAGATCTGGGGATGGAGCCTGGGGTGGTGCAATGCCACAGAACCCACCCTCCAAAGCATCCATCTTCTCCAGGGGAACTGATTAGGGTTGCCAATCCCCAGGTGGGGGCAGGGGATCCCCTGGTTTGGAGACTCTCCCCCCACCTCAGAGTCATCAGAAAGCAAGAGGGGAGGAAAATGTCTGCTGTACATTATTCTCTGCGGAGACTGATTCCCATAGGGTATAATGGAGAATGGATCTGTGGGTATCTGGGGCTCTGGGAGGGGCTGTTTTTTTTTAGACAGAGGCACCAAATTTTCAGCATAGCATCCAGCGGTGCCTGTCCCCAAAACACGCATCAAGTTTCAAAAAGATTGAACCCAGGGTCCAATTCTGTGAGCCCCAAAAGAAGACATCCCTATCCTTCATTATTTTGAAAGGAAGGAAGGCATTTAAAAGGTGTGCGGTCCCTTTAAATGTGGTGGCCAGCGCCCCAAGGCGTTTGCATGTCACACCTCAAGAAATCATTAAAGTCTTTCAGGATTACTACTCATCTCTGTATAAAACATCTATTGACACAAATTTGGATTTTAAAAAATATTTGAGGGACATGAAATTTGACCAGAAATTATCAATTAATGATGCGGAGTTCATGGATAGACCTATCTCGGAACTGGAAATTCGAGAAGCGCTATCCTCAATTAAAAATAATAAAGCAGTAGGTACTGATGGTTTTCCTATAGAATTTTATAAAAAATTTAGTCCCAGTTTACTGTCCCCTCTAACGAAAACGTGTAATCTAGCAATGAAAGAAGGTATCATCCCCGAGACTTGGAAAGATTCCAAAATGATAGTGATCCACAAGGAGGGAAAGGACAAACAAGATCCCAAATCCTTTCGTCCAATCTCGCTGCTGAATCACGATTTCAAAATTTTCTCCACTGTATTGGCCCGCAGACTGAATAAAATTATTAGTTCATATGTTCATCCGGATCAGACGGGCTTCATTCCTGGCCGGTCCATTTCAGACAACATCAGGAGAACGCTTAACCTCATTCATTTTGGTAAATCAACTCAAACAACCTCCCTTATTGTCTCGTTAGACGCGGAGAAAGCGTTCGCTAGATTGGAAATTAGCTACTTAAAAGCGGTGTTAGAGCAGATGGGTTTTGGTAAAAAATTTTTAAACTCAATAGCAGCCATTTACAACTCCCCGAAAACACAAATCAGTATTAATAACTTCAGATCCAATGCAATCACTTTATCTAGAGGCACGCGCCAGGGGTGCCCCCTATACCCGATCTTATTTGCTCTCTCACTGGAACCCTTAGCGCACTTAGTGCGCACAGACCCCGAGATTGAAGGAATAGAGGTCGCTGGGAAAACCCATAAGATTAGTCTATTTGCAGATGACGCAGTTATATATCTAAACAATCCACTGAAATCATTAACTAAACTAATGCAGGTAATAACAACTTTTGGAAAATATTCTGGTTTTGCAATAAATGTATCTAAAGCAGAAATTTTTCCGATTTGTGTCCCTCCTGATGTGCATCATGAAATTAAGCTCACCTTCCCTTTCAAATGGGTCGATAAAACATGGCGTCATCTGGGGATACAAATCCCTACAGATCTATCTAACTTGGTTGCGGCAAACTTTAAGCAACTCTTCAAATCAGTTAAAACAGATCTAATGTCCTGGTCAAAACTTCAACTTAACTTACTGGAGAGAATTGATCTTTTAAAAACTTTTGTTTTGCCCAAATTTCTTTTTTTATTTCAGAACATACCTATGGATATTCCAAGAGGTGACATGAAAATGTGGCAAAAGAGTTTTTCACAGTTTCTGTGGCAAAACAAAAAGCCAAGAATAGCATACCAACTGCTGGCCAAACCAAGTGCTAAAGGAGGGCTCGGAGCGCCAATTCTAGAGAAGTACCATCTAGCAGCCCAGCTGCGGAATGTTTTATTATATACTAGGAAAAGCTGTGATTTACCCTGGCTTCAAATAGAGGCAGCAAGTATTTTTCCTGTAATTCTCAATGAGTTTGTGTGGATTAGTGAGACGGACAGGAAAAAGAATGTGCTAACTAATCCCTTTCTACGCTATACATTACAACTTTGGGACAAAAACAGATCCTTAGTGGTCCAACCATCAACTCCGATTATGACTTTCTTGGGGCAACCCTGGTTCCCGCCGGGCATGCCTAAAGAAAACTTCAAAATCTGGAGGAAAGAAAAAATTATTAGAGTCTCAGATATTAGTGCGAAAGGTAAACTATATACACGCCCCCAACTTGAAGCTAAATTTAAAATCGAAATTCCTTGGTATGAGTACCATCAAATATAAGATACTCTAAGTAAAGTGGTCCCAGTGATGCAGTCCATTGGCCAGTTGAATGCCTTTGAGAAACTAATACATGAGGAAAACACGAGAATGAGAGGTGTAATTGCAAAAGTATACTATTTATTAAACCAAAAAAATTGGACGCAACCCACGTCACAGCAGAATGCGTGGGCCAAAGATTGTAAAACGCAACTGACAGAGGAGCAGTGGCACATAGTCTGGACATCATCTATATGTAAATCCAGATGTACTAACTTTAAACTGCAACAATATAAAATAATCTCGAAATGGTACTTAACTCCGCAAATTCTAAGCCATGCTCAAAAAAACACTAGCTCTCTTTGCTGGAAAGGCTGTGGGACCTCTGGTTCTTTCCTTCATTGCTGGTGGTCGTGTCAAAAAGTACAAAAATTTTGGAGCACTTTAATAACAAAAATTGAAGCAATCGTAAAGGAAACCATTCCTCGCACCCCTGAATTTGTCCTTCTTAATTTATGGTCAAAGACTACTTTTTCCAAACTAAAATCAGAACTTATTTCACTTTTGCTTTTAGCAGGCAAACTACTCCTTGCAAGACATTGGAAAGATACCAAAATACCATCACTGACTCTCTGGTTCCAGAAGGTGTGGGATCTTTTAATTCAAGACAAAATTGCCTCTCAGCTCATTATAGGGGACAACCCCAAAATAGGTGAACATTTTGTAGAGAAGTGGTTTCCCTTTTTGGACTTTGTAAACAACAACACATCCAAGAAATGTACAATGCCAAAAAAATACCTAGACTTTGTTCTTTATTGAGTTTGATATAAACGAACTAGATCAATTGGTGACTGAATATGCAACTGCTTATAAGTAGGATTATACGTATATATATATTATTGTTTCTTATTATTGTGTATTTATTTATTTATTTATTTATTTAATTTTTCTTTCCTTTAAAACGTTTGTGTGTATCAACTCTAGAGATATATGCATAAGCAATTATGTTTGAGACAATTTCCTGTATTTGTATAAGACTTGTTGTTTGTTGTTTTTCATAAAATAAAAATTTTTAGTTTAAAAAAAAATGTGGTGGCCAGAACTCCCGTTGGAGTTCAATTATACTTGTCACAACCTTGTTCCTGGCTCCACCCCCAAAGTCTCCTGGCTCCACCCTCAAAGTCCCCAGATATTTCTTGAATTGGACTTGGCAACCCTATATTCACCGACTGCAGCTATCCGACTTGGTGTCAAAAGGGCAGGAGCTGCAAGCTTACTACAGAAGCTCACTATCCATCTTTGGAAGGTTCTGAGCAGAGTTCGTCTCACTTTGCCAGTGCAACTTTGTACCCTTCCATGTATCCCATGCACTGTGCTTTGCTAAACAAAAGATTATTCCACAGCCAGCGTTTTCATCTCATGTGTCGCAAGTATCTCTGTTTTTCCCTAAAAATGATGTTCAGTTTTTGTTTCATTGGGCCAGGCTACGTTTTGGACTAACCTAAGGAATACAGAGCATCTTGGGTGCCTGTTTGCGGTTATGCGGCATCCCAAATATAAATTACCACCTCAATGGGAGGGGGACCCTCCCTAAGCCTTAAATACTCGCTGCACAGAGAAGGTCTGGAGGAGGGGTTTATGCACACTCATTTCGATTCCTCCCCTTCCAAGGGTTCCCACAAGAATATAAAAGCCCCCTCGGCACACAAAGAGGAAGCCAAGAAAGTCACAAAGGGAATCTCTCCCTCCTTCCCTCTCAAAGCATCTCACAGGCATTCCACTAACCTTTCAACCCCCAAGGCATGACTGGAAGCGCTACCCGTTTTCTCTCTGCAATAGGCATAATGGCTCAGATTATGAACTGGGAACAGGGTCTTAATTTTATGAGTGATCTTGTTTTATGTTTTATGTTGGATGCCACCAGAACCCATCTGGAACAGAGCTGGACTAACAATTAGGCCAAGTAGGCACTGGCCTATGGGCCCCCACACCTTTAGGAGCCTTGGGCCGGTTTCCCCCCTGCTTGCAGCCTTCCCAGCCTGCAAAGCGGGAGCACATACAGCCGGGACTGCGTGAACTGCACTGGCTACCAGTCACTTACCGGATTCGTTACAAAGTGCTGGTCATCACCTTTAAAGCCCTATGTGGCCGAGGACCTGCCTACCTTAGGGACCGTCTCTCCCCACATGAACCCCAGAGAGCACTGAGGTCAGCAGGGAAGAACCTGCTGACTATCCCCGGGCCAAAAGAAGTAAAACTTCAAAGTACCCGTAACCGGGCTTTTTCTGTTATGGCCCCACAGTTATGGAACCAACTTCCAGAAGAAATGTGGGCCCTGCGGGACTTGGAGCAATTCCGCAGGGCCTGCAAGACCATTCTGTTTTGAATGGCCTTCACAGACTAGACCTGCTAAGCAAGTTCGCCGTCTAGGTAATAGCACAAAATAATTTTACTGTTTTAGAATTTTAATAGTTTTAATTAATTGTGATTTAAAATGTTCTTTTGTATTATGTATACTGAACTCTGTTGTTAGCCGCCCTGAGCCTGCTTCGGCGGGGAGGGCAGGATATAAATAAAAGGTATTATTATTATTATTATTATTATTATTATTATTATTATTATTATTATTATTATTAGCAGCCAGCAACTGAGCCACTCAATGCCTGACTTGCCTGGTGCGGCTGATGCTGGCGTCGTCACCAAGTTTGCCTCTCTCTGCCTCTCCCCTGCAGCTTTGTTAAAGGGGCTTTTGAGAAGTTGACTGCAGTGGGGGCCACAGGCGGTGGGATGGGCACTCAGATTCTGAGTTAATTTGCGAAGGGGCCCCCAAGATTCTGACTGCCTAGGGGCCTTCACGGGGTTTAATCCAGCACTGATCTGGAGGTTGGCAATTCAGCATGCAGACCTCCTCAAAAGTCCCTCGGGGTAGCAACAAAGGTGAACCAACAGTCTGATGGATTGTAAGACAGATTCAGAGTTTGGAATTCACATCTCTCTCCTCTGCACAGGACTTTAACTACAATACAGGTCATGAACAACAGCAAACTGGAAGACCACCGAAGGGGTGACAGGCAGAAAACTGAACAGTGGCGGGTTCTTATTCTTGCGGAAAGTGTTGCTCTTTCTGTTTCCTTCAGCTTTCTGAAATCTGAGCTTTAGTTAAGCTTTTTTTAAAATATGTTTCCGGCCTTTAAGGACTAAAAACTAAAGTTTTTTTTTTAAAAAAATCATAATTTGATGATTCCTTGGTCTTGAACTTCTGCACAAGGCCCCAGGGTCAACAAGGGTGGCCTCTTTCCCCAGTCTGCACATTTGGCTACCCTGGGCAGGAGAAAGCTCCTGCTCCTTTAGCCTCGTATTGTAAGGGATAAGATATAAAGCTCAACTCAGGAGCTTACTGGGTGCATCATGCAGGGCCAGCCCTGCCACTAGGCAACTAGGTGATTGCCTAGGGCGGCAACCTTCTGGGGTCACCAAATTGGATGCCTCCATGTGACTCGGTGAAATTATCAGTGCAGGGGGGAGGGGGGACACCAGAAGTTAGCCTTGCCTAGGGGACCAGGCAATCTAGGGCCTGCACTGGTACCACGGCATATACACAAGAAGACAACCGCAGATTTATACCCTGCCCTTCTCTCTGAATCAGAGACTCAGAGCAGCTTATAATCTCCTATGTCTTCTCCCCCCACATCAGACACCCTGTGAGGTGGGCGGGGCTGAGAGGGCTCTCACAGCAGCTGCCCTTTCAAGGACCACTCCTATGAGAGCTATGGCTGACCCAAGGCCATTCCAGCAGGTGCAAGTGGAGGAGTGGGGAATCAAACCTGGTTCTCCCAGATAAGAGTCTGAGCAGTTAACCACTACACCAAACTGGCTCTACACCAAACAGAGCAACTATACAGGGGAACCTCTGCAGTCCATTCAATGGAAGGAGCAGCAGATTTAGAGGCACAAAAGAGCATCTCTGGAAATCGTCTCCTTTTGTGAATAGGAACAAAGCCAGCTTTGTAGTGGGAGATTTTATGCGCAAGTCTCAGTGGAGCTGATAAATTTTGTGCCTCGCCCAGTGGATGGGAGAATCAGTGCATGATCACCGCAGAACCAGAGAGGGAACAAAAGACTATCTCAGTGTACCCCCGGAGCAAGACATTCCCCTGTTCCTTCCTAAACAGTCTACAATCAGTCAAGCTACAGAGGCAGGCTAGGACAAAGTCAGAATGGCCAAAGGATCCCAGATCCTAATAGCACAAGCCAGCCAGACAACCTGCATGATTCAGGAGAATTCAAAATAGCTCCCAGGCCATTGGCTTTAATAATGTCGTGCAATATTAAGCATGTGGATAGTGGGACTATTCCAACAACCTGTCGGCCAATGGAAGAAAAATGTATGGGGAAAAAATTACTCTTGGCACAATGGTAGAATGACACTTCTGGGGGAAATGTGGAAGGGATGTCACACCATTGTGCCCACAGCACCCCCTATGTCCCCACTCCCCTATCTTCCAGGAGCCAGCCATCAGTGAGCAACTCTGCCCCACCCCCAGCATGGCATGTGACACTTCACCACCAATTACAGTGAAGTTTTAGGCACCCCAGATAGATTCTCAATGGCACAGTGATCACTTTCTCCATCTTTGTACCCCGTGGATGTCCAGAAAATGGTACTGCAGCTGCTGACTCAGAATAGGCCAGAGGTCACAAAAGGTCACGAGAGTTCCAACAAAGCCGATTCTAGGTAGGCTCAGGGGTGGAGCTCTAGCAGGAGCTCCTTTGCATATTAGGCCACACACCCCTGATGTAGCCAATCCTCCAAGAGCTTACAAAAAGGAGCCTTGTGAGCTCTCGGAGGATTGGCTACATCAGGGGTGTGTGGCCTAATATGCAAAGAAGCTCCTGCTAGAATTCCACCTCTGGGTAGGCTCCTCAAGTCCAAGTAACTCAGAGTAAAGGAACACACTGAATGCTGTCAGACTGACCAGCTGCTTGCCCCCTGCTTGCTTCCTTGCCAGCTGGGGTGGTCCTTAGCCAATGGGAAGGCTCCTACTGCCCACAGCTTTGCCACTTGAAGGAGGGGGAAGAAGAATAGTAAGCTCCTGCCATGACTTGCACCTGCCACATCTGGGCTTTGGAAAGCTGGCTTCTGGTGGCATCGGTGGCTCCTGCCCATTTCACACAGGGCAAGGGTCACCCCTTGCTTGGTCCTGGTTTTCTGCCCAAGGCCCCAGAATCACGAAGACAGCTCCTGCTTGCCCACTCAGCTACCTTTTCCTCCCCAGATAACCCATTAGGGAAAGAGAAGAAGGGAAGAGATTGGATGTTTACTCCACCCTTCACTACCCAAAGGAGACTCATAGAGGTTTACAATCTCCTTTCCTTTCCCTTCCCCTCCCCACAACAAAAGTCTTGTGACCAATGTTCTCTCTAAACTGCGGAGTCTTGTGAGCAAACATTCTGCTTGGTGAGCTACCAATATTAAAGTTGTGAGCTACTGGCATTAGAGTTGCAAGCTACTGCATAGATTAGTTTGCTCTAGGGCCATTTTTCCTGAGCTGAGACAAAAACATGTGAGCTGGAGGCTAAAAAATTGTAAGCTAGCTCATACTATTTCAGCTTAGAGGGACACACTGCTTGTGAGATAGGTGGAGCTGAGGGAGCTCTGACAGAAACTGCTGTGGAAGGGAACAGGTCTGTGAGAACTCAATGACTGGCTCAAGGTCACACGCTTAACCACTACACCAAACTGCCTCTCTAAGAGGGAAGATGATGGCGGGACTGAAGAAGAAGACTTCAGATTTATGCCCCGCCCTTCTCTCTGAATCAGAGGCTGTTTCTACACTCAGGGTTGATTCTGATTTTTTGAGCAATGAATCTGTCTGCAGAAAACTCCTGTTCAAAAGTGTGGAGCAACTCTGGGGTGAAACCACTTTTGGTGCCAATTTAAGAAAATGAGTGTAGATGACTTAAGATAATGCAAAACAAGACAGAAGCGACTGCAGTATGCAATGTAGATGAACATTTTAAATGCGCATCGAGAGAGGATCTTCTGTCAAGTGTAGAAACAGCCTCCGAGCGGCTTACAATCTGCTATATCTTCTCCCCCCACAACAGACACCCTGAAAGGTGGGTGGGGCTGAGAAGGCTCTCACAGCAGCCTCCTCTCAGATTGTTCTAGCAAAAGCACACAAGCCAGGGGTTCAAAGCCCTGTGGGTTTAGCAAATGATGATGATATCGGATTTATATCCCGCCCTATACTCTGAATCTCAGAGCCTCAGAGCGGTCTCAATCTCCTTTACCTTCCTGCAACAAACGCCCCATGAGGTGGGTGGGGCTGAGAGAAATCTTCCAGAAGATACCCTTTCAAGGACAACTCCTACGAGAGCTATGGCTGACCCAAGGCCATTCCAGCAGCTGCAAGTGGAGGAGTGGGGAATCAAACCCGGTTCTCCCAGATAAGAGTCCGCACACTTAATCACTACACCAAACTGGCTCTGAACAGGCTCCTGAATCCCCCCTGACTTTTTGGTAAATGGCACCCCAAGCCCAGGTGGAGTTTGGCAGCCAAGCCTGCCCTGTCATCTCCCTTCCCGACAGCCTGGTGCCTGCCGCCACGTCTGTTAGGGCGTTCAGTTCTAATTGCTCCACTTTTGTGTCGCGCTTCCCATCCGACTTGGCGCCTTCGGCCAATAAAAGTGAAAAATTATCTTCCGTTATAGCGATGAGAGCCGGCTAAAATATTTGGAACAAAAGTAAATTTGCTTTAAAAAAAAAGAAGAAGAACATTGCCATATTCAGTTTGGAACGCTTTTGTGAGGGAACAGAAAGACTGGATATGTCTAAAAATATCTTTGTCAAATTATTCTGGGACAATCAAGATCATCTAGCCCAGTCCTGGGGGTTGGCCAGGTGCCTTAGCCCTCAACGGTTCCTCAGCATTTAATTCCTCCACCGTCTTTGTTTTCCTCCCCCCCCTCCAGAAATTTCAGTTGCAGACAACCAAACATTTGTGCCAAGCATGCCAAAGCCACAACAAGAGCTGTGCCAAACCCACAAAACATACGGATCCCTCAACATTTTCAGATCCTGCTCTTTAGTAACCACACACATCTTCTCCCTTTCAGGAAAACAGAGATACAAAATCCACTCATGCCACCCACCAGTCTTTGGTTAAATGGGGCGGCATCTCTCTCTCTCTCTCTCTTTCTCCCCCTCCCTGTAGGAAAGAGCCAGCTTGTGCAGCTTTTTGTTTCCTCTGGAAGCCTCAACCAAACACCGTCTCCAAAGGCCCAGAAAACCAAAATAACACAGGCAATCAAACTCTATAATCTTCTGGGCAAAAGGAAAGAAAGAGAAAGAGATGAGATGTAAATGCCCTAGCACAGGGGTCTAAACTCCTTTGTTATGAGGGCCAGATCTGATGTAAATGAGACCTTGTTGGGCTGGACCAGGGGTGGCCAAACCTGCTTTACTTAAGAGCCACATAGAATAAACATCAGATGATTGAGAGCCACAAGA
This sequence comes from Heteronotia binoei, assembly GCF_032191835.1. NCBI lineage: Eukaryota > Metazoa > Chordata > Lepidosauria > Squamata > Gekkonidae > Heteronotia > Heteronotia binoei. Next base: position 15,660,875 of record NC_083242.1, on the reverse strand, counting down.
CATGAACGTCAGATGTTTGAGAGTGGAAGGAAGCAAGGAAGGAAGGAGAATAGATGTGAGAGAGAGGAGGTAGAAAGAAAGCAACTCTAAATGCATTCTCCAAGCTGCCAGCTGGTTTGGCTTGAAGAAATGATTTAAAGAAAGAAATGCCTTCTCCAAGCTGGCTGATGGGGCAGTGGGGGCTTTGAGAGCCACACAATATGTGTGAAAGAGCCACATGTGGCTCCCAAGCCACAGCTTGGCCACCCCTGGGCTGGGTCATAAAATGTAATGCCAGGAAGCGGAGCTATAAACTTTATAAAGGACATAGACAAGCACAATTAAAGAATAATTAATTAAAAATAGCACTCTTGCAATATTTTGTTTAATTAACAGTCTCTGATAACTGACGTCTCTTGCTTGGAATTTCGGCATCAAAATCTGGAGACAATGTCTGTGCTGTAGCAATCTCGAGCGTGCTGCTCAGGTATGTATCTGTAAGTTGCAAACCTACTTTTGATTTATTAACATTCCTTATAGAAATCTCATGATCAATGTTTTGAGCCTATACCCAGGGTGAAACATGAAATGGCTGGGCATTGCGAGCTTTCATACATAAGTTACTTCATGTGCTGGTCAGCCAATGGAGAAAACAGAGGCTTTGCTCTGTAGCTCTTGTGTGATTCAGCAAGCCTTGCAAAGCAAAGGAAACAAGAGAGGGAAAAGGAAGTAGATGACAGCCAGTTGCTCGGGGGCCTGATAGGACCCCTCTGATCCGGCCCACAGGCAGTACATTTGACACCCGTACCCTAGCATAAGTCATGCCATCACTATGGAGCAAACTAGCAGGTCCAGCAGTTCTACATAATTCAACTCAAAGGGTGCAACCACGCCAAAGCAAAAGTAGACAAGGGACGTGAGACAAGGGAGGGAAGCCCAGATACTATCTCTGTTGACTATCCAGCGTGTGTTGACAGTCACCCTCCCAATGGCGCAACACGGCATGCGTGAAACTTGAAAACAAACACTGGAATATGAATACCAGATGAACACCAGACATCACACCTGCAGCTCAAAGAATCTACACAGAGCGCAGGCGGATACACCAGGGATCGTATTAAGGCAGTGTCAGAGTGTAGCTGAATTGGTCTGCAGTAGAACAATTAGATTCGAATTCAGGAATGCCTCAGGGACCAAAAAAAAGTTCCGGGGTATCAGCATTTGAGAGCAGAGTTCCCTTCATCAGATACACTAAACACTCGCAGGTTTGATGAAGTTCCTGTGGGCATGGAATTGGTCTTTGACTATAAAGACCATGACGATAGATCCATGCTGGCCTGTGGCAAATTGGTATATATCCGAGGAAGTGTGTGTAAACACGAAAGCCCATACCTTGAATAAAACTGTGTTGGTCTTAAAGGTGCCACTGGACTCCAACTTTATTCTATAAAGATCATGGAAGTGGATGGGTAAATTTTCCCAGAACCCATTGGGAACTTACAAAACTAATCAGTTCTGCTTCCCAAACCCAGCTGTGATCCGCTTGCTCTCCAAGTGCCCAGGCTAGGTTTGCCAGTTCCCAGTCTGGTTTGGAGGCCCTCCCCCCACTTCAGTGTTATCAGAAGGGGGGGTGTCTGCCAAGCACTCCATTATACCCTTGGGAGACTGGTCCCCATGGCATAGGGTATAATGGAGAATTGATCTGTGGGTATCTGGGGCTCTGCGAGGGCTGGTTCTTTTTAGGTAGAAGCAACAAATTTTCAGCATAGCATCTGGTGCCTCTTCTGAAAACCGCCACCGCCCCAAGTTTCAAAAAGATTGGACCAAGATGTCCAATTCCATGAGACCCAAAAGAAAGTGCCCCCATTCTCCATTTGTTCCAATGGAAATAAGGCATTTAAAAGGAATGTGGTCCCTGTAAATGTGATGGCCAGAACCCACTTTGGAGTTCAATCATGCTTGTCACAGCCTTGCTCCCGGCTCCACCTCCAAAGTCCCCAGATATCTCTTGAGCTGGACCTGGCAACCCTAGTCCATCTGCCCCAGCAAAAGCTGACTAAATTTGCAAGCAGAGGTTGACTTGAAGAAGACTGCAGATTTATACCCCGCCCTTTTCTCTGAATCAGAGTCTCAGAGCGGCTTACACCACTCCTCCCCCACAACAGACACCCTGTGAGGTGGGTGGGGCTGAGAGAAATCTTCCAGAAGGTACCCTTTCAAGGACAGCTCCTGCGAGAGCTATGGCTGACCCAAGGCCATTACAGCAGCTGCAAGTGGAGGAGTGGGGAATCAAACCCGGTTCTCCCAGATAAGAGTCCGCACACTTCACCACTACACCAAACTGGCTCCTTTCGGAAGGCCCAGCATGGTCCTGATACAGACTCGACAGGCCCAGCACACACAGGGAAGACAGCAAGAAGCCCAGCCTAGACAGCTTGTGTGTGTGCAAGAAGAGGGGAGGTGTGGACTTCCCAGGCGGGCCCTCTCCCTTTAATTGGTACTAATTGCTGCGTCTGTTCCTGCTGGCCGGCGAGATGTCACGGTTGAAAGGCACAGAGGGGAACGCTCTGGGAGCTAATCCGGCTTTCAGCCACTAAGCCCCTCGGAGGTGTGTGACGGAGGAGCTCTTTCACACAAGGCACAAAGCCTGCGAGAGGAGAGGGGGAAAGGGGAGATGGAGCCGGCAGGGAAAACTTTCACACGGCAGCTCGGCTAAGCTGCCTTTGTGCGGCTGCTGGGCTCATCAGGGACGCCTTAAAGGGACACTGCCTCCCTCCCTAGCCCTCCCTCCACATTCCTTTTCTCCCCCCACCTTCGTCATTCATCCTTTCTGCTCCATCTGCCAAGGAGCTGACCCCCAAAGTGGCTAAAGATGCAAAGAGGGGAAAGCTCCCGATAGTTCAGCTGGCTGAGGGAGAGAGGGAGCTGTGACTTCAGGACAAATTTGGCCAACATCTCCTGAAGTTGAACTCAGTAGCCTCCCATCCGGTCTCAGGGCAGTCTACTGTCCGGGGGTTTTTTTGCTGAAACGCTTCACTGATTTATGCGACACGGGGTCATTGGAAAGGTCATGAGATCTGAGAAACCCTCACAGGATTTAATTTAACAGCTCTTGTTCATTGGCCTTGGCAATCCATCCAGCTTGGTGCTCCGCCATCTTGCCCTCCCTCTCCGTGACATCAGAGAGTCCAAGCCTATAAAAACCAAGAGGGACTGCAATGCCTCTACCTGCCCATCAGAATGAATATCCAGTGATATCAGGAGAGGTCAGGTGGGCCAGGTAGAAAGGGTTTGAGTTCAACAAAGAAATTGCAAACAAAAGTCTGGACCTCTGATGCATGTCTGATCATGGTGACTAAGCATTTTTGCTCCTTTAACGGTTAAAGAATCCATTATATTAGGGGTGGCCAAACTTGCTTAACAAAAGAGCTGCATAGAATAAACATCCGACGCTTGAGAGCCGTTTGAGAGCCGGGAAGGAGGGAGGGAGGGAGGAAGGAAGGAAGGAGAATAGATGGGGAGGGGGAGGGATAAAAGGGTGGAAAGAAAGCAACTTTGATTTTAAAAATGCATTCTCCAAGCTGCCAGCTGGCTTGGCGAAGTGATTTAAAGAGGGATATGTCTTCCAGCTGGCCAATGGGGTGGGGTAGGAGCTTTGAGAGCCACACAATATGTGTGAAAGAGCCACATGTGGCTCCCAAGCCATAATTTGGCCACCCCTGCATTATATCATACCTGGTTATAAATACAATCAGCTCTACCTGCTTCTTTTCCTGTTTAAGGTGGGGACTGGAAAACCTCTGAAGAAGGCATGCCACAATGTTTATTTGTATCTTTCTATTGTGAACCCTGTATAAAAATTATATTTGAGCTCCTTTTTATAGAAAAGGGGTTTTTGCTGTAAATATTATTGTGGAAATTATATCAGACCAACTTATATCACAGATTGTATACTTTTGTTATTTTTATTATTGTTTTATAGCATAATGAATTTGTATGCTGCATTTTATACCACATCCCTAGGGTTGCCAGGTCTCCTTGATGCACCAGCAAGGGATGGGAGTAGGGAGGGGCTCCACCCTCAAACAGTGATGTCACACAAACAGTGATGCTCTGGTTTGAGGGGGAAATTTTATAGTAAAATCGCCCTCAAACCATAGAGTTTTACCCAAAGACCAGAGTGTTGCCACGTGATGTCCCAGGCATGATGACATCACTTCCTTATGTCACTGCATTGGGGACATTGCTGTACAATGTCGCTGTTTGGGGATGGGACAGAAGCCTCCAAAATTGGAGGATCCCCCACCCCACCTGGGGAATGGGAACCCTACCCTTGACAAAGCTTACAGCAAATTGTGTTGGGATCCACAAGAGATAAATAAGTCTTTTATTTTGCACCTTTGTGTCCTTCTTTGTGCCACTACCTGTACATCTGTATGAGACAAATGTACACACACACCAAGGGTGGAATTCCAGCAGGAGCTCCTTTGCATATTAGGCCACACCCCCACGATGTAGCCAATCCTCCAAGAGCTTACAAGGCTCTTTTTTGTAAGCTCTTGGAGGATTGGCTACATTAGGGGTGTGTGGCCTAATATGCAAAGGAGCTCCTGCTAGAATTCCACCCCTGACACAAACTAACGGATTAATGGAATGTTCTTGCCTCTGATTATTCCTGACATTCAAACTGACTTTTTTGGAGGAAGAAAAAACAGCATTCTGATCATGAAAAGGGAAGAAGGGACATTCTCTTACCTAAGCATTCATTAGCCTCCCGGGCTGTGGCCCTTTGCCACGGACGATCGTAATGGAAGGGTTTGCATCGGTCACATTCGGGCCCTTCAGTGTTGTGTTTGCAGTCGCACACCAGCTTGCCCTCTTTGTCTTTCACACAGCGCGACGCGTGGCCATTGCACTTGCAGCGCCCCCCAACCTGGAACTCTCCCACGGCATAGTAGTACGAAGACGAGCTTGTCCCGCTGTCCTCGTCCTCGTGGTCCCGGCCTCCCATCTCCCGGAACAAATGGGGACGGCTGAAAATGACCCTGATGTCAGTCGCTGTCACCCAATCCTGAAGAACAGGGCTGTTGTCAAAATCTTGACCCGAGGGGCGCCCTTCCAGGGTGCTGAAGGCGATAAGCCCTCCGGTCAACGGGTACAGATCCGTATGCCCGTCGGTGCACAAAGCTTCCTGCTCATTCTGCTTGGTGACGGTGGCTTTGTTCGATTTGCCGTAGATCTTACGGCACTGGGAGGAGTAATACTGATATGGCACCCAGCTCTTGCCGTAATCCATGGACTTAAAGATGGCCGCCGATTCGGGACGAGGAGAGCAGAACTGCAAGCTCACATAGATCACCTCGAACTTCTTGCCCAGGGAGAGGGTGATGGTGATGTTCTGGGGGGAGTGGTGCAGGGTCTCGGAACGCCAGCAGGTCATGTTGGCCACGTTGTTGAGGTCGGTGAGGTAGGAGGCCGGGTGAGCTTTGCGGGGGTCTGAAGAATCGCAATGGCGGGTGGGAGGTTTCCCACACGTGCTGGAGGCGTGGACTTCCTTTCCGAAGGCAGCATTGACAAACTCCGGGATGCAGCGTCGGGGAGCCCCTTTCTCGTCATAGCAAGGGTCGGGCGGGTTCTGCTGCACTGCAAAGGGGTTCACAGCCTGAGCTTGGTCGAGGCTGCAAGCCGTAAGGAGCAGCCACAGCAGAGCCAACAGATCCATCCTCCTGGGCGGGGGCGCAGATCCTCCTGAGCCAAGGGAAACAAGGCGTCTCTGAAAGGAACAAAAAAAGAAATGTGAGTCACAGCTCAGTGGGGCTGGGATGGGAAGTTAGAATCACAGAATCCTAGGGTTGGAAGGGACCAGTGTTCCCTCTAAGCTGAGTTAGTGTGAGCTAGCTCACAGTTTTCTAAAAAGGTAAAGGTAGTCCCCCTCTGCAAGCACCAGTCATTTCCAACTCTGTGGTGACGTTGCATCACGATGTTTTCGTGGAAGACTTTTTTATGGGGTGGTTTGCCATTGCCTTCCCCAGTCCTCTACACTTCCCCCCCAGCAAGCTGGGTACTCATTTGACTGACCTCGTAAGGATGGAAGACCGAGTTAACTTTGAGTTGGCTTTGAACCCAGCTTCTGCTGGGATCGAACTCAGGTCATGAGCAGAGAGCTCGGACTGCAGTACTGCAGCTTTACCCCTCTGCGCCATGGAAGTTTTTTAGCTTCTGCATTTTTGTCTTAGTTCAGGGAAAATGGCCCCGGAGCAGACAAATTTATGCAGCAGCTCACAACTTTAATGCCAGTAGCTCATGAAGCAGAATTTTTGCTCACAAGACTCCACAGTTTAGAGGGAATACCAGAAGGGACTTACAGGATCATCTAGTAATATCCCCCCTGCACAATGCAGGAGATTCACATCTACTTCCTCCCCCATACACACCCCCAGTGACCCCTGCTCCATGCCTAGAAGATGGCAAAAAACCCCTCCAGGATCCCTGGCCAAACCTACCCAAGAGTCATATAAATCTTTTGTGCACATTATAAAGAAGTACAACTTTATAATATTACAAGAATTGTCCAGCCGATGAGCACTCTCAGGAGTATTCCTATTTTCTTCAAGGTTATCAGCCTCTTATTACAATTCAGTGTTAATGCTCTCTGCAACCTCTTTGCTTTCTTCAAAATCTCTCATCCTCTCAGTACCACTTAAGTGTCTATATTTATATTAGGATCAAGCCAGTCCTGAACTTCTTCTCTAACCAGATGCACCAGCCTTCTGAATTTTGCTGGCTAAATGCTCTTTGCATTATATTTATCAGGAGCAAGCCATTCCTGATGACAGCAAAATGTTCTCAATGCCACTTGGAGGGATGGTGGCTCAGTGGTAGAGCATCCACTTGGTAAGCAGAGGGTCCCAAATTCAATCCCCGGCATCTCCGGCTGAAAAAAGTCTGGGTAAATAGGCATGAAAAACCTCAGCTTGAGACCCTGGAGAGCCGCTGCCAGTCTGAGTAGACAATACTGACTGATGGATTCAGGGTCTGATTCAGTAGAAGGCAGCTTCATATGTTCGCTTAAGTAGTTCATTTAGCAGCAAGTCAGTCCTGAACCTCTTCTCCAACCGGATGCAAAAGCCTTCTGAATTATGCTGGCAAATGCACACACCTCCAGCGACCCCTGCTCCATGCCCAGAAGATGGTAAAAAAATCTTCCAGGACCCATGGCCAAACTGGCCTGGAGAAAAATTGCTGCCTGACCCCAAAGTGGCAAACAGCATTTCCCTCGTGGGTAAGAAAGGGCCACGAGGACTAAGCACCGATGCAACCCTTCCTGCCCACCCTCTCGTGATCTGCCCAAGTTCACAGAATCAGCATTGCTGTCAGATGGCCCTCCAGCCTCTTGTTTAAAAACCTCTAAAGAAGGCGAGCCCACCACCTCCCGAGGAAGCCCGTTGGGGAGACATGACTCACCAACCAGTCGGGAAGATGAGACTTTGTATCAATGCTCCATTTAAGTAGTGGAGTTTTGTGAGCAAATATCCTACTTTGTGAGCTACTGGCTTTAAGGTTGGGAGGGAGCAATTTGGCTATTGCATCAATCAGTTTGCCCTGGGGCCATCCTTCCTGAGAGAAAACAAAAATCTCTGTGAGGCTAAAAAACAGTGAGGAAGCTCATGTTAACTCAGCTTAGAAGGAACACTGCTTGGTATACCTTTTGGCTATAGTGTGCTTAGCTTCAGGGAAGAGGAAACAAGACAGGCAAGGAATAAAAAGGTAAAGGTAGTCCCCTGCGCAAGCACGTCGTTTCCGACTCTGGGATGATGTTGATTTCACGACGTTTTCATGGCAGACTTTTGCCATTGCCTTCCCCAGACATCTAGGCTTTCCCCCCAGCAAGCTGGGTGCTCATTTTACCGACCTCGGAAGGCTGAGTCAACCTGAGCCAGCTACCTGAAAACCCAGCTTCCACCAGGGATCAAACTCAGGTCGTGAGCAGAGCTTAGGACTGCAGTACTGCAGCTTTACCACTCTGCACCATGGGACTTTCTGCAACCTCTTTGCAGGAATAGGAACGTTTTAAACAAACAATGGAGAAGCAACTGATCTTGTGGCTGAGGACTACATAAGCAGCAATGGGGACGCTCTACTGCAGTGCTGGCCTATCTTCGAGCACTCATCTCTGCAAAGTCTGAAGCCTTCCTATCAAACTAAGGAGCCTTCCCGCAGCTGAAATGCTTCATTCTGGAGGAAGCGCGGGGGGAGCAGTTTGTAGGAAAAGCCCAGCATGAACTAATTTGCATATTAGGCAATACCCCCTGACATCACCATTGTTTCACACAGGACTTTTTTGTAGGATAAGCCCAGCAGGAATCATTTGCATGTTAGGCCACACCCCCTGACATCACCATTGTTTTGTACAAAAAAAGCCCATCAGGAGCTCATTTGCATACTAGGCCACACCTGCTGATGCCAAGACAGCCAGAACTGTGTTCCTCTGAGTTCCTGCAGAAAGAGAGAAAGAGAAAGAAAGAAAGAAAGAAAGAAAGAAAGAAAGAAAGAAAGAAAGAAAGAAAGAAAGAAAGAGAGAGAGAGAGAGAGAAAGAGAGCAAAAGAAAGAGAGAGAGAGAGAAAGAAAGAAAGAAAGAAAGAAAGAAAGAGAGAGAGAGAGAGAGAGAAAGGAAGAAAGGAAGGAAGGAAGGAAGGAAGAAAGAAAGAAAGAAAGAAAGAAAGAAAGAAAGAAAGAAAGAAAGAAAGAAAGAAAGAAAGAAAGAAAGAAAGAAAGAAAGAAAGAAAGAAAGAAAGAAAGAAAGAAAGAAAGAAAGAAAGAAAGAAAGAAAGAAAGAAAGAAAGAAAGAAAGAAAGAAAGCCAGCCCTGGGAGGAAGGCATTAGCCACTGCAGAGCAGAAACAGACCGTTAAATATTAGGAAAACCAGTGAGGTTGTTAAACCAGCTCAGGAATAGAACAGAATAGAACATGGAATTTGTGGGACCCTGTAGTTTAAAGAAAAGTTGGATAAATAAGCCCTCTTCTTTGGTAACATTACAAATGTTGCATGATTGAAGCTCAAAGGCAGAGCACTTGGGTTTGCATGTAGAAGATTCAGTTGCCGGTATCTCCAATTCCAAAATCTCTGGCGGGAAGTGGTGGGAAAGTGAGTGCAACCAAAAACAGGGGAGGGAAAACACAACTGGCATGAGAAAGATAACCCAAAAGGCTGGAACAGACTGGAACAGGAGACTGCTGAATTACAAGTTATTACAACACTCAAGACATTGGAACCCCCAGGGCTTAACAGAGAAATCAGGTTCTCATCTCACTACACGTGTTAATCATTCAGTTCTCACATACCCCAGGATTAAACTTTGTTGGTCTTAAAGGTACCACTGGATTCAAACTTAGTTTTTACATCCATTAACTCTTTTATTATCTGTGTGCTAATTTGCTGCTATCCACAGGTCTTACTAACTGCGTTAATCCCATTTTAGCTATACTTATTCATCAGTTACTTATGCATCTTGACTCTAATCAGACATCTTGGCAACTAACCCCCCACCTATATATAAGGCTTGCTGAGGAAGTCTCTGTTTCAAGGTATCTAAAGAAGTGTGCATGCGCACATAAGCTTATACTCAGAATTCAACTTTGATTGTCTTAAAGGTACCACTGGACTCAAACTTAGTTCTCACACCTGTTAGCTCTTTTATCTGTATGCTAATTTGCTGATAATCACAGGTTTTACCACAGCTTTAATCCAATCTTAGCTATACTACTGATCACTCAGTAACTTATACAGCTTGATCATAATTAGCCCTTCCTGGCAACTAACCCCCCTCCCCCCACCTATATGTAAGGCTCCAGGAAATCTGATTCAATTTATCTGAAAAAGTGCATACACAACAAAAGCTAGGGTTGCCAGCCTCCAGGTGGGGCCTGGAGATCTCCTGCTTTTACAACTGATCTCCAGCTGGCAGAGATCAGCTCCCCTGGAGAACATGGCAGCTTGGAAGGGTGGGCTCTAGGACAGGGGTGTCCTAGCTGCAGCTAGTGCAGAACACGGCAGCCAGGCTGTTGTTGGGACTCCCGAAATGGGAACATATACGGCCAGGGATACGGGAACTGCACTGGCTGCCGATTCTACACCGGGTCCAGTACAAAGTGTTGGTCACTACCTTTAAAGCCTTATATGGCCGAGGACCCGCCTACCTGAGGGACCGTCTTTCCCCATATGAACCCCAGAGAGCACAGGTCAGCCGGGAAAAAACTAATGACTATCCCTGGGCCGAAAGAGATCAAACATCAGAATACTGGAGCACGGGCCTTTTCAATCGCGGCCCCTGCCCTATGGAACCAACTTCATGAGGAGGTGCGGGCCCTGCAGAACCTCGATCAGTTCCGCAGGGCCTGCAAGATCACCCTCTTTAAAATTGCGTACTCGGACTGCTAAAGAAAGCTGTTAATTAAGGATCCGCCAATGCGGCCCTAAAGACCTATACCGCTGTGTATAAACTGGCAGAACTAGCGTCAAACACCATCAGCACTGTCAGACCAAGTTATTTAACTGTATTGACTGGTTTTTAATGTTGTTAAATTTAATGTTTTTATATTGTTAAATTTAAAGGTTTTATCTATTATTGTATGTTTTTTATGAAATGTTGTTAGCCGCCCTGAGCCTGCCGAGGTGGGGAGGGCAGGATACAAATAAAATTTATTATTATTATTATTATTATGAGGGCTGGATCTGACATAAATGAGACCTTCTCAGGCCGGGCCATGTTGGGCCGGGCCATGTGTGTACCTATTTAAGATTAGGTAGCAGAGATATAAACTTTATAAAGGACACAGACAAACACAATTAAAGTTTTTTTTTTAAAAAAAACCCTTAAAATAAAACATGCTTAAAACATTAGCACTTGGTCTTAAAGGTGCTTTCTTTGCATCTCTCCCATGGGGTTCAGGGAACTGAGCATAGGAAGCTCTAGTTCTTTGCTTCTTTCAGTTTGGTGTACTGGTTAACTGCACGGACTCTTATCTGGGAGAACCGGGTTTGATTCCCCACTCCTCCACTTGCACCTGCTGGAATGGCCTTGGGTTAGCCATAGCTCTGGCAGAGGTTGTCCTTGAAAAGGCAGCTGCTGTTAAAAGCTCTCTCAGCCCCACCCACCTCACAGGGCATCTGTTGTGGGGAGAGAAGATACAGGAGATTGTAAGCCTCTCTGAGTCTCTGATTCAGAGAGAAGGGCGGGGTATAAATCTGCAATTCTTCTTTTTTTTCTTCTTTCCCCGGGGACCAGGAAGGGGAGGGGCCTTATCTTTCTAAAGTGTTGTCTTACTCCAGTGATTATTTTGCATTTACAGTACTATTTGTACACCGGTTACTGTTTGATTCTGTATGCTACCGTTACAGCTCTAGAGATGTGGCAGATCCACTCCCCCACTCAGAGATTCAATTTCTAGAGACCTGGGAGAGGGAAGGATCTGAAGAAGAACAAGATCAATGCACAGAATCTGAGTCTGGGTCTCTCCTAGGGTCGCCATCCCTCCAGTCTGGGCAGGGGCTCCCTGGCTTTTGCAGGCTCCTCCCCTCCACCAGCAAATGCCCTGAGACACAGCATGGTTACATCAACAGGAAGTGACAACATCACACTGCCAATGTCACACAGCGATGCTCCAGGTTTTGGGCAAAACTCTGTGGTAAATTTGAGCTCAGCCAGGAACCCCCTGTCAGATCCAAGGTAGGACTTGGAAACCTTAGTCTCTTCCCCTCCTTGTCTGACATTCTAACCACCACAACAGGCTCCCCAATTCCTGGAATGTGCATACAGTCGCCAAGGTCAGCATATAAAAGAGTGGCCTGAGGAGTTAGTATGCGGTTTGCAAAGGACACTGGATATCACTTTTATCCCAATGGATCTGAGCACTGTGCAGAATCCTTCCCTGTTCTAAAACTCTGAACGGATAATCTTTTGGGATATTGCGTGATCATAAGAAGGCAAACATTTCTGACATCTAAATTGGGGGGGGGGGGGAGTGCTCACATTTTCTTGGTTTAGAAGGGAAATGTATATGTGGAAATTAATCTTTTGAAAACAGCTTGGCGGCGAGGGGAGAACCACCAGTCTGTTGCTTGCCTACTGCTGGACTAAGAGGCCCTTGTTCACTTAATGCAAACCAGGGAGATCTCTTTTCTGTTTCCCAGGGCCCTGCAATGCAATCCACCTCATTCGTGGACTCCAAGCCAAGACCGCTCATCCTGCATCTCAGGCCCACCGCTTAGCCTTAAACTATTCAGCACGACCAGTACATGCACCTTCTTCCACCCTGATCAGCTGTAGGGTGTTTCCTGGTTAGTTTCTCAGCCTAAAAAGTTCTCAAGAACTTGCTTTAAAAGATGCCAAACTCTACAGTGGGTGCACACATGTGTATAGGGTTCCCAAGTCCCCCGCAGCCTCTGGTAACAGAGTTTTCCCTCTCAAATCACTAGCGTGTCCGCGAAAACCATAGAATTTTCCTGGAAACGCCTAGAGCAGCCGGCGAGCGATGCTGTCGGCATGATGACGTCACTTCTGGGTGACATCATCATGCTGGCAATGTTGGGGGATGTGGGCTGGTGGATTGGGAACCTCCAGAGCAAAAGAACCCCCACCCAGCCCGGGGGCTAAGTTGGCAGCCCTACATGTGTGCTCTATGGTGACTATATGGTGTGTGCCATGGTGACTCTCACATCTTCCAGAATTGCATAAATGAAAACAGAGACAAGCTGGTTTTAATATTGTTGAATATGTTTCACATCAATATCTTCTTATAATAGATATTGTATTTTTATGCTGCCATTTTTTTGCTTGTTGGCTGCCATGAACCTGTTCGCAGGGAGGGCAGGATACAAATAGAAAATAAATAAGCAAGCTTGAATTTCCCCCACCACCACCACCACCACACATAGGACGCTTTCACATATGCAAAATAATGCAGTTTCCGGCCACTGTTTGCATGTGGATTTCCCCAGTTCACACAGTAAAATCCAGTTGCAAAGTGCACTGGAAGTGGATTAAAAGCATGTTAATTTAGTGTGTGTGACAGTGTCCATATACGCAGACCTCTCATAACCTGTGACCAAAGATGCTACTCTCTGTGGCGATGCTCTCCATGCCTGCCTGTCTTCCATGGCCATCGCTAGGCAACCACAACAATATAGCCAGTTGAAGCCTTGGTTTCAATCAGTAAAGGGCACAGGGAGGGGCCAAGGTTCTTTCCATGGCTGTTTTGGCCTTTGAGGGAGAATCAGGGCCAGACCTAGCATCAGCCACCAAAAACTAACTACCACACAACTTGCAGAACTCAGGACTCACACAGTCCTGTCTGGTTGCTACCATTCAACAGCAGCCATTCCACAAAAGCCAGTGTGGTGTAGCGGTTAGTTTCAGACTAGGATCCGGGAGACCCAGGTTCGAATCCTCACTCTACCATGGAAGCTTGCTGGGTGAACTTGGGCCAGACCTACACTCTCAGGGGTTTTGTCAAGTTAAAATGGAGGAGAGGACAAGGATGAATTGAACATATGAACCTGCCTTATACTGAATCAGACCCTTGGTCCATCAAAGTCAGTATTGTCTACTCAGATTGGCAGAGGCTCTCCAGGGTCTCAAGCTGAGGTTTTTCACACCTATTTGCCTGGACCCTTTTTGGGGATGCCAGGGATTGAACCTGGGACCTTCTGCTTACCAAGCAGATGCTCTACCACCGTCCCTCCCCTTTGGGTGTTTCATTTTGTGGGAAAAGGCAGGATGTAAATTAAACAACTAAATAATAAATACAGCTGAAGATGGGGGGCAGGGAGATAAATTGTAGGTTGGTTGGAGGAAGAAAAAAAGAGAAGGATGCAGAGAAAGGTGAGGATATGGGGGCTTCCAAGTGGAGGGAAAGAAGAAAAGGTGTGGGGAAGGGATACAAGGGAAGTGAGGTATCCTGCCCAAGCCCTTACAGGCTGCTCTCCACACAACTGGGAACATGCAACTCAGCCAGAGTTTTTCCAGACAAACTGTCAGGGGAAGGGAAGGAAGGAAAGCCTAAGAAAGGGGAACAGATAAAGGTAGACTGGCTGATGGGTGGGCAGGAGAGGGGGCAGGAAAAAGGGAGATGATACAGAGGATTCAGGGAAGTAAAAGGAAATTGTAGGGGAGGGGGAAATGATATGCCTCCCGCAAGTCCTTGTGGGTCCCCCACTTGTAAATTTTAAAAACCATAAATTAAATAATACATAGCATATATGTTTGTGTAGAATATTCCCTTTATGCTCTTTTCGCTTATAATTTTCAAATAAAAGGTCTCCATGTTTACAGACCAATCTGAAAATTTAGGGAAGAGGTCCAAACATTCCTCAGTTCTTCACGAGTCATGTGGATATCCACTCATTCCTCATTTTTTGTTTATTTGTCCAGAACCCACTGCCAGAACCAGGGGTCATTCCGTAGAAAAAGAGGTTCCGGAACTTATTAGCACAACTCATTTGGCATCTGCCATACACCCCTGACATCACCGGAAGGTGTACTAAATTATATCAGCTCAGCATCTACCTTAAAATGTTTCTTGAATTAGAATCGTCATAATCAATCCTTACTCCCATCATACTTTTTAAATGACTTTCTCCTCTGTGGCCATAGGGGCAGAATGAAGATTTCCATCTGTCTGCTTGATATGTTTTTGTTATTTTCCTGTTTGTTGTGGGGGTAAATATTAGAAAGTTTGTCAAATCTTAGAGTTCACCAAAATTCTCACAGGGGCTTTGAGCAATGGAGCCCAGAAGCAAGTTTTTTTGTTTTGTTTGGGGGGGGTGTGTGTAAAGAAAGAGCACAATAAAATTTAAATAGATCCAAGTAGGCAGGCGTGTTGGTCTGAAGCAGTAGAACAAAGTAGGAGTCAAGTTGCAACTTTAAGACCAACAAAGTTTTATTCAGAACGTAAGCTTTCATGTACTCTAAGCACACTTCATCAGATGAGGAATCAGGTACAGTGAGCAGAACTACAATATAGCTGGTAGGCAGTGGTTTAGAATGCAAAATGGTACAAATTTAAGATCCAATGACAGAATAGTAAAATTAACAAATTATCAAAGGTTTGCTCAATTTGTTAATTTTACTATTCTGTAATAAAATTCAGAGGTTCTGAAGCTCTGCTCCTGTGAGCTCCTGCCCCAAATGAGACCTGGCCAGAACCAACTCTCCCGTGTAGCACTGTGAGTGAAGACGAGCCTTCCCAGAAGCCAGTCCGCTGTTACGGAGGCTGGGCTCTCCTCTCCCCTCCCTCCCCTCCTTGTTTGCAGCCTCCTCGATTAGCAATCGCTCCTGCACCATAATCCAAAGGACAAGCAGCTTAAAGAGAACCAAAGGCAGGATGAAGGGGGGAAAGGGGAGGCCCGGGCGGGAAATTGCCTGATTAACGATCCCATTCAGAGAGTAAACTCTTGCCCTGGCTTTGCAGTGGGTGGGAACAAGCTTTGGTCCTTCCAAAGAATGGCTGCCCAGTGGGGTTGGGCGAGTCCCGCTGCGCTCACACCTTCCCCTCCCGCCTTTGATGTCGGAGGCTGGGTTTGGAAGCAGGCTGCCTTCCCCACTGGGGGCATTAGGAGCTAATTAAACCTTTGGATTTTCACCCGGCAGAGAACATGCTGTCCTCAGGAAGAGAAAAGGCACCTGAAGTCGGGAGCATAATTGAAAAGAGCAAGGCCGGGACAGGGTGGACAGAGGAGACCGCTGGGAGGAGATAAAGGCAACAGAGCGGAGGGAGAGAAGAGGCAAGCCAAAGGGGAAAGCATTTAACGAGGGCCCTGGGCCAATGGCAAAGCCCAGTACAAAGGGTTAAGAAGAGGATTTGAAGTTATATTCAGAGGCACACAACTCACAGGCCCGCGGAGCTGCTGGAAAGGTTACACAGCCTTCCTTCGGCATTGTTCCCGCACCCTGGTGTACATCGTGCCCGTTTTCCCATCGACCCCTTGAGAGTAGTGCGTCCTTTGAAGTTTGTTGGCCTCCGCCCCCTTCCCATGCTTCTTGGATCTGTTTCCCAGACCACAAGCCGCACCGGGCTCCATCATGGACCACCCTGGGAAGGAGACACTCAGGCCCATCAGCTGAAACATCCATGCAAACCGCACATGCCTTTCGGACATGGGGATTTTGATCCTTCTTTATCTTCAGGACGATCCTGTGAGAGTTAGGCCTCGCTGGGATACAAGGGAGTGACTGGCCCAAGGTCGCCCAGTGGCGGGGTAGGGATTTGAACTGCGGTCCAACTTTCTAACCGTGGCATCCCATTGGCGCCTAATCCATGCCTGTGATAACTGGAGCACACGTGAAGGTCCAGCAGCAAGGCACATATGAGAGGAAGATCACGTAGGGGGCTGTTTTCAGAATTCAAAACCCTCTTGAAGGGGGGAGGGGAGAAGAAGACCACAGATTTATACCCCACACTTTTCTCTGAATCCGAGACTCAGAGCAGCTTACAGTTTCCTATATCTTCTCCCACCACAACAGACAGGCTGAGAGGGCTCTCACTGCCCTTTCAAGGACAACCCTTGGGAGAGCTATGGCTAACCCAAGGCCATTCCAGCAGCTGCAAATGGGGAATCAAACTCGGTTCTCCCAGATAAGAGTCCGCACACTTAACCGCTACACATTCTGTGCTAGCAGGTGTGAGTGGCTGCCTTGCTGTATAATCTTACAATCAAATCCAGAGCAGAATTATACCCCCCTCCAATCATTAAAGCTATTTTTTTAAAAACAATACCATAAGGCAAAATCAGAAACCCACAGAGCCACAGATATGTCACACAGTGTTTGCCATGGCTGGGCCTAGACTGTCTGGCACTCTATGCAGATGAAGAAGATGAAGATATTGGATTTATATCCCACCCTCCACTCCAAAGAGTCTCAGAGTGGCTCACAATCTCCTTTGCCTTCCTCCCCCACAGCAGACACCCTGTGAGGTGGGTGGGGCTGAGAGGGCTCTCACAGCAGCTGCCCTTTCAAGGACAACCTCTGCCAGAGCTATGGCTGACCCAAGGCCATGCTAGCAGGTGCAAGTGGAGGAGTGGGGAATCAAACCCGGTTCTCCCAGATAAGAGTCCGCACACTTAACCACTACACCAAACTGGCAAAGCAAACTTCTGGTACAACCACCCCCCTCCACTGGCACCTGCTTTTTTGGCCACAGAATGTTGGGCTGGGTGGGCCACTAGCCTGATCCAACATGGCTTCTCTTATATTCTTATGCTCACTGATAATGTTACCGAGGCACATGGGGGGCACCCAATTTGGCGACCCTCAGAAGGCAAGCATCCTAGGCGATTGCCTAGTTTGCCTAGCGGCAGGGCTGGCCATGGTGTTTGCACGAGTTCATTCCGAACCTCCCATTTAATCCGATGTTGTAGGCTTTTGAATATGTTCCCACCAGACTTCTAATTAAAAATGAGACAGAAAGACAGACAGGGAGAGACAAAGACAGAGAGATTTCAGAAAGTTACAGACGAGAAAGAATTACTGTGGTGAGTATGTCTCAAAGCACATAACCAGGTTCAGAAGCAGAAATGATCCCTATTCGGAGAAGCAGAAAGGACCAAAATTCTGAGACTGGCAAGAAAGTAACCTCAACGGGGCCCTTCAAAAACGTGTTTAGGGTTACTCTGAGTTGGTGAGGGGAAGTAAGATCATAAGTCAGTTTGGAAGGTCAAGAAAAATGGGAACCAGGCTCAAGGAAGATGGCTCAGGCAATTTGCGACGAGAATGTCGTGACCTTCATATAATTCCCAGACCTGGGGTTAGCACAATCTGGGCTCAGAGGTAGATCACAAACTTTGCGTGCAAAGATTCAGCCCAGCAGCAAAAAGACCCCAGGTGTTAGGAAAGATCTTTCGCTGCTCAAGAGGGCCAAACTGAAGAGACTACACTGAGCTAGAGGGACTCAATGTGAGATAGCTTTGGACCCGAGAGAGCTTCCCTAGCGATCCCTGCCAGTCTAAAAACAAGACTGGGAGCCAACATGGAGAACCTGCAATTAACCCACAGAAAGAGTTGGCCAAAGTTCAAAGCTCGGCCGGTTCGTTGAAGCTCCTCCAAGAATCTTGGCGTTCGCTCCTGAAGAGGCCAGCGGCTTGCAGCCTCTTACAACCCGTGCCAGCTACCCTCTTGAAGACAAGCACTCCAGAGTCTCAAATCCTCTGAACATTTCGTCAACCTTTCTCCGGCTCTGCCTTGATCTGAGCGAACCATAAAGCGTTTTCCCTCCACAACAACCAGCTCAGCATCGGCCCTGCTGAGTTCAAGCAGCAGGCAAGAAGACTGCAAATGGGGAGAGAATAACACCAGTATCAATTGTAGGGATAATAATAAGGGGGAAGGTCTGGGGTGGGGGGAAGGGGAGGGTACAGACAGGCATAGCAGAGCCAAGCTGGTCTGCAAGTGATTTCGTGGTGGGTTTTCCCCAAAAAAAGCTTTCCGGCAACGATGACTGTGATAGAACCAGAAGCAAGGTATGTGGGATTTGTTTTTGTGTGCATGCATACGTAAGATTTTTCAGTACATGCTCAATACTTTCCATAACACTTGCCTGCTTAACATGGGAAGAGTTTCAGGGACAACTCCAAACAGAAAAATCCAAAGAGCTGGGGGCCGGGGGGAAAGACTAAATATTTTCCAAGGAAGAATGCCTCCAAAAAAAAAGAAAACGGTTTTTCTCAGTGGTTATCAAACTGTGGATCAGGACCCCAAAAGAGGCCACACCTGCACACAGGTGGGTCATGAAGGCAAACCACAGGTAATTCCAAACACACACACACACACACCACTTGGTGTCTGACCAGTGAATGAATGGAGTATCTATTGAAAAGTTCTGAAACAGGAAGGGGGAGCAGAAGGAGGAGGAGAAGAAAAGGAGGAGGAAGAGAAGAAGGAAAGGAGGAGGAGGAGGAGAAGGAAAGGAGGAGGAGAAGGAAAGGAGAAGGAGGGGGGAGAAAAGGAGAAGGAGAAGAAAAGGAGGAGAAGAGAAGAAGAAAAGGAAGAGGAGGAGAAGGAGAAAAAAAGGAGGGGGAGGATTTATACCCTGCCATCAGCACCCGAAGAAGTCTCCAAGTGGCTTACAATCTCCTTCCCTTCCTCTCCCCACAACAGACACCCTGTGCAGTAGATAGGGCTGAGAGAGCTCTGAAAGAACTGGGACTGACCCAAGGTCACCGAGCTGGCTGCATGTGGAGGAAGTGGGGAATCAAACCTGGTTCTCCAGTTAAGAGTCCACTGCTCTTAACCACTGCACTGAACTGGAAGGAGATAGAGGCAAAACATCGGTCTGACAATGTGAGATGGAGGCTGTTGGTTGTCAGCGTTTATGTCCAGTTGGGACCCAGCCAGTCTTTCCAATGCTGGAGAGGAAAGAAAGGAGGGAGCTCAATCCCACGTTGGCTTGAGGACCCCTGACAAAGACCAAGGGGACCCTTCTGCTCACTTCTGCAGTCCTTGGGCAGCTGGCAGTTGGAGCCAGAGTGGAAGAGAGGCAGGTTCCCTTTTTTGGCCTGGTTTTTGCCCCGTCAAGGTGCTGTTTGCAGGGGTGGGGGTGCCCAGACCCTGGCAAACAACCAGCAGTCTCCATCTCCCTTAAGGAATAACCCCTTTCGAAAGAAAAAGTTGCTTATCTCAGGGACTGCTGGATTACCCAAAAGGTGATTCCGGGGGCCTGCCCCACAAGAAGGGAGCGGCGACAGAGATATCATGTCATCAGCAGTGTTCCCTCTGAGCTGAGTTAGTGTGAGCTGGCTCAGTTTTTTAGTCTCCAGCTCACACATATTTGTCTTAGCTCAGAAAAAATGGCCCCAGGGCAAACTAACGTATGCAGCAGCTCACAAATTTAATGCTAGTAGCTTACGAAGCAAAATTTTTGCTCACAAGACTCCGCAGCTTAGAGGGAGCAGTGATCATCAGCAGGGCTTTTTTTGTAGCAGGAACTCCTTTGCATATTAGGCCACACACATCCCGATGTAGCCAATCCTCTGACAGGGGTGGCCAATCCTCTGACAGCCGCCCTGAGCCTGCTCCGGCGGGGAGGGTGGGATATAAATAAAATGTGAATGAATGAATGAATGAATGAATGAATGAATGAATGAATACTGCAGCTCGGGAGCCATATGGGGCTCTTTCACACATATTGTGTGGCTCTTGGAGTCTCCACCATCCCACTGGTCGGCTTGGTGAAGGCATTTCTGTCTTTAACTCATTATCCAAGCAAAGTCAACTGGCAGCTTGAAGAACACATTTAAAGTTGCTTTCTTTCCACCTCCAACTCCCTCCCCCACCTATTAGCCTTCCTTCCTTTGTATCTTGCCGCTCTCAAACATCTGACATTTATTCTAGGTGGCTCTTACATTAAGCAAGTTTGGCCATCCCTGCCTCTAGGAGCTTCCAGGGCTCTTCTTACAGGACCTACTGTAAGCTCTTGGAGGATGGGCTACATCAGGGGTGCACGTGGCCTAATATGTTAAGGAATTCCTGCTACAAAAAAAGCCCCGTCATCAGTCCTCTCTTTTGTGGGTTCGCTAGCCCCGTGGCGCAGAGTGGTAAAGCTGCAGCACTGCAGTCAGAGCCCTCTGCTCGCAACCTGAGTTCAATCCCAGCGGAAGCTGGTTTCAGGTAGCTGGCTCAGGTTGACTCAGTTTTCCATCCTTCCAAGGTCAGTAAAATGAGTACCCAGTTTGCTGGGGGGAAAGCGTAATGACCGGGGAAGGCAATCGCAAACTACCCCGTAAAAAGGTCTGCTGTGAAAACGTTGTGAAAGCAGCGTCACCCCAGAGTCGAAAACGACTGGTGCTTGCACAGGGGACCTTTCCTTTTTCCTAGGCCACAACCCAGCATTTCCACTCAGAGGGAGCCCAGCAAGTGGAGGACAGACCGATCTTGATGCCTCTGGTTCTCCATCCGCGCAGCTGGGGCTGGGATGAGTGCAACGGTTGCCTCTGCTCCTTCCCGCCCAGGGCTCGCTGGGAACTGTCCAGCAAAAGAGTCCACGAGATCAGTGCTGAAGCCTAACCCGAGGACACTTTGCAAAGCACCGCCTGCTGATCTTCCCTTCTCGCCAGAGCTCTAAGGGGAGCTCCCTAGATCTCCGGGGTGGCCCAGCTGTGGTTTCAGGAACCACATTCTGGCTCCTGGGCTTCCCAAGCCGTTGAGGGAATAGACGGTTTGATGTCCCCGTTGTCTGCACCACATCCCCTCTTCCCAGACTTCCCCCTCCCCCCAGAGGGAGAGATATCAGAAGCTGCCTCTTGGGTGTGGGGCTGGGGAAGGGCTCTGCCTCTCCTGGGGACGAGGGGGAAGGGAGAAGGGATCAGCTTGTTGCCTCGAGCTGGGCTGAGGACCTCGCTTGCTGCTCTGACCTGGCTTGATAGAAGGCTGGCAAACGCACTCAACCCTGTGTATAGGAGGCTG
Organism: Heteronotia binoei; assembly: GCF_032191835.1. Taxonomy (NCBI): domain Eukaryota; kingdom Metazoa; phylum Chordata; class Lepidosauria; order Squamata; family Gekkonidae; genus Heteronotia; species Heteronotia binoei. The sequence goes on along the minus strand of NC_083242.1, from coordinate 15,639,439 downwards.
TGGCTTAGTGGTAGAACCCCTGCTTTGCATGCAGAGGGTCCCAGGTTCAATCCCTGGCATCTCCTGTTGGAAGGACCAGGCAGGAGGTGATGTGAAAGGTCTCTACTTGAGATCCTGGAGAGCCACTGCCAGTCTGAGTGGACAGTCCTGACCTCAATGGACCAATGGTGTGATTCAGTATAAGACAGCTTCATGTACGCAAGAAGACAGAGGCAGAGGGAGAAGCAATAGCTACAGAGTCCGGCCCAAACCAGTGAGCCCCTGTCGGAGAGGGCATTCAGAAATTAATTTCCCCCATTGGCTTGAAGTGGCACAGTCTACTCTGCTGCTACAAGGCTCTGCCATGTCGCTGCCAGCACATTCTGCAAAGACCAGAACACTGGTCTATTCCTGAAGTATCTTAAGACATTTCTATTTGTTCACGGAGCAGGATGAAGTCTTTAATTTGGAATTATCTGGACTTAATGGTGAGGCACTGGGATCGGAAGCCTAGAATGGACCTAGTTGATCCACCTAGTTGGCCTAGCTGAGAGCCAGTTTTGTGTTGTGGTTAAGAGCAGTGGACTCTAATCTGGAGAACCGGGTTTGATTTTCCACTCCTCCACGTGCAGCCAGCTGGGTGACCTTGGGCCAGTCACAGTTCTCTCAAGAGCAATTCTCTCAGAGCTCTCTCAGCCCCACCGACCTCCCAGGGTGTCTGTTGTGGGGAGAGGAAGGGAGGGAGACAGTAAGCCACTCTGAGACTCCAAGGGAAGGGCAGGGTATAAATCCACTCTCTTCTCTTTCACCACAGTGGACAGATGGCTAGGTCCCCCAGATTCGATCCCCATCACTAGCCCAAGGAAGGAAGCTGGTGAGTAAGCAGGGGGCAACATGCCAGCCACCCTACCCCCACCAGTCTCTCAGCTGGGTTGGTTAAAGATGGTGATGGGGGACCTCCATTGTCATAGGCACCAGCAAAAAGGGGCCAATGTTGGGGAGGCCCCGCATCTCCCTGGAGTAACCATTGCCAGAAGTTGTGGCAGGAGTTCTGGCCTTTACTTGGGAGAGCAGAGTAACCCTCAAGGAAGTCAACCTCCCCTGCCTCGTTCTTTCTCTCTCTTGCTTTCTCCCTCTTTTTGACTGAGTCATGCTAAGTAAATATTTTCTCTGTTAACAGAGCTGCAGCGTTTTTTTGGCAATCCCACCCTGGAAGAAAGATGAATCAGCAACAGAGACCAAAGCCTTGGGCCCCACATCATTCCTGCTGTTTTGATTCCTGCTTCTTTCTATTGCCCAAGATACTGATATGACAGATGCAGTCAAAACGGCGTTACCCACAAAAAGCTACAGTAATCTCAGGCGTCATCTTGCTGGGAGGGAGCGCTGAAAGGGATTCAGGGTGAATCTTAAGATCCTCAGTAGACATTGGCACGCAACAAACCCCCACTTTCAAAAGAGGAGGGAGCCACTTTCAAGAGAGGCAACAGTGGGGTGTGAGTCCTTTCCCCCATCTGCTGCTTTCCCATTCTGAACTACCTCCTGTCAGCCAGCTCTTTGGAGACCCGGTAGCAGCAGGTGAGAGAGCATGCGTTGGCCCATGTTGTAAAGAATTGACTTGTGGGTAAGCTTGCATCATTTCTCTATTATTAAGGGATATTTCACCGTAATTGTATAAATATTTATATGTTGTATGATAACAGCTCCATGTAACGTCGGGAGAAAGAGGCTGAAGAAGTATTGATAAGCAAAACCGTGAGGATTCCTTTCAAAAGCGGTTCCTTATTCTCTCCATGCCTTCACGAGTGGAACACTAACAAACTCAAAAGACTCCACCCACATCTTTACTACGTCTATTTTGAAGAAGCTTGTGAGACTCTGGGGAAATTCCAAGTAGTAAGTATTTAAGTGTTCCTAAGTTCTGTTTTATTTTAGTTTGTACTAAAAGAATACATTTATATACATTTTACATGAGTGTTTCATTGCTTCCAGTAGGTGTTACCTATAGCTCTTTGGAACACAGCTGGTTTATCTACCTGGACGTTTACATCTTGGCCTCCCTCTTGGGAGCTTAGGGAGGGATGCAGTAGTCCCCCTCATTCTACCCCTACAACAATCCAGCGAGGTAGGTCAAGCTGAAAGAAAAGGACTGGCCCAAAGTGAGCTTTGCAACAAAGTGGCTGCTTGAAGTGGGTTTCCCACATCCTAGTCCAACGTTTAACCGCTTCATGTTCGGAGGTACAGCGCTGAATAAACTTAAACACTGAATAAACATACTTGGGGTCAGGGGCGTAGCCAGAAAAGTTTGGGTGGTGGGCGTTGGGAAATCCTGTGGGGCAAGGGATCTCAGACTCGCTCTCTCTTTAGCATTCTGCAATTTTGTTTTCTTTTGTATTATTTAAAAAACCTATTTCTTTCTGGCCTGGAAAAAAGAAAATGATGCTGAAGCTCTTCTGACTGTGTCCAGGGCCATTTTGGAAACCCCACGCACATCTTGCTTTTAAAAAATATTTCTTTATTTTTTTTCTGCGGGGGCAGCACTCATCCTTGGGGGCATTGCCCCTAAATGCCTCCTGGGGGCTATGGGTCTGCTTGGGGCCACCCTTGAAGAGTGAGCAGAACCTCCAGCTAGTGCTGAGGCCAGACTGCTCCTCAGGCCCACTTCTATGGGTTTTATCATCGTCTTTTTATTGTGTTTCCCTGTTGTTTTGTTTATATTTCAAGCCGCCTTGAGTTCTGCATGGGAGAAAGGCAACTAATAAATAAAGTCAAGATCCCTTGCCATTATTGTTCTGTTCTATGTAATGCTTGCTTTGTCTAGCAGAATCGAAAGTTATGTACCCCGCGATGGAGGCAGTTCACAGCTTTGCCTTCAAGGTTACTGTGTCTTGTTATCTCAGGGTGATTTCATATGTTGCTTTGTAGTGTGAGAAAAGGCATGAAGTAATTTGTAGCAGCTTTAGCTTTTGAATTAATCTCGCACCTATTGTAAAAGGCACACTGGTAACGGTTATTGTGAGCGATCGATTTCCTACTAGCTTTATGCCGCTCTCACTCTCCTCTTCCCTGCGGGGCTTCTGTTGGATTTCACACTATCTGCAACTCGCTCTGCCTCTTCAGCGCAGCAAACAAGATCCTCTAAAAAACAGTTTCTGTTTGCTGCACAAAAAAGGTGAAGCTAGTTGCAGCCCCGGGGCAGGTAGTGTGAAATCAGACGGAAGCTCCATGCAGAAGAGGAGCGTGAGAGCAGCGTGAGGCTAGTAGGAAATCAGCCAAAGTACGTATCTGGCACACCTGCAGTTGAACCCCAGTTTCAACACTGGCCAACATAGTTCTGTCTTCCAAAAGACACTTATCCTGAAGTAAATGGAGACTCATTATTATTGAAGATAGTTCCAGACCTGACATAAAATGAACAAGGAAATGGAATAGCCCAGCAGTGGCCAAACTGTGGCTTGGGAGTCACATGTGGCTCTTTCACACATATTATGTGGCTCTCGAAGCCCCCACAACCGACCAGCTTAGAGAAGGCATTTCTCTCTTTAAATCACTTCTCCAAGCCAAGCCAGCCAGTCGCTTGGGAAATGCATGTAAAGTTAAAGTTGTTTTCTTTCTACCTTTTCCACCCTTCCCATCTATTTTCCTTCCTTCCCTTGCGGCTCTCAAACATCTGACGTTTATGTCTTGTGGCTTTCAAACATCTGACATTTTTTCTATGCGGCTCTTATGTTAAGCAAGTTTGGCCACCCCTGGAATAGTCCAAGCAGCAGACTGGTGTTTTTCAGGCAAGGGTCCTCCCCTCCCAAAGAAGTACGATGCCGCAGACAAGAGTCTTCCTCTCCCAAAGAAGAACGAGGACACAGCCGCTCCTTAAGTGCCATGGCCTTTCACACATGCAGGGCTCTCTTAGCTAACTGGTTGGCCCAACAAAAGTCACCCACCAAGAAAGACTTTGCAAAGAGTTTCATTTGCCCTTTTAACGGATGAAAAAGCAGCTGTCCTTTGAAATCAAGAGGTTTGAAGATGGGAGAAAGCTAGAGCTCTTCAGAGGTCCACAACAGAATCACAGAATCAGAGAGTTGGAAGGGGCCTCCAACTCCAGCCCTCTGCGTAGTGCAGGGACTTCACAGCTACCTCCCCCCACACACATACATCCCCAGTGACCCCTGCTCCATGTGCAGAAGATGGCAAAAAAACCTCCAGGATCCCAGAAAGGGGTGAATAGCATTTCCTTGGGCATGTAAGAAAGGGCCATGAGAACTAAGCACTGATGCAACCCTTCCTGCCCTCCTTCTCATGATCTGCCTACGTTCACAGAATCAGCATGGCTGTCAGCAGCCAACTAGCCTCTGTTTCAAAACCTTCAAGGATGTATAGGTATACCCTCTACCAAGTTTCCACCAAGTCCGAGGACAGGTGCACCAGGGAATTTGGGGCCGGCATCTGGAAAAGAGAGGCACACCCTCTGCTAGTATCTTCCACATATTTTCTGAGGAACCCCCACCCCCATGAAGGAGGAATGGAGATAGTGGCTTGCCCCACAGACCCTTGGCTTCCTGCAACTGTGCTGGGAGTGGGGGCTGAGAGAGCCCTAGCAGAGGAGACAAGCTGGTGGAGATGGTGGAGCTCGTACAGCCTTGAGCTTGAGCAATTACACCCTGTGCAAAATCTGTTCCAAAGACAGTTCCAGATTCTCAGCAGCGGAAGCCCAGGCCCGATTTATATCACAGGAGAATGATGTGGGGGTAGGGTTGCCAATCCCCAGTTGGGGGCAGAGGATCCCCCAGTTTGGATGCCCCCCCACCCCCGCTTCAGGGTTATCAGAAAGTGGGGGGGGAGGGAAATGTCTGCTGGGCACTCCATCATTCCTTATGGAGACTGATTCCCATAGGGCAGGGGTGGCCAAACTGCAGCTCGAGAGCCACATGTGGCTCTTTCACACATATTGTGTGACTCTCAAAGCCCCCACTGCCCCATCAGCCGGCTTGGAGAAGGCACTTCTCTCTTTAAATCACTGACTTCTCCAAGCCAAGCCAGCTGGAGGTTTGGAGAATTATTGTCATCAAATGTCTTCTTGTACAAGATATGATAAAGAAAGGACTGATGCATCCCAACAAGAAAGCATTTATCATTAAAATTTCCTTCCTTCCTTCCTTCCTTCCTTCCTTCCTTCCTTCCTTCCTATTTATTCTATGTTTATTCTATGTGGCTCTTACATTAAGCAAGTTTGGCCACCCCTGTCATAGGGTATAATGAAGAATCAATCCATGGGGTATCTGGGGCTCAGGAGGGGCTGTTTTTTGACATAGAGGCACCAATTTTTTCAGCATGGCATCCAGTGCCTCTCCTCAAAACACCTCCCAAGTTTCAAAAAGATGGGGCCAGGGGATCCAATTCTATGAGCCCCCAAAGAAGGTGACCCATCCTTCATTATTTCCAAATGGAGGGAAGACATTTAAAAGGAGTGTGGTTCCTTTAAACGAGACGGCCAGGGCTCTCTTTGGAGCTCAATTATGCTCCTCACAACCTGGCGTTTTAACCTTTCTTCATAGGGAAATACTCTGAATCTCAGTCTCAGAGCATCTCACAATACCTCCCCCCCCCACCAAAACAGACACCCTGTGAGAAGCGTGGAGCTGAGAGAGCTCTCACAGAAGCTGCCCTTTCAAGGAGAACTCTGCAAGAACTATGGCTGACCCAAGGCCATTCCAGCAGCTGCAAGTGAAGGAGTGGGGAATCAAACCTGGTTCTCCTGGATAAGAGTTTGCCCACTTAACCGCTACACCACACTGGACAGGTGGGGTGGAAGTTTTCTCCCTGCTGTGCTGTTTTCCCATTCTGTACAAGAACATTCAGCAGAAGAATCCATCACTGCAGTCTGAAGGGCTACATTCCATTCCACCAGCGACATTCTTCCACCCACAAACGGTGCATTAGGTGCGTGACTTCCCCCTCTCCCCCTGCCGTCTGAATTGCTGCTGTTGGGAGAACCGTTGCCCTAAAGGAGGGAATCAGCAAACATCACAACTGCCTTGCAAATGGAGACTTTTTGGAGGGATCCAATCCTCTAGGCCAGGGGTGGCCAACGGTAGCTCTCCTGATGTTTTTTGCCTACAATTTGCATCAGCCCCAGTCATTGGCCATGCTGGCTGGGGCTGATGGGAGTTGTAGGCAAAAAACTTCTGGAGAACTACCGTTGGCCATCCCTGCTCTAGGCTTGTATACCTCAGGCCTTAGTTATCACTCATGATATGTTGGGTGCTCTGGGCTCAGATTTTAGGTGCCCTTGTCATCAAAAGAGACACTGGAACTAGGCCACATTTGGGCAGGACTTCATAGGAGCAGAGTTTCAGAACCTCTAAATATTATTGTGGTCTTCCTTTCTTATGCCCCCCCCCCCAAAAAAATGCTTCTGGGCTCCATTGTTCAAACCCCCTGTGAGAATTTTGCTGAGCTTTAAGATCTGACTATCTGCGCCGGAGTTACACAAAGTGCTGCGGCTTTTGCATAGCAAACATAAACTGGGTTTTAGCGGTTTACGTTTGCTACGCAAAAGCCACGGCACTTCCTGTAACTTCGGCGCAGATAGTGGGAAATCCGACGGACATTGAGGAGAGAACAGGAACGTGACCACGTGGTTAGCTATGTGTGAAAACGGTCTGTATTTTAAAAAAAATGTTAGAAACAATATGCTTCGGTTTCATGCCTAAAATAAAACTGAAGGATAATACAGCACTTTTCCCTGTGGGGAGAATTCCAGAACTGTAAGGCTACCACAGAAAAGGCCCTGACCTGTGAGGGGACAGGGTTGATTTCCAAAGGAAGCAAAACTCAGAAAAAGCCTTGTGTTGTTTGCAGTTTTTAACAGGTCAGGAAATTACATAGGAGGTGAAGCGATTCCTAAGTATTATGGATGCCAGGGGCAACTTTGGTACACAAGATTCCTGGAGATTTGGGGGTCAGTGCCTGTGGTCAGGAGGGAGTTCAGTGGCTCAGCGATGCCAGTATTGATCATAGACTTTGGTTTTTGGAATTCTGAAAGTGTTCGCCTTTGGGGAACTAGATGTTTTGCAACAATTAAGTACCGTAAGTGCAAATTTGTGACATCTAAATTTGAACAGCATGTTTTCTACACTACAGGCAAGCACTTTTTTTGGTTAACATTTCAAAACTTCTTTGGCAGGGCATGTTACCAGTCCTCATGAAAAAGGCATTTAACTTGACTGATCCAGAGTTACTAATCCCTTTCCCATGTAATCAGAAGCAGATGTATCTATTTTCTTCTGTCATTAGAACATAAAAGCAGCTGTGCCCAATCAGACCAATGGTCTGCCTAGTCCAGATGTTATTTCACATGGTAGCCAACCAGAGGCTTTGGAAAACCTACATACAGGGCACACAGGCCAACTCCCCCCCCCCCATCTAATAATCCAAGAGTCACACATTCTGACACAGCAGTGTCTTTTAGTCATTGCTGGTAATAGCCATTGATGGACCCGTTCTTATTCATTTGTCTACTTGCCTCTTAAAACCAATTAAATGAGGGGTCATCTACATATCCTAGGTAAAAGAATAAGGCTCCCAAGGTCCCAGGCTGGTTTTCCCCGCCCCAGAGGTTCCCAACCCACCGGCCCCCATTGGGCCAGTGGGAGGATCTTCCCCCGATGTCGCCAGCACAATGACATCACTTACAGTGACGTCGCGTGCTGGTCGCTCTAGCAACTTCAAGGAAAGCCAGCTGGCTTTCCCGGATGCTCTAGCAATTTGGGAAGGAAAACTCTATGGTACCTATTGTACCATAGAATCTTCCCTCCCAAATTGCTAGAGCATATGGGAAAATCAAAGTTTTCCTGGAAGCTGCTTGGATAGCCGGTGCGCAATGTTGCCGGCACGATGACTTCACTTGTGAGTGACATCATTGTGCCGCACGCATTCTGCGAGCGTGAAAACAGTCCCCCACCAGAGGCTGTGGGGAATTTGGTAACCGTATAGAAGAAGAGATTGGATTTATACCCTGCCCTTCACTCAGAGCAGCTTACAATCTCCTTTCCCTTTCCCTCCCCACAACAAACACCCTGTGAAGCAGGTGGGGCTGAGAGAAGTCCCACCCCTGAGCAGCTCATTCCATGTTGATGTCGGCATGATGACATCACCCAGAAGTGATGCCATCATTCAAGGTACGTCACACCGATGCGCTAGCATTTTGGCCAAAGCTCTATGGCTACCATAGAGTTCCAGGTAATGTTACTGCAGCAAGAAAATCCCAAAACTGACCCAAGAGCATCTTCCCCCCCTCGCTGGAAGCCAGGTAAAATCTGGCAACCCTAATCCTACGACAGTATATTCCACAAATTAATTGTTCTTTGAGTGAAGAAGTACTTCTGTTTTGTCTGCCCCGAATAGGGTTACCAAGTCCAATTCAAGAAATATCTGGAGACTTTAGGGGTGGAGCCAGGAGACATTGAGGGTGGGGCCAGGAGCAAGGTTGTGATAAGCATAACTGAATGCCAAAGGGAGTTCTGGCCATCACATCTAAAGGGACCACATTCCTTTTAAATGCCTTCCCTCCATTGGAAATAATGAAGGTTAGGAGCACCTTCTTTTGGGGCTCAAAGAATTGGACCCCCTCGTCCAATCTTTTTGAAAACTGGAGGGTCTTTTGAGGAGAGGCATTGAATGCTATGTTGCAAATCTGGTGCCTCTACCTCAAAAAACAGTTCCCTCAAAGCCCCAGATGCTCACAGATCAATTTTCCATCATACCCCATGAGAATCGGCCTCCATAGGGAATAATGGAGTGTCCAGCAGCCATTTCCCTCCCCCCACCCCCGTTTTCTAATGATGCTGAAGCAGGAGGAGGGCCTCCAAACCGGGGGATCCCCTGCCCCCACCTGAGGACTGGCAACCCTAGCCCCGAAACTACTATCCATTTATTTCACAGGGTGCCCACAATTTGTAGTATTAGTGGGAACAGGAGGAAAAGTTCTAAAAATTTCTCTACCCCGTGCATAATTTTATAAACCTCTACCAGGTCTGAACTCATGAAAGGCCTCAAAAACAGCAGAAGGTAGCTTTGCTGTCTACTCGCCGTCTACTCGCTGGGCTGAGCCGGACAGCCTGTATCACTTTACAATTCCTCTGCTCTGACACCTCCTTTTCCACAATCCGGCTGAGGATCTCGGTGCACCACAAGTGGAACTGGCCACATTAATCAGAGGTGGGCCAGGAATCTGGGCTCCGTGCCCAGAATGGGGAGTTGAAATGTTATTTTTTAATGGGTGGGAATGAAAGTCAGGAATGGAGACCGCAGCCCACCTGGGATAGAATTTCCTGTTTTTTGTTCCACTCCTACCACTTTAGGCTGGTTTTGTAAATGCTAAGTGAAGATTGTAATGCATTGTTAAGCGACAAACGTCACAAGGTCTTGGCTTTGCTGCTTCGGCCTGGCCTTAGGCAGGACATAGGAGGCTTCACAAGAAGTTAGATCATTTCTTAAAAATGAAGAGATGAATAAAGAAGCAGATAAATACCTTTCATTTTGATTTGAAAAAAGTTCCACTGTGCAGGCATTTGAGGGGAGCTGTCCTGGTTATCCTGTGCAATGAGGGTTTTTTTTTTTTTTAAAGCTTAGATTAAGAGTACATTTACACTACACTAAATACTGCATTTTGCAACTGGATTTTTAGTGTGAAAGAGCAGCAAAAACCCAGTTGCAAAACGCGTTCTTTAGTGCAGCGTGAGCACTAAACCTAGGGTTGCTAATCCCAAGGTGGGACCAAATAAAACAAACCACTCTGTGAAAAATGCTATTACAAAATATAATTCATACAAGGAAAAGAGTGCATTTCAGCAACCTCATAATTTTACATACCACATGTGCATATTTATGCACATATATACACCATTGTGCAAATAGTCCAATACATTGTAAATCCAGAAAAGAGCTCCAACGAACCGCTAGCAGAGTAAAGTCCGTTTCAGACCGCCAGGTCCTTCCTCCAGGGAGCGTCTTGCAAAACTTGTGGTATATGTGTAGAAAATATTCACAATGTTCAGTTCTTTCACAAATTCATGCACAATTGGAACGCTGCTGCCTTCATCAGGTCAGCAAGTTAATTGCATGCCCTGGGATCCCCCAGTTTGGAGGCCCTCACCCTGCTTCAGGGTTATCAGAAAGCTGGGGGGAGGGCGATGGCTGCTGGGCACTCCATTAAACCCTATGGAGATTGATTCCTATAGGGTATAATGAAGAATTGATCCGTGGGTATCTGTGGCTCCAGAGGGGCTGGTTCTTGAGGTAGAGGCACCTAAATTTCAGCATAACATCTGGTGCCTCTCCTCAAAACACTCCCTAATTTTCAAAAAGATTGGACCAGCATGTCCCATTCTTTGAGTCCCCAAAGAAGGTGACCCTATCCTCCATTATTTCCTATGGAAGGCAGGCATTTAAAAGTGTGTGGTCCCTTTTAAATGTGATTGCCAGAACTCCTTTTGGAGTTCAATTGTGCTCGTCACACCCTTGCTCCTGGCTCCACCTCCAAAGTCTCCTGGCTCCACCCCCAAAGTCCCCAGATATTTCTTGAGTCGGACCTGGCAACCCTAACTAAGCCTCGTCACTTGCTGATCAGTTATTCTAAGACTGGACCTTGATAGGCACAGCAGCTAACTTCTTGCTGAAAGTAATAATATTACAGCTAGTGACAAACATCCTAGCTAGCAGGATAACAATTTTAAGCAGGAAAGCAGCGTGCAAGGAGTTAAATATTTTATTTTACCTAATTAAGACCCTCTTTTCTCCCCAAAGGCAACACAAGTGGCTTACACTCTTTTCCTCTTCTCTGTTTCATCATCACAACAACTGTTAGATTATGAGCGTGTGATTTCCTAGCAAGCTTTCATGACTGAGCAGGGATTCGAACCTGGGTTTCCTGGCTCCTAGTCCAGCAGTCTAACCACCACACAAAACTGCCTCTCAAACAGCCTTTCATGTCAGCCTCCTTTAAACCTCAGCCTTTAAATGACATCCATATTCCATTAAAAATGACATGGGAATAATTGCAAGATGGCATGTAACACCAGGGGTCATTTTGTAGAAAAAGAAGTGCCAGAGCTCATTAGCACAACTCATTTGCATATGCCACACACCCCTGACATCACCGGAAGGTGTATTCAATTATATCAGCTCAGCATCTACCTCAAAATACTTCTTGAATTATAATGGTCATCATAAAACCTTACTCCTATCATACTTTCTCCTATGTGGCTGCAGTGGTATGACGAAGATTTCCATCCGTCTGCTTTATATGTTTGGGTTATTTCCCCATTTTTGTGGGGAAAAATATTAGAAAGTTTGTCAAATCTTAAGAGTTCAGCAAAATTCTCAGAGGAGGTTTGATCAATGGAGCCCAGAAGCAAGTATTTGGGGGGAGGGATTAAGAAAGAAAGAAAGCACAATGAAATTTAGAGGTTCCGAAGCTCCGCTCCTGTGAGCTCCTGCCCAAAATGAGGCCTGTGTAAAACACAGATCCACCCTTAAACGCACTGAGGAGCTGCAAAGGTGCTTTTTGCCAGACGGACGAAGACAGGTTGCGTTCTCGACTAACTTGTTGTCATAAAAGGCTTCCCACCCCCCTCCCAAGCTGTAAAAAGAGCCAGTGTTTGATTATTAATAAAATATGACAACCAAGACTATAACAAAACTGTAAGCGATACCAGGCTGGAGGAGAGAGACGGCCAGATTCCAGATGGAGACGGCCATTCCGTGACCTCCATTCTTCTGAGCGGGTCAGAATCCTGCCCTACACAATCATTTCTAATGCTCTGCAGAGTGAGGTCGGCACAACCGTCTCCTTTCTTCCTAGGCAGCTGGGGAGGGAAGTTGGGTTTCCTGAGGATATTCGTATCTACTCTCTCCTTCTGTTTCTCCTGGGAAACACTTTTGCTTATTTGGAACTGATATAGAAACAAGAGGTGATGCTGGGGTGGATTCTCCCTCTAGCTCCAGGCAATGCTCCTCCCGCTAGCCTCACTCGTGCATACAGACACATATGCAACAAATTAATTTCCAAGAAACAGCACTTGAAATATTTTTTTTTAAGTGTCCCTTCCTCTGTGCTGCGACTGAGGTTTGTAATGAGAAGACGCGGCACCGCTAAGCTAAAAACCAGCCACCGTCTCCCAACGGATGAAAACAGATCTGGGGACACACTCTGCTACCATTTCACAGTTTCGTGGGGTGGCAAAGAAAAAAGGAGAGTAATAGCACAGGGAAGAAGAAGAAGGCAGATTTACACCCCGCCCTTCTCTCTGTATCAGAGACTCAGAGCAGCTTATAATCTCCTATATCAGGGGTGGCCAACGGTAGCTCTCCAGATGTTTTTTTGCCTACAACTCCCATCAGCCCCAGCCAGCATGGCCAATGGCTGGGGCTGATGGGAGTTGTAGGCAAAAAAAACATCTGGAGAGCTACCATTGGCTACCCCTGTCCTATATCTTTTCCCCCCACAACAGACACCCTGTGAGGTAGGTGAGGCTGAGAGGGCTCTCACAGCAGCTGCCCTTTCAAGGACAGCTCCTGCAATAACTATGAAGGAAGATAACAGTGGCAACACAGTATAGATAAGCAGACAAAAACCCACTGTGTCCAAAAATCAAACACTTAATAAAGAATAAGAAAAACATAAGAAAAATATTTCATTCTATAAGTGCACAAGCATCCATAAATTCATAAAAATTCACACATAGTATCAAAAAAGGTTAGTGGGACTTTTTAACCTTTTTTGATACTATGTGTGAATTTGTATGAATTTATGGATGCTTGTGCACTTATAGAATGAAATATTTTTCTTATATTTTTTTCTGGACAGTGCTTTTTTGTCTGCCTGCAATAACTATGGCTGACCCAAGGCCATTCCAGCAGCTGCAAGTGGGAGAGTGGGGAATCAAACCCAGTTCTCCCAGATAAGAGTCCACACATTTAACCACTACACCAAACTGGGAGGTGAGGGCCTGGGGTCTGGGGTTGCCAGGTTGGACTCAGGAAATATCTGGGGACTTTGGGGTGGAGCCAGGAGCAAGGTTGTGACAAGTACAGTTGAAGTCTGAAGGGAGTTCTGGCCATCACTTGAAAGGGACCATGCACCTTTTAAGAAGAAGAAGAAGATACTGGATTTATATCCACTCCGAAGAGTCTCAGAGCGGCTCACAATCTCCTTTACCTTCCTCCCCCACAACAAACACCCTGTGAGGTGGGTGGGTGGGGCTGGAGAGGGCTCTCACAGCAGCTGCCCTTTCAAGGACAACCTCCGACAGAGCTATGGCTGACCCAAGGCCATTCCAGCAGGTGCAAGTGGAGGAGTGGGGAATCAAACCCGGTTCTCCCAGATAAGAGTCTGCCCACTTAACCACTACACCAAACTGGCTCTTTTAAATGCCTTCCCTCCATTGGAAATAATGGAGGATGGGGACACCTTCTTTTGGGGATCACAGAATTGGACCCACTGGTCCAATCTTTTTGAAACTTGGGGGGGGGTGTTAGGAGAGGCACCAGATCTTATGCTGAAAATTTGGTGCCTCTACCTCAAAAAACAGTCCCCCCCAGAGTCCCAGATACCCATGGATCAATACTCCATTATATCCTAAAGAGACCAGTCTCCATAGGATATGATGGAGCGGCCAGTGGACACTCAACCCCCCTGCCCCTTTCAGATAAACCTGAAGAGGGAGGAGGGCTTCCAAACCAGGGGATCCCCTGCCCCCAACAGGGGATTGGCAACCCTACTGTAGTGTAAAATGGAGAATGCCAATGGTATCTTCACTTGGGGGGGATTCTGCAGACAGGTGGGCATGGAACTGTTGCATCTTACCAAATTGACACCCAAACAACACCAACGCATCTTGTGCAACCCCACCTTGGCTTGCTGGATTACAACTTTTTGTTAAGTATGGTTTAGAAGGTTGTCAGCATTATAAAACTGAACAATTTGGGGGCGAGTGTTAAACCAGTTCTCTAGGAAAATACAAATTTGTCTGAATTTGATTTTTGTGCGTGTTTTTAAATGTTTGCAGTTCTAAGTGTTCCTGGAGGTTCTTAAGGCGAAAAGTTCAAAATTCTGCCAACAGATAATAAACATTACTGTTTTAAAATTTACCAGTGAAACTTCAGATCTAGAGGTTTGTTTTTTTAAAGAATAATCATTCAATTTCTATATTTGAAAACGGCATGTTTTTCTGTTTTGTTTTGTTTTTTGTTACATGCTCTGTTTCTAGTTTATGTTGGCTCTTGGTGTCCGGCCTGATAATAACCATGTCGATCATTTATGACATTTCTGCACAAGTTAATTAACTCTGGATCAAATGTCTGTGCTTAGATGAAGTTCATGGATCTCCCAATGTTTTTTTAAAACACTTTTTTAAAAAATATCAAGGCTATACAAAGCCAGATACCAAGGGACTCAGAGGGCAATCCTAAACAGGTCTACTCTGATTTCTACTAAGGTCTTTTCAATGGGGTTTTTTCCCAAGAAAGTGCTGTTAGGATTGCACTGTCAGTCTCTTTACAGTGCCCTCTTCAAAGAGGTTTTTTTGGCAACAGCAGAATGCTTCCCCCTCACCAGGAAGTATCCCCAACCAGGTGGGATTATCAGGAAACCCTTCACGGCATGGATTTTGGGTAGGCCGCAGTCCCATCACATCTTGTTACATAAGAACAAAAGAGAAGCCATGTTGGATCAGGCCAATGGCTCATCCAGTCCAGCACTCTGTGTCACATAGTGTTAGAGAAATTCAGTAGCAGCACTTGAGCAGGCAATATTTACAGTTATTTAAAATATAAGCAGATCCCCTCTCTTCTTTAGTTGTTCTGTATGGCAGTGTACAGGCAAATATTAAAGCAGCACCAAAAGAAACTGCAAATAATTTAAGCAAAGAACCTCAGAAAAAGCAAAAACATAACCCAAACCCGTTGCATAGTAAGTCCCAGACAATTCAAAACTGGAACATCTTTATAGTACGTTCTGCTGACCGAGCATAGGGTTGCCAAGTGGGGGGGGGGGCAGAGGGGCCTCAGCAGGGTACAATGCCAGAGAGCCCAACCTTCAAAGCTGCCATTTTTCCCAAGGGAGCTGATCACTGCCAGCTGGAGATCAGTTGAAAAATCAGGCCCCTCCTGGAGACTGGCAACACTAACAAGCATGAGATACCATCTGACACTTAAAAAAAAAATAAAGCAAGCACCAAGCATTATGTATTGGGGAAGAAGATGAAGATGATGATGATATTGGATTTATATCCCACTCTATACTCTGAATCTCAGAGCAGTCACAAGCTCCTTTACCTTCCCCTCCCACAACAGACACCCTGTGAGATAGATGGGGCTGAGAGAGCTCTCGCAGCCACTGCCCTTTCAAGGACAACTCCTACGAGAGCCATGGCTGACTCAAGGCCGTTCCAGCAGCTGCAAGTGGAGGAGTGGGGACTCAAGCCCAGTTCTCCCAGATAAGAGTTTGTGCACTTAACCACTGCACCAAACTGGCTCTAAGGTATTCTGTACTTACAGCACCACCACAAAAAAGGCTCTGACTGTATGAGCCATCCACAGGCCCGGCCCTAGACTATCTGGCACCCTAAGCAAGGCTAACTTCTGCCCCCCCCCCGATAACAAATTTTCAAAAACAGATGAATTGTAGCACCCAATTCAGCACCCGCAGAAGGCCAGCATCCTAGGCAATCACCTAGTTTTCCTAGTGGCAGAGCTGCCCTGACCATCCGCCTAACTCCTGTAGGTGGTCACACCAAAGCAAGACCTCAGCTGACAAAGCACAGCTGGTTAAGTGGAGAAATCTTTTACTGCTCTCTGACCTAATGGGATAGCAAGGGGCATCCTGACATTGCCACGTGTTCAAACTGAAAGCCAGTTTAGTGTAGTGGTTAAGTGTGCGGACTCTTATCTGAGAGACCCTAGTTTGATTCCCCACTCCTCCACCTGCAGCTGCAGCTGCTGGAATGGCCTTGGGTTTCTTGTACAAGCTGTCCTTGAAAGCCGCCCTGAGCCGCCTCAGTGGGGAGGGTGGGATATAAATCGAATAAAATGAAATGAAAGGGCAGCTACTGTAAGAGCTCTCTCAGCCCCACCCACCTCCTAGGGTGTCTGTTGTGTGTGTGTGTGGGGGGGGGGGAAGGTAAAGGAGATTGTGACCGCTCTGAGACTTTGAGATTCAGAGTATAGGACGGGATATAAATCTTCTTATCTTCTACTCCAAACTCTTCAACTTGAGCAAATATCAGATTTAACTGGAGGGAAAACACCAGCAGGAAACATACTTCTAACATACATTAAAGGTATATGCCGGAGTAGCTGCAGCTACAAATTTGTAGCTCTCTCTACCAGCACCTCAGCCAGCCCAGCGTCACACACTCTGCATTCAACTCTTCAGGCCCGGTTTCTCGAACAGTAAGATTCTAGCACCAAACACCTATTTCACAGTGACCCGAGACCCTACTTAACTCTAGTTCTGTTGCGTGTTAAGCCCACCACCAGCTGTGGAATGTTTCTGCCCTCAACTGACAAGCAGAAGATGCTGAGGCCCAAAACCAGTGCCGGACATGGCTAAATCATTCCATGTGTCACTGGGGTTAACATGCAGGAATAAATATCTGAAGACAAAAGGGGAGAGAACCTTATGCAGTAAATAATGGATAAGGACTGAGAAGGACCACAGAGCAGAATAGGGTTGCTAGCCCCCCCCCTCCCCAGTACGCAGGGGTTCCCCTACTTTCTAGTGCTTCCCTTTGGTGCTGGCCAGCTGGGAAGAGTTATTTCCCCAAGCGCAACATGCCTACATCAGCCAGAAGTGATGTAGACACACTGTTGACACTGGGGGGGATGACGCTCTAGGTTTTGAGCAAAACTCTATGATAGAATTAGGCCCCCAACATACCTACATCGCTTCTGAGTCATGTAGACACATTGCCCCTGATGTCCCGGAAGTGAGAAAGGCACAGTGTGCTTCTTCTCTCTCTTCTCCCAGAGAGTCCTGGAAGGTCCCTCGCTGACTTGTTCAGCCCTGGCCTCCCTAGAACAGAAGCTGAGCAAAGGATTGGCACACAGGGAGTACCAGTTGAACAAAGCAGGAGTCAAGTTGCACCTTCAAGACCAACCAAGTTTTATTTCGAATGTAAGCTTTCGTGTGCTTTCTAAGCACACGTCATCAGACGAGGGGACCAGGTTTAATCTCTGACATCTCTAATGTGAAGAACCCCAATGGAGCTTGGAAAGATTTCTGCTTGAAACCACAGAGAGCTGCTGCTGCTCTAGAATGACCAGTGGCTTGGCTTTGTATAACACAGCTTTGTAGGTCAGAAAGTCTATGAGTTAGGGCCAAAGGCCACTGCAAGAGACCAAAGAGAAGGCGAAGAAGAGCATCCGTGTACTTGGGTTTGGAAAGGGACTCATGCATGGCTTAGTGGTAGAACACAGGCTTTGCACCCAAAAAGTCATAGGTTCAATCCTTGGTAGGGCTGCCAGACCCCTACCCTCAACTGGCCCCCAAGCTGATGTAATGACATCCTCTGGGAGTGATGTCATCATGTTGCCAACATTGCACGTCAGTGCTCTAGTTCCCCCCCCCCCCAACATATGGTAAAATCAGCTACAAAACATAAGAGTTCTGCCGAAAAACTAGAGCATCACCCCTGACGTCAGCAACATGATGACATCACTTCCGAGCGACATCATCACACTGCGCTCACAAAGTGCATGGAGAAGATTCCGGAAAGGCCCAAGGATCCCCCCCCCACTAGGTTAGACCTATCCCCAGTAGAACAGCAGGGAAAGATTTCTACAGGGCAGAATCAAGGGGAAAACCAAGAGCTGCTGCCAACTGGAATGGACTTTGCTAGTGCAGATGATCTGACACAGCAGAAAGCCGCCCTTACCAATAAGACACAGTTGAATGGTAATCAGTCAGTCATGAGTTATTGCATTGCTCTTTGTATAGGGGCATTTAGTCTCTAGACATCACTCCCAACTATACATCAATCCAACAGATTTTCCAGCCAGACCTGATCAATTTTATATCTCCCGCCTCCTCTCAGATTGTTCTAGCAAAAGCACACAGGCCAGGGGGTCAAAGTTCTGTGGGTTTAGCAGATGATGAAGATGATGATGATACTGGATTTATATCCCGCCCTATACTCTGAATCTCAGAGCAGTCCCAATCTCCACTACCTTCCCCCCCAGAACAGACACCCTGTGAGGTGGGTGGGGCTGAGAGAATTCTTACAGCAACTGCCCTTTCAAGGACAACTCTTGTGAGAGCTGACCCAAGGGCATTCCAGCAGCTGCAAGTAGAGGCATGGGGAATCAAACCCGGGTCCCCCAGACAAGAGTCTGCACACTTAACCACTACACCAAACTTTACACAGAGTTGGACCATCAATCTTCCTACCCAAAAGTGCTCCCAGCCATGGTCCTGGAGATGCTGAGGAATCAACCCAGGAATCTGAACACAAAGTATGTGCTCTACCACCAAGTCATGAACCCCACCCCACCCCAAGGACCCAGCTGGCTTCTGGGAACATATGGAGCTGCCCTGTATTGAGTCAGATAAGTGGTCCGCATAGGGAAAGCTGAACAGAAGCATGATCAGAAGGGGCATACAAAACCCACAGGCCATAATCCAACAGAGTCAGGAATGTTTAAACCTACTGATCCCACCGGTCACCTAACTCTGTGTTGAATTATAGCCATAGGGTTTCCAGCACTCTTATGGGAATCCTAATGGCATTAAAACGGCACACTTGGGACAGAACTGAAAGGGTATGGGAAAGATGACGTACGCATGTCACCAGATGGAACCAAGACGGAGCATCTCCTTGGAGGGCCATTATCTTTGCGGTCTGTTCTGACTTCATGCAAACCATGATCTATCAGATGACGACTACAACATACTGTCAAGTATTAGAGGACTCCCAGAGTCTAATACAGGGGTGGCCAAACTGTGGCTTGGGAGTCACATGTGGCTCTTTCACACATATTGTGGGGCTCTTAAGGCCCCACTGGCCAGCTTGGAGAAGACATCTGTCTGTTTAAATTGCTTCGCCAAGCCAAGCCAGCCGGTGACTTGGAGAATGCACTTGTAAGTGTAATCTGGAAGTGTATGAAATGATTCTTGATGCTTTTATTGTATTTCTATTTTAAATTTTGCGTATTGTACCTGTTGTTTGCTGCTCTGAGACCGTTAGGGGAGGGTGGGATATAAATATAATAAATAAATAAAGTTAAAATTGCTTTCTCTTCATCTCTACCTCCCTTTCCACCTCTCCTCCCCCTTTCCTTCCTTCCCTCCTTTCTTCATCTGATGTTCATGTCTTGCAACTCTCAAACATCTGACATTTAGTCTATGTGGCTCTTACACTAAGCAAGTTTGGCCACCCCTGCATTAGACCCTTGGATAGTTTTAAAAATGGCTGATTGTGACCTGGGCTTAAATGTTGCTGATATTTTGGGTGTTTGGCAGGCCTCTATGTTTTGAATAAAGCCTACATTCCAACACTGTTCATAATGATGTACTTCAACCCTGGCATACGAGAAAAGGACAGCTGAACGTGCCCAGGGGAAACTTTCTGAACTCAAAGATACCAGCTGGCAGGCAACAGAAGGAGGAGGAGGAAGAATTGGTTTTATACCCTGCACTTCACTGGGAGACTCAGAGAGGCTTATAATCTTCTTCCCTTCCTCTCCCCACAGCAGACACTCTGTGAAAGCGGTGGGGCTGAGAGAGCTCTGAGATAACTGCTCTTGAGAGAACAGCTCTACAACAACTTCTGGCCGACTCAAGGTCACACAGCAGTTGCATATGGAGGAGTACAGAATCAAACCCAGTTCTCCAGATTAGAGTCCATGCACTTAACCACTACACCAAACTGGCTCTCCAGAAATTACGTACAGTCGCCATTTCCTGGCATGACTGAGTAGGAATGGCACAGCTGCCCCCAGGGGACCAACCCACAGCTTCCCAATAGCACTTGAACCATGGCTTCTCAACAGCAGCAACCACAGATGCCAATGTCCAGTTTCTAGCAGGATGGACTTCTACTCACCTACAGCTGACCACCACCAATATTTTTCCTTGCACCCACTTGGGATAATAAAGCGGCCTCTCGGAAATCAGTCTATTGTTCTGACAAAAGCATCAATCATTGGCTAATCCTATTGTCTTAAAACCTGTCTTAAATTAACATTGGCCCCCGCTGAAGGGGGGGAGGGGGAAATTAGCATCTTTTTTAAAAAGAGGCCAGATTTCTTAAGTTACGAAACACAATGGAAAGAAACCAGAGGGAACACAAAGGCATTAGGAAGACATGCATCAGAGGCAGCTGTCAACAGGAGAACTCTGCCCCATTCTTCCCCCTCATCCTCTCTGTGGGCCTGTTTCCCCCTTCATTTAAAAGCACACAATCCATTGAGAGGTTCTCCTGCATATGAATGGCAGAGCGTTCTCGCAGCCACTTCCATTTATTTCAGCAAAGATCACGCAGGAAAACTTCCCAACCAAAGTTATCCTTTCCTTTAGCAACAATACTGGCTTGCACACACGGTCATTCTCTACAAGCCACAGTAGCAGTGATGAATGTGTGTGCGTGGGGGGTGGGGGTGGTTTACTGACTCAGGCTCTGCTCGCCAGAATCCCCTGGCAAAAATACCTCCATATATGGGTCTAGCAGGGCGACGGGATTCTCTTCCCTGTGCTAAGTGGGCCTACTGCAACGCTCCCCCTCGGACACCTGGATTTATGGCGCTTGCTGCTTCCACTCCTTGCAATGTGTACTGATTCGCCTAGGGTTGCCAATCCCCAGGTGGGAGCAGGGGATCCCCCGATTTGGAGGTCCTCCCCCCACTTCAGTGTCAGCAGAGAGCAGGGGGGGAGGGAAATGTCTGCTGGGCACTCCATTATTCCCTATGGAGACCAATTCCCATAGGGAATAATGGAGAATTGATCCACAAGTATCTGGGGCTCTGGGGGGGCTGTTTGTTGAGGTAGAGGCACCACATCCGCAGCATAGCATCCAGTGCCTCTCCTCAAAACACCCTCCAAGTTTCAAAACGATTGGACCATGGGGTCCAGTTCTATGAGCTCCCAAAGAAGGTACCTCTATCCATTATTTCCAATGGAGGGAAGGCATTTAAAAGGTGTGTGGTCCCTTTAAATGTGATGGCCAGAACTCCCTTTGGAGTTCTATTATGCTCATCACAACCTTGCTCCTGGCTCCACCCCCGAAGTCCCCAGATATTTCTTGAATTGGACCTGGCAACCCTAGATTAGCCCGATCCACAGTCCAGTTTTTCTGGGGTACTTGGGAATTAAGCTGGTTAGCAGAGATGGGAAAATGAGACCAGAGGTGGTCCAAACACAAAAACAAACAAAAACAAAACACCACTCAATCATTTGAGCAGTCAAATAATAGTTAAAGAGTTCATGTGTTAGACTAAGAACAGAACGAGCTAAGCTTGTTTACGAAAACAACTCTGCTAGAAGACTCCAGATTCTTCCAGAAGTTTCCCAGAACACTACTGGATCAGATCCGTAAAGATCCCCCCTCCGCCACCAGCCTCCACAGAACAAATGCATACCATCTAACGTTTCACAGATGAACAGTGCAGCAATGGCGACTCTCATAAACCCTCTTCCTTTTCCTACCAAATTTCCCGCCTCACGCGGTGCTGAAGGCTTCGCTCCACGGAATTTATTTGCTCTGCCCTGCCCTATTAGAAAAAAAACCCAAGCTCTTTCTCCTTTACATTGAAGATATGCTAGAAAAGTTCAGCTGTCCTAAAGGTAGTCCCCTGTGCAAGCAGCAGTCATTTTCGACTCTGGGGTGACGTTGCTTTCACAATGTTTTTCACGGCAGACTTTTTATGGGGTGGTTTGCCACTGCCTTCCGCAGTTGTCTAACAGGCCAACAAAATGTATCTCAGCAGTTGCGATACGTCAAATGACAAGCGGTGAGCAGTGACACAAATGTCGTGTTCATGCGCACACATTGGAGACCAAACACAACCCCCCCTCCCCCAACCCTGCTCAGAGATTTAAGTTTTAGGAACTTGGAAGAGAGAGCTGAGTCCTGAAGAATGGAATCTTAGAATCATAGAGGTGGAAGGGACCTCCAGGGTCATCTAGTCCAACCCCCTGCACAATGCAGGAAATTCACAAAAACCCCACCCCCAGTGACCCCTGCTCCATGCCCAGAAGATGGCAAAAAACCCCTCCATGATTCTTGGCCAAACTAGCCTGGAGAAAAATTGCTGCCTGACCCCAAAGTGGTGACCAGCGTTTCCCTGGGAGTGCAAGCAAGGGCCACGAGAACTAAGCCCTGACACAACCCTTCCTCAGCCAATTCAAGCAAACTAAGTTTCCACAAGGTTTTTCCTGGAAGAATCAGAATAGAAAAGGAGCGGTGGCTTACCAGGGACAGGCACTAGGAGGGAAATGCAGACTGTCCAGTAGCAAACAAGGCCCGTTGGCATGTTTGCCAATGATAACAGATGTAGTTTGTGTCACGTGCCACTGTGACAAGTGCTTTCTCTTGAACTCGGCCCACGTTCCTATTCCAAGGTGTCTGCAGTTAGAGCACCTGGCCACCAGGAGAAGCGGCACTATTTAGCTTAGTTGGCTTTTCTAGAGCAGTGGTTCCCAACCTTTTTGTCACCAGGGACCGGTTTCCTGGGGTTTTGCCTGTCCCTGCCCCCTCATGAGGATCTGCAAATGGGGGGAAAGCTTGGGGCTGCTTCTGCCACTTCCCTGCTGGGCGGCGAGGGGCAGAAGCAGCCCATCTGCCTCCCCCTCCCATTTAAAGACCCCTGCCGATCAGGTGGGGGGTCTTTAAATGAGGGGTAGGGAAAAGTCATTGCCATGCTGCCCCTTCCGCCAGCTCAGGACCAAGTGGACAAAAGAGGCAGTGTGGCCTTGCTCCAGGGTTGCCTCCCCTGCAAGGAGTGAGGCCGTGTTGCCTCTTTCATCCACCCGGGTCCCGAGGAGGCAAAAGGGGTGGCGGGGTTGCTCTGGCTCCCCTGCTAGAAGAGGCAGCTTAGGAGCGAGGCCATGCCACCTTTTTCATCCGCGCAGGTCCCATGTGGGCAAAAGGGATGGTGTTATCAAGCCGTGGACCAGTACTGGTCCACAGCTTGGTGGTTGGAGACCTAGAGGACTGATCTGGAGTCTCAAGGAGTTTATCTTTCCTTCTTAGGGTCCCTGAGAGCAGAGTCAAGGAACGAGGGGCTATTTTCTGTTTGGCTCAAGAGGTTTCGCTGTGAAGTCCACCATTCATTTCCATAAGGCTCTATTGCAAAAGCTCCAGGGGCCGCGAGCTTCTTTCCAAGATATGTCATCAGGCACCACTGGGTTCTACATCAGCTAGAGTTCCTGGTGACCAACCATCTGGAAAGCAGAACTGCCAACATAGTAATGGTACAGCACCGTGGAATAGTTTTTAAATTTTAATTGTATTAATGTTGTATAGATTTTATGGACTTACTGTTTTAATCGTGTAAACGACTGTTGTAAGCCGCCCTGAGTCCGCTTGCAGAGAAGGCGGGATAAAAGTCTAATGTAAATAAATAAATACCCCTGCTAGGGTTGCTAACCTCCAGGCAGGGCCAGGAGATCTCCTGCTATTACAGCTGATCTCCGGACAACAGGGATCAGCTCCCCTGGAGAAAATGGCTGCTTTGGAGGGCGGACTCTATGGCATTGGACTATGCTGAGGCCCCTCCTCTCCCCAAACCCTGCCCACCCCAGGCTCCACACCTCCCCCAATTTCCAGGTATTTCTCAACCAATACCTTGTCCAACTCCACCTTCCAACATGAC
Organism: Heteronotia binoei; assembly: GCF_032191835.1. Classification (NCBI taxonomy): domain Eukaryota; kingdom Metazoa; phylum Chordata; class Lepidosauria; order Squamata; family Gekkonidae; genus Heteronotia; species Heteronotia binoei. The sequence continues at coordinate 15,615,595 of NC_083242.1, read as the reverse complement.
TGTTTCCTTCCTTTATTTATACCGGGAGGGACCGAACCTACTTAATGACAGAGCCTCATAGAATAAATGTCAGATGCTTGAAAGCCACAAGTTGGGAGGGAGGGAAGGAAGGAAGGAAGGCAAATTGGGGGGGAGGGAGAGATGGAAACAGAGCACTTCAAATGCATTCTTCAAGCCACTGGCTTGGCTTGGAGAAGCGATTTAAGGGATACATGTATTCTCCAAGCCAGCCAATAGAGGTGGTGGAGGTTTAGAGAGCCACACAATATGTGTGAAAGAGCCACATGTGAAATATGTGTGAAAGATCCAAACATATAGCGATGCGGAAACCAAAGCAGCTTACAATCCTGTGAGGTAGGTTAGGCTGAGAGTGTGTGACTGGTAGGGTTGTCAGGTTGGTGTTGGAAAATGCCCAGAGACTTTGGGAGTGGATCCAGGAGAGGGTGGGATTTAGGGAGGGGAGAGGCCTCAGTAGGGTCCAATGCCCTAGTGCCCACCTTTCAAAGCTGCCATTTTCTCCAGGAGAGCTGATCCCTGCCAGCTGGAGATCAGTTGTAAAAACGGGAAATCTTCAAGCAACCCTAGTGACTGGCCCAGGGTCACCCAGCGAGCTTCCATAGCAGAGTGGGGATTCGAACCCAGGCCTAACATCCTAGCCTAACATCCTAACCACTATGCCATGCTGGCTCACCCTTCCTTAGATTCCACACTGCGTGGCCAAGGCTCACCGGGTCTCTGACTTGAGAGAAAGACAGTCCTCAGACAAGGCAGGAGATTTTATTTATTTTATTACATTTGCATCCTGCCCTCCCCTGATGGGTTCAGAGAGCTGCAAAGAGCTTCAAAGCAGAAGATAAAAAAGTCAAGGTAGTCCCCTGTGCAAGCACCAGCTGTTTCCAACTCGGGTGACGTCGCATCACGACGTTTTCACGGCAGACTTTTTTCCGGGGTGGTTTGCCACTGCCTTCCCCAGTCATCTACCCTTTCCTCCCAGCAAGCTGCATACTCATTTTACCGACCTTGGAAGGATGGAAGGCTGAGTCAACCTGGAGCTGGCTACCTGAACCCAGCTTCCACCGGGATCCAACTCAGAGAGCAGAGAGCTCGGACTGCAGTAGTGTAGCTTTACCACTCTGCGCCACGGGGCTGTTCCTAAAAAGCAGATGCCCATCCTATAAAACAACAATGGTGTGATCCTGACTTCTGCAGGGCTGGGAAAAGCAGAAGGGCTTCAATGCCACCAACACACCTATTCTTGACTTCAAGAATCTGCAGTCAAATGATAAGATGGTCAGTTGACCAAACCAGCCACAGAACCGACAGGCCAAATGCCTGCAGTCCCAGCCTTACAAGGCCTTCTGTGCAATTAGGGATGCCTGCTAAAATGAGGAGATGGTAGCAATCATTGCACATCTGTTAAAAGATGCTGCCGTATATTTTATGGAGTGCCTTCCCCCTTCGGCGCACGATACTGAACACTAAAGATAAGACAGCACCTGCATAGGCAGTTTATGTTCTCAAGGTCATTCCACATGCTGCTGTTTTGGAGGAGTCGGAGCTGGAAGTTCCCCATTCATTTTTGCAACCCCGCCAGAGAATTCAAAGGGCACAGCAGGTTGCTGAGGAACGGACTGGGCCAGCAGCTATATGCAGGCCACACACACACACCCTTCCAAAAGGGTGGCAGAAGCAATTAGAAGACACAGCTTGAAGCCTTTTGTTTTCAGGACAGTTTCACTCCCCCCAAGCATGGAATGTGTGTCCACATCGAATTGTCAACATGGAGGAGGGAATATGGGTGCATAGACTGAACTGGGCAAATGAACATATGAAGGCTTTTTTGGTAGAAAAAGCCCAGCAGGAACTCATTTACATATTAGGCCACACCTCCTGACATCACCATTGTTTCACACAGGGCTTTTTTGTAGGGAAAAACCAGCATGAACTCATTTGCATATCAAGCCATGCCTCCTGACGCCAAGCCAACCGGAGCTGCGTTCCTGTGAGTTTCTGCTCAAAAAAAGCCCTGAACATATGAAGTGGTAGTAGGGTTGCCAATCCCCAGGTGCGAATGAAAAGCCGAGAGTTCCACAGAGAATCACTCAACCAACAACAAAAAACTGTAGAAAAATAACGAAAAATTAATGAAAAATACTTCAAAATTGTAATAGAGAATTAAACACTTCAACTTCACACACTTTCACATATCATTACATATAACAACATATTATCAAAAATGCAAAGCATAAAGTTCAAGGAATAAATATTCAAAAGTGCTTGCAGTTAGTCCATATCCAGTTTGAAATCCTTGAAAACTATTACTTAAAGTGCCAGTGTCCAATGTGTTGCAATTGCAGATAATTCTTGTTCTTCAGCAAAGAATTTATGGTGTTAAGACGTTGCTTTAAACTTCCTTTCTTTAAAGACATTTATTATATAGTGGAAGGTCATGACCTTCCGCTATATAATAAACGTCTTTAAAGAAAGGAAGTTTAAAGCAACGTCTTAACATCAAGAATTATCTGTAAAAGTGTGTGAAGTTGAAGTGTTTAATTCTCTATTACAATTTTGAAGTATTTTTCATTAATTTTTTGTTATTTTTCCACAGCTTTTTGTTGTTGCTTGAGTTAATCCCCAGGTGGGGGCAGGGGATCCCCCAGGGTGGAGGCCCTCCCCCTGCTTCAGGGTCATCAGAAAGAGACTTATTTTCATAGAAAATAGTGGAGAATTGATCAGCGGCTATCTGGGGCTCTGGGGGGGGGGCCTGTGTTTTGAGGTAGAGGCACCAAAGTTTCAGCATAGCATCTAGTCCCTCTCCCCAAACTACCACCCAAGTTTCATAAAGATTGGACCAGGGGGTCCAATTCTATGAGCCCGCAAAGAAGGTGCCCCTATTCCTCATTATTTCCTATGGAAGGAAGGCATTGAAAAGGTGTGCGGTCCCTTAAAATGTGATGGCCAGAACTCCCTTTGGAGTTCAATTATGATTGCCACAGCCTTGCTCCCAAAGTCTTCTGGCTCCACCCCCAAAGTCCTCAGATATTTCTTGAATTGGATGGCAACCCTAAGTGGTAGGGCTGCCTAGTTGGTGTTGGAAAATGCCTGGAGATGTTGAGGTTGGATCCAGGAGATGGTACAATGCCATAGAGTCCACCCTTCAAAGCAGCCAGTTCACTCCCTGGTGAAAGCTGGGTTTTCAGGTAGCCGACTCGAGGTTGACTCAGCCTTCCATCCTTCCGAGGTCAGTAAAATGAGCACCCAGCTTGCTGGGGAGAAGTGTTGATGACTGGGGAAGGCAATGGCAAACCACCCCATAAAAAGTCTGCCGTGAAAACGTGAAAGCAGCGTCACCCCAGAGTCGGAAATGACTGGTGCTTGCACACGGACCTTTCCTTTCCCTCAGACAATACACAGTTATTATGTATCCCGTACCATATCAATACAGAAAAAAAAATCAAGATACACTTTTTATCAAGTGTATCTTGTTTTTTTTCTATATTTATATGGTGTAGGCAGGGCTTTTTTTGAGCAGGAATGCCGCTCCAGCTGGCTTGGCATCAGGGGTGTGGTCTAATATGTAAATGAGTTCCTGCTGGGCTTTTTCTGCAAAAAAACACCCTGGGTGTAAGATATATAACAAGTGTGTATTGTTTGAACATAAGACATTATTCTTTAGTGCATTTATTTTTTGTTGTTGTATTTGATCCAGGGGAGCCGATCTCTGCCATCTAGAGTTCAGCTGTAAAAGCAGGAGATCTCCAGGCAGGCTAAATAAAATACAATTGAGAGAAGTCGTTCCAGAAATGTATACATAAAGACAACCAAAGGTTACAGTGACGACTGACTAATCTACTGACAAATATACAGTAGGATGTAATAGATACAATGAAGAGAACAAGTCCCTTAGTAAAGTTCAATTTGAAGAGTGTCAAATTCCTGTTCCTGAATACGCAGCGTTCCAGTAGATGCAGAAGCATTCAATCTTCACATGTAGAATAAAACACTCATAGGAATTCCCTGGACAGGTCATCGACTTCCGCTACACCTGTTTCAAAGTCTTTTTCAACTGTATTTTGGCAATAGATTAGTCACCAGGGGTGGAATTCCCACCAAACCTGGGATCTTCCACACGGAGAGGGTATGCTCTGTCACCGAATGGCCACTCGCTACAGTCAGGGTCTTCTGACTAGAAGACGCTCTCCTAGATATCGGATCTATTCAAAGCCTTGAGACTCCCAGGACTGACCTTGGGACCTTCCACAGGCATGCACAGAGTCTGCTCCACTGCTGTGCTACAGTCTCTGGTCCCCACAGGGTATAATGGAGAATCGATCTGTGGGTATCTGGGGGGAACTGTATTTTGAGATGGAGCCACCAAATCTTTGGCATGGCATCCAGTGCCTTTCCTCAACCCACCCACCCCAAGTTTCAAAATTATTGGACCAGCGGTCCAATTCTATGAGCCCCAAAAGGTGCTCCCATCCTCCATTATTTTCAATGGAAGGAATGCATTTAAAAGAAGTGCAGTCCCTTTAAATGTGATGGCCAGAACTCCCTTTGGAGTGCAGTTGTGCTTGTCACAACCTGGCTCCACCCCCAAAGTCCCTAGATATTTCATAAGTCAGACCTGGCAACCCTACCTTAGATGCCCTATGAAGTAACATCTGGGAAGAAGCTAAGCAGGGGCATTTAACCTTCCCTAGACCATCTGCACCTGCATGAAGAAGAGAACTGGAAGCTGGATATAGGTTTTCAACAAGGGTTTAACTCTAGGCATCCTTTGCCGTTGAACCTGTTCGTGGACAGGGTTGTTGGCAGGGCAGCGGCCACTCTCAGATGCACCTGGGCGCTGGGGCACATTAAGAAACAGCGTTCTGGGCTCCAGCAGCTGCCTGCACACTAAGCCTTTTATTAACATTTAATAGCATCCCACTTGTTGCTTTACAAGACCTTAATCCTCTCCTAGCTATCCTAAACCCCTTCACACATTCCTGCTGCATTGTTCGGCCATGTCATGTGTCCTCCAGAATAGCACTTGGTATGCAAAGAGCTTTATTACCAGGGCTCTGATCCCATACATTGTGGCCGTGGGATTTGGTCCTCCCCCCCCCCCCAATAAATATGGTCCCTACTACATCTCAGCTGCTGGTTTTTGTTGTGCTTTTGTTGTTTTGGCCTTATCACATCCAGGAACAAAGCGATCAGTAAGGGAGGGGGTTCTTCTATAAAGGCGTATTGTGTAAAATTCAAAGACGTGATAGGATTTTTTTAAAATTAAGATGGATGCAGTGGACATTTTGAAAGTTTAAAGGCAAAACTTTCTCTGCCGATGACGAGCACGGGGCTGGTATACAGAGGCACTGCATGACTAGCAGAAGCCAGTTACTGACAATGCGTTTCATCAGCATTCTGTCTACCAGTTTCATGTTGTGTCTGAATATCAGCCAGAATTTAAGATCAGAAAGAGAAAAGAAGCTATCTGTTCAGGGCAGGGCTGGCACTAGGGGTTCTGCAGCTCAAGGCAGACACCTGTGCAGCGCCCCCCCCCCCCAGCTCCATAGGGAAATTAAATCACACCCACACAAAGTGACCCAATGATGTCAAAAGTGATGTCATCAAGCAGGCCAGGGGCAGGGAGAGTCGACGCTTGTGTACCACACTCCTGCAAGGAACGTGGTACACAAGCCCTGGGCCCGCTCAGGGGCAGTGAGAGCCAACCCTTGTGTATCACGCTTCTGCAAACCCCAGGCCCGGCCCATCAGGGGAGAGAAGGGGCGCCCAGCAGTGCACCCAGGCAGGGTGGCGCCCTAGGCAGCCACCTACCCCAACTCCCATGCGCCAGCTCTGGTTCAGGGGTGGAATTCCAGCAGGAGCTCCTTTGTATATTAGGTCACACACCCCTGATGGAGCCAATCCTCCAGCAGGAGTTCCTTTGTATATTAGGTCACACACCACTGATGGAGCCAATCCGCCTGGAACTTACAAGGCTCTTTTTTGTAAGCCCTTGGAGGATTGGCTCCATCAGGGGTGTCTGGCCTGATACGCAAAGGAGCTCCTGCTAGAATTCCACCACTGTGTTTGAAAAATCTTCATGGGCAGAGAGATGTCTGTGACTCCTCTTCACTGACCTCACCCCGTCAGTCACTACCCCCGTTTCCAACTTCTGCTTTTTCTTTTCTTTCACAAAAGCACTGCTGAATTCCAGGCACTGAGAAAAGGATCAGGAATGCTCCCGCCACAACTCCCAGCTCACTGGGGGACTGTGTGCCAAAGCCACATCACCTTCTCCTTCACAATCGCAAACCTCATTTCCTGCCTATTCTAGAACTGAGAAAGGCACGCTGAGTTTGAAGATGGAGTTTTCGTTTAGTCATTGTGTTTAATCACCACTGATAACCTTTCTCTGGATAATTCCACCACTTGAGGTGGTAGGTAAATATCAGGAATAGGGACTTCTTGGTGGTGGTGCCACACCTTTGGAATTCCCTCCCCCACGAGGTCTACCTGGGGCTTTCACCAATAGCTTTCAGCTTGCTTTAAATAAATAAATAAATCCTGGTCTCCCTAACTGGAACCCCTTTCAAACTGCCTTTGAGTTCTGTTTTAGTAACTGCTTCCTACTCCGCCCCCCCTCATTTCAGACAGACCTGTTTTAGTAACTGGCAACTTTATTTACCTCTTCATACACACCCGCTTGCATTGGGTTAGCCAAGTTTGGTTGGTTTGAGGGAAACTGCTTTTTCCCATTTTCAGCTCCTCAGTTGCCCTTCTGAACCACCACAATTTGGTGTTTAAAATGCCCATAGCACTTCCTGCAATGCTGGTCTCTTTTGCTTCCTTCTGCATCACAACTTGCTTTGCACGGCTTGTTCAATCGCACAGGAACTGGCTACTAGCAAGATTTATTTACCTCTTCATACACACCCGCTTGCATTGGGTTAGCCAAGTCTGGTTGAGCTGCTTTTGAGGGAAACTGCTTTTTCCCATTTTCAGCTCCTCAGTTGCCCTTCTGAACCACCACAATTTGGTGTTTAAAATGCCCATAGCACTTCCTGCAATGCTGGTCTCTGTTTTCTCCACTGGCTGAGGCTCCTCCCTCTCCTGGTCCCCTGGGGAGGGAGGGAAAGAGACGGAGCTTCCTTTGCCCAGTTCCCTGGATCCCGTGGGAGAAATACAAAGAAAGCACCTTTAAGGCCAACAGGTGCTAATTTTTAAGCATATTTTATTTTAAAGTTAAAAAAAAAAACTTTAGTCATGTTTGTCTGTGTCCTTTAAAAATTTATACCTCTGCTACCTAATCCTAAATAGGTACACCCATGGCCCGGCCTGACAAGGTCTCATTTATGCCAGATCTGGCCCTCATAACAAATGAGTTCGACACCCCTGTAGCGGTTTAGCACTACAGTGCTCACATTAGAACTTTTTTTTTTTCAATCGAGGAAGATTGGGTGACAAAAAAGCGTGGGGGGAAGCAAAACTGTTTTAAATTAGCATAGCACTTCAGAGACAGCTCATTAACAGAAAGAAATCCACCGTGTGAAACACCCGTCCCTGTATTGTTCTCGAAATCGGGCCAGCGACAAATAACATCCAGCTTAGAATGATAATTTGAAAAGGGCCAATGCCCCTTCTGCTGATAACTTACTTTATGACTATTGATTTTGCTTCTTTTGTTTGGGACAAACCAAGGTGGTTGGAATTTTTTTTTAAAGTGACTGTTTCAAATTACCCAAATTGCTCTGAAAACTAGGAAAGCAGCATAGAACTAAATAGCCAGGCTACACAAACAGGTATAAAAGGAGAAAAAACCCAAGCCGCTCTGGCAGTATGAATGAGGAACAGCCTTCCTGACAGAATTGGGAAGGAATTTGCCATCACCAGTAGGGACCTGGGAAAGGTAGAGTCGGGACCAAAGAAAACAGACACATTTGTGTTCCATTAGAGTCAACCAGGGAGCAAAGGCACAGCAGCAGCGGACGGGGGAGGCAAACAGCACAGCCTGCTGAAGACTTGTCGAAGGACCGTTTCCTGCATTCTGCAGCACCGAACTTAAGTCTGCCACCAACCAGATTCAATCAGGGAACTGCAGCCAACCTGACTGCCTGCCGGAGGGACCTGCTTGCAAACACGGTTTTCATATTTTAATAGGTGCACATTTAATAATTCCTGGAGGTGGATATTCAGGTGGGCAGCCGTGTTGGTCTGAAAAAGCAGAACAAATTTGGAGTCCAGTGGCACCTTTAAGGCCAGTAAAGTTTAATTCTGGGTATGAGCTTTCGTGTGCTTGCATGCCTTTTCAGATACTAGGGTTGCCAATCCTCAGGTGGGGGCAGGGGATCCCCCGGTTTGGAGGCCCTCCCCTGCATCAGGGTCATCAGAAAGTGCAGGGAGAGGGGAGGGAAATGTCTGCTGGGCACTCATCATTCCCTATGGAGACTGATTCCCATAGGGAATAATGGAGAATTGATCCGTGGGTATCTGGGGCCCTGAGGGGCTGTTTTTTGAGCTAGAGACACTAAATTTGCACCATGGCATCCAGTGCCTCTCGTCAAAACACCCTCCAAGTTTCAAGAAGGTTTGAGTAGGACGTCCAATTCTATGAGCCCCAAAAGAAGGTGCCCCTATCCTTCATTATTTCCAAAGGAGGGAAGGCATTTAAAAGGTGTGCGGTCCCCTTTAAATGTGATGGCCAGAACTCCCTTTGGAGTTCAATTATGCTTGTCACAACCTTTCTCCTGGCTCCACCCCATATGTCTCCTGGCTCCACCCCCAAAGTCCCCAGATATTTTTTGAATTCAACTTGGCAACCCTATCAGATACTCAATGGAAAAAGTGTGCATGATGAAAGCTCATACTCACAACAAAACCACAGAATGGTTTTAAAGTTGATATATGTAAATTATGGTTTTATATGTTTTATGGATTGATTGTATTTTATGATGTTGTGAGCCGCCCTGAGTCCGCTTCCGGAGAGGGCGGGATATAAATGGAAAGTAATAAATAAAATAAATAAATAAATAAAACTTTGTTGGTCTTAAAAGTGCCACTGGGAGGGCGTGCCCTGCCACTAGGCAAACTAGGTGATTATCTAGAGTGCCAGCCTTCCAGGGACTCAACTTGGGCGCCACCCCATGTGACTCAGTGACAGTATCAATGGCGGGGGGGTGTGTGTGTGCAAGAAGTTAGCCTTATCTAAGGTGCCAGACAGTCTAGGGCCAGCCCTGGCCACAGGACTCAAACCTTGTTCGTCTTGAAGGTGATGATGATGATGCTCTTCTTCGCACCACCACAGGCACCTCCTGACCTCAGGAGAGGGAGTTCCTTCCGTGAAAGGCGGTGAGGTTGACTGGAAAGCCTGCCCACATCCCCAACCCCTTCCCCTGCCCTGACACACACAGAGAGGCAGAGAGGAGCAAAAGCAGGCTCCCACAGCTCAGCAGCTGCCTGCTCATCCATGCAGGGCCCTTGGCGCCGGCTGGCTCTCTGATGTAACTTCTTGTCTATCCTGTAAGGGCCCATGCAGCCAGCTTGTTTCCTGCTGCGTCTCCTCATCCATACCACCTGGGCTGAGGCCCCACCACTATAAGGGCCACCTTGAAGGCAGTAAGGGCCACTCCTCACCTTGGGCTGGGATGACTCCAGCAGAGGGAGGTCCCCCAAAGATCAACATTGTAATCCTCTGCTTAGAGTAGGTCACCTGACATCAACTAATTTCCTTTTTTTGAGGGGGGGTATTTTATATATGTGTGTGTGTGTTTGCACCTGAAGTCATGGTGACCTCTGGTGACTGACCCCTACTGGGGGCCTGGAGGATATTCAGAGAGGTGGCTGAACGAAGCCTGCCCCTGCCTTGCAGACTGGGTATTCCAAAGGAAGTCTCCCACCCAAGTACTAACCACAGTCAACCCTGTTTAGCTTCCAAGATCTGATGAGATCGGGCTTGCCTAGATTATCCAGCTCAGGGTAACTAACTTCCTTTCTGTAGCAGCTCTATTTCCGTGGAACAGCTGAGGGGCATACTGCCTTTAGATGTTTTTAAAGGTCATTTTACTCACCAAGGTTTTTATTGGGGTACAGACTGTGGGTATCTTTTAGGGTGGTGTTATTCAGGGGGTATTTTGGTCTGTATTGTTAACTGTGATCTGCAAGCCAGGGGTGCTAAACACGCAGCCTGGGGTCTGAATCAGGCCCCCAGAGGGCTCCTATGAGGCCCGCAAGAAACTCACTGTCGTCTGCTTCCTTCTCCCTCTCTTGCTTCTTTCTGCATCACAGCTTGCTTTGCCAGGCTTGGTCAATCGCACAGGAGCTACAGAGAAAAGCTCCTCCCTTGGGGAGGAAGTGGGGGAAAGAGAGCTTGCTTTGCCAGGCTCTCTCAACTGCACAGCAGAGCTACTAACCTCTCTTCCTTCTGTTGGCTGAGGCTCAACAAGCCAGTTAAATGGATTAGGCTGAGTGTGTGCGTTTATCTGTGTCCTTTATAAAGTTTTTATCTCCCCTACCTGGCATTGCACTTTATGACATACATGGCCCAGCCCAAAAAGGTCACACTTATGTCAGATCCGGCCCTCATGACCAATGAATTCGACACTCCTGCTGTATGCTAACATGAGCCATGAGGAAAAGTGGGATATCAATATTTTAATCAATAAATGAAAACTAATAACCAGGACCACTTTTTTGACTGGTCAAAAACTTGTAAATGACCTGGACCCAACACTGCAGCTTTGGTTAACTCCAAATACACATTTTTCACTATAACCCACCTTTTCAGTTACACAAAATTTAGTTGCACATAGATTTAGTTACACACCTTTTTCTCCCTGATCCTCTCCCATTCCCCCCCCCCCAAATATTCATGTTTCCAGGAATTGAAAACAGAAATCAGCACGCCTTAGCAAAACGGAGGAAAGCCCATTTCCAAATCAGGCAAGCAGGTTGGCATACACTAAAAACGGACGGGCGTTAGCATATACGCTCTGAAGTATTATGAACAAACGCAGCCTGTGCCAAGAGAAATGAAACACATATTAAGAGAACAGGTGCCATAAAACAGGTACTGTTGGCCAGCATCGCAAAAGAAATATTCCAGTGTGGGCACTTTTTAATACAGGTTCTGAAGCCAGAACTCAGCAATTAATTTCTCCAGCATGGATTGGAGAGACACCCCCTAAAGGGACTTTGCATCAGAGCTGAGAGCTAACCTGTAACAGGAGAGGTGAGCATGGCCCTGCAGCAGCAGCAGCCATGCCTCCCCTAATTCCAAATGCCTTGGAGGTTTGCTTACTGTTGCTCAGAGCGGGAAGAAATGCACTTTGCATACTCTCAGAAGGCCTCAAAAAAAGCCAGGCTTTTTTTGAGCAGGAACACAGTTCTGGCTGGCTCAGGGGGTGTGGCCTAATATGCAAATGAGTACCTACTGGGCTTTTCTCACAAAAACCCTGTGTGAAACAATAGTGATGTTCCTGCTGAGCTTTTTTTACAAAAAAGCCGTGTGAAACAATGGTGGTTAGGGGTGTGGCCTAATATACAAATGAGTTCCTACTAGGCTTTTTCTACAAAAAAAGCCCTGTGTGAAACAATGGTGGTTAGGGGTGTGGCCTAATATACAAATGAGTTCCTGCTGGGCTTTTTCTACAAAAAAAAATAGCCCTCCTTACAGCAATCACTCAAATGGCTGGAATTGTAGGCAAAAATTAAGCTGTCTGACACAATCTCTAGCATCGTCCCAATAACAATGAGTTCACTCGCCACCTCTGCCAAGAGACAGAAGGGATGTTTTGTTTGTTGGAAGAGCTTGTCTGGATTCAGGAGAGTCATGTAAAATCCCTTCCAGCACAGACTTTCTGTATGACCTTAGGTGAGTCACTTAAGGCAGAAGAAAGGATTTGCCTTTGCGTCGGCACTGAGTGGCAGTCCTTCGCTGCAACCATTAGCAGTTGGCTTCCAGGAACCCAGACAGTTTTCCTTTTCATGTTACGGTTAACGCACCAGTTTGCTTTCCCCCAGATAACTGGGCGATTGTTCCCTTTTTAGGGGCAGGTTGTGTGCTTTGTCACTCTTTTAAACTGAGCAGAATTGGCATATAGCCACCAAGCTGGTTGCCTTTGTAGTTTAATAAATATAGGTGCAGAAGGGGGAGACGTTGAAAAGACTTTTGCCATTAATAACAATTGCTAAATGTCCATAGGAAGGGCTGAAGCAATCAGACAAGGGAAAAGGGAGGAATGGGGGGGAGGGGTTAGCAGGAATGCACAGGAAGACAGTTCCGGCTGGCTTGGTTTCAGGAGGTGTGGCCTAATATGTAAATGAGTTCCTTCTGGGCTTTTTCTACAAAAAAGCCGTGTGAAACAAGGATGATGTTGGGTGTGTGGCCTAATATGCAAATGAGTTCCTGCTGGGCTTTTTCTACCAACACAGTCCTGGGAGGAATTAAATGTTTATGTAGTTTATATAGTACCTCAATGTAGGTGGTGCTTTATGTAGAACCATGTGTGAAAACAAGTCCCTGCCCCACGGAACCTACAGATTCTGACGATGGGGGTGGAACAAAAGGAGACTACAAAGGTTATATAAGGAATGGATGGAAGCAAAATGTTGTAAACTGAACCACTTCGCCTACTGGTTTGTTTGTGTGGCCAAAAGTATTTGCCCCACATTCGCATTTGACAAAAGCCTGTGTACCTGTTTTGCTACATGGTAAGGTATCAGTTCTTAGCTTAAAATACAAACAGAAGGTATGTATAACTCACAATGTTCCCTCTAAGCTGTGGAGTCTTGTGAGCAAAAATTCTATGTTGTGAGCTACCGGCATTAGAGTTGTGAGCTACTGCATAAATTAGTTTGTTCTAGGGCCATTTTTCCTGAGCTGAGACAAAAATGTGCGAGCTGGAGGCTAAAAAACTGTGAGCTAGCTCACACTAATTCAGCTTAGTGGGAACACTGCTCATCACAGACATGCTGTTCCTATAGTATAAGTCTTGACTGCACAAACTGCTCACAGTACACACACACACAAGGGAGGGAATGCAAAAGTCTTTAGGTGTAGACTGTGACATAGCCAGCCCTGACCTGGATAACCAAGACTAGACCCATCTTTTCAGATCTCAGAAGCGAAACAGGGTCGGCCCTGCCTAATAGTTGAATGGGAGACCTCCAAGGAATACCAGGGTCACTATGCAGAGGCCTCTGGAGGTCTTTTGCCTTGAAAAATGGGTTGCCATCAGTCACCTGTGATGTAACAGCAACCCCCCCCCCATATTGCCATCCATAAAATGGGTACAACATTACTAAGCAACATTAGAAAGACAAGTATTTTTACATTTTATTTCATTAGATATCCTGCCCTGCCTGCCAAGGCGGGCTCAGGGCGGCTCAGAGGCCGATTGGCAGTATAAAACATCCTTTACACACAAAGCAACTGAGCCGCCAGTATGCGCCACATGATAGACAAATTAGTCCAGTTCCTGAAATTAGTCCATTCCAGCAGCTACAAAAGATGTGGCGATGAACCACGATTTCATCACGGCCTCCCTGTTTTTATTTCATTAAAGGTAGTGTGCACGGGGTTGGCTCCATTTTATCTTCACAACAATCCTGCAAGGTACATCAAGCTGAGACTTAGTCGTTGATCCAAGGTCATCCAGAGGGGCGGGCCGGGGCAGCCCTCAGCTCCCAGCCAGAGTCCTTCCGCCCACTTCTCCCCCTCTCCCAGACCCAACCCAAACACACTCACACACATCGATGGGGCCGTAGGATGAGCCGGCTCCACAGCATTCTGTTCCCCCCAGGTTGATAATACCCCTGACCTGCCTTACAGGGTTGTTTGAGGCCAGACTGAGGCTTGCGCAGCATCTCGCAAATTAAAAGTGGCATTGAGCAGTAATGAACTTCAACATAGCGGGGAGTTGGTTCTTTCAAAGACTGCTACCCAAAATGAAGCACAGATCATGCATCCCAGCATGTTTCAACGTCCCATACGCCTTCTTTTCAGAAACACAACGCTGTTCAGGAGGCAGTCCTATTTTAAGGGGTTCATGGAGCATTCAAATGACAACCTTTTCAATAATAATAAAAACAACCACAGCTTCCGAAGGTGTCTTTTAAGTTTCCACCTGGCAGCCCTACAGTGCCAAGAGACATATTCACCCTTTTCATTAAACCAGTGCTTCTGTTCTCCTGGAAATAATGATGAAGGAAAGAATTCTAGAGTTTAAGAGGCTAGGGAAAGCTTCATAGTGCTAGTCCAAGGATACATGTCATAGGAAACTGGGAAGCCAGATGTTTAGGTTAGAATCCTTCCACACAAGATCCTTAGAGAGCAACTAAAAGAAGAAGAAATTAGATTTATATCCCGCCCTATACTCTGAGTCTCAGAGCCGTCACAATCTCCTTTACCTCCCCCCAACAACAGACACCCTGTGAGGTGGGTGGGGCTGAGAGGGCTCTCACAGAAGCTGCACTTTCAAGGACAACTCCTGCAAGAGCTATGGCTGACCCACAGCCATTCCAGCAGCTACAAGAGGAGAAGTGGGGAATCAAACCCTGTTCTCCCTGATAAGAGTTTGTGCGCTTAACCACTATACCAAACCGGCTCTCAGACTAGACCCATCTGCTCTGGGGTATGGAGCGCCCACGTCTGCAGAAACAAGGGGCAGTGAAGCAAATCTCCAAGGAGCCTTAGATAAGAGAAAAGGAAAGGAAAGGTCCCCGACTCTGGGGTGAGGTTTTCATGGCAGACTTTTTACAGGGTGGTTTGCCGTTGCCTTCCCCAGTCATCTACGCTTTCCTCCCAGCAAGCTGGGGACTCATTTTACCGACCTTGGAAGGATGGAAGGCTGAGTCAACCGGGAGCCGGCTACCTGAACCAGCTTTTGCTGGGATCAAACTCGGGTCATGAGCAGAGGGTTCTGACTGCAGTACTGCAGCTTTACCACTCTGCGCCACGGGGCTACCCTGTCCAAAAGCACCAAGACGACAGCCCAAAACTCCAAAAAGAAATGGATGCTCTAGGGAATCGCACAGCCTATTCTACTGGAGAAACAGCAGGCGGGCATTCTTCAGAGGGAAAGGGTACCTCCACCATCCCGGCAGAAGCAGGCAGGGAGCTGGGTCTGAGAACGCACCTGTGCCCCCACGCAAGCCTCATTAATTCCCAAGGGCTGACTCCTGAGTCCAACGGATTTGTGTGTTCCCCCAAAGTGCCGTGTAAGGGGATGACCTTTCCAAAGACATCTGGCACCCCTATACACTCACTCGCACACACACATTCCGTTTTGCACATGTGTTTGAATGGGGCAGAGACAAGGCTCTGCGTGAATCTGCATGCACACATATGCACGCCATCTGCAAAACTTCCACTTGGCAAAGCCGTCTCCCAAGCGCTTATAACATTATGCCCTAGCCAATGTCAAGCCATAAACAGCTCCCAGTGTCCACTTGCAACTGCAGAGAGTGCCAGAACATGGGGGGTTTTTATCCTCAGTGGGCTCATGATCTAAACACACCCACTTCTTCTCAATGCTTCACCCTCTCTGAGTTTCAATTCAGGACCTGTCCAACTGTTGCTATTCCCTGCATTGGAACACCCTGCTTCCCTTATAGGAAAGTTATCCTTCAAACCCCAACAGAAGGTATTTCACAAGACATCACAGTCAAAAGCTGCCAATAGGTTATATAATGCAAACCCTTTCTCACCACACTGTCCTATACTTTATGTGTTTGTGTGTATACACACACACGCGCACACACACACATCATAGTTACCATTTTAGCCAAGGGAAATGGTTTTAAAAGTTCCATCTCTTTATTGAAATTCCAAGACCTAAGCTATGAAAAGGATTACACAGGAAATAAAAAAGGAGGAGGGAAAAGAAAAACAAGGGAGAGAGAAGAGATGGAAAGGAAAGTTTTTTTAAAAAAGCCAATTAAATCCTATTTGACTTGGAAAGGGAAGAATTAACAGTGGGGGTGTGGAAAAGCAGATTCTTAATCCATGCAGTAAGCAAAAAAGGGGGGGAAGGGGGGGGGTCTTTTCCACTTCCATATAAACAAGTCTTTAAAATACTGTGGAAGAGGGGGAAGTGATCTAAAGTCCACCTCGCCATTGAGAGAATCCTGAACAGTTTACGGGGGAAGAAAGGAAAAGCAACTTACTGTGACTGGAACAGGTAGAAAGTTCCACTTTGAACACCCAGCCCGGAGATGTCAAAGGAGCGCAATTCCAGACAGTCAAAAAAATCGTCTTGGCTATGCAAAGGGGGAAAAACACCAGACTCTGGCACTCGGCTAGAGAAAAAGCGATCGGCTCTTGTCGCTGGGTGCAAAAGGAAAAGGGGGAGAAGGGGGAGAAAAATCAGAGCAAAAAGGGGGGAAGGAGCAAAAAACCTCGCCCCGTGCGCCGCTTCGAGCCCCGCCGTGCGGCTTGCAAGTCCTTTTTCGCCCGCTGCTGCCCGGGGGTTGCTTCCTCCAGCTGCTCCGCTCCTCTCCCTCTCGCTCTCCCTCTCCAACTGCCCAATGAAGGGCTGCTCTGCCGGGAGGGAGGGAGGGAAAGCGAAGGAAGGGGGGGGGGTCTGGAGCGAGGAAAGCAACAGTGGAGAAACTGAGCCCCGGCTGCTGCTGCTTTTTCAATGGAGCGCAAAGCTTGCAAATAAAGTCACGGCTTGGAAAGGCCGGGGGGGGGGGGTTATGTGTTCCAACTCCCCGAGGAAATCAGAAGCAGATTTCGAGACATTTAATCACATGCTGCGGGGCGGGACGGGGGGGGGGAGGTTGTAGGAGCGCGAGCCAGGCCAGCCCTCCCCTCTTTCCCCCTCCCCGGCCAGCTTCTCTTCCTCGTCCAGACGGGGGGGGGGGGGGGGCTGCAAAGCCAGCTGGATGGAAAGGCGACGAAGGGGGCGAAGGCAGGCGGCCAGGAGCGGGCGGGGGGGCTCGCCTGGCCCTGCTTCCTCCGCAGGCCGGTGGGTGCTCGGAGGGAAATTGGAAGAGGAGGTGGGGGGCGCCAGCTGCAGGGAAGGCAGCGCGTGCCGCCCAGCCAGCCATTCATCTCCCGCGGGGAGAGCCCGGCTAAGAGCCGCGCCCCAGGTGGCGCTGCTCGTTTGCCGCGCTGGGCACGGACCGAGGCGCTTCAGCGGCCGCGGGTTCGAAGCCGGCCTCCGCCAGAAACTCCCCCTCCACTGCCCTCCTGGGTGCTGCCTGAAAGGGCGGGGGAGGGGCTTCACACTTCTGAAATTGGGCTTCGGTCGTCAGCATCGTCCCCCCCGCCCCGCAGTACTGTACGACATTGGCCTACCTTGCAGGGCTGGCAGGTGCTCTGAAGAGAAGAGTTCGGTGGGATCCCTGCAAAGCTCTAGGCGGAGGTCGCCCCCCCACACACACACTTGTCAGTCCCCTGACTCAGTGAAGAAGAAGACGATATCCCACCCTACACTCTTGAATCTCAGAGTCTCAGAGCGGTCACAATCTCCTTTCCCTTCCCCCACACCCAAAACAGGCACCCTGTGAGGTGGGTGGGGCTGAGAGAGCTCCCCCAGAAGCTGCCCTTTCAAGGACAACTCTTACAAGAGCGATGGCTGACCCAAGGCCATTCCAGCAGCTGCAATCAAACCTGGTTCTGAGCACTTAAGATTTTGAGCAGAAAAGAGCAGACTGTCAAGTGTGGGAGGGAAGTCTACCTAGAACTCTCCATGGATCTCACCATGCCCTTCTGTTCAGAGCAAGGTAGACTGTCTGGCACCCTAGGCCAGGCTAACTGAGTCAGGTGCAAGGCACCCAATTTGGCACCCTAGAAGGCAAGCACCCTAGGCAATGGCCTAGTTTGCCAAGCAGCAGGGCGGGCCCTGGGGAAACCCAATCCCTGAGCAGACAGCCAAGAAGTTCACTGTATGACCTTGGCGGGTCACTCATTCAGTCAAGCCTGCCTCACAGGGTGACTGTGGGGATTCGCATTGTACACCGCCTTGCGCTCCTCAGAGAGAGGGTGTGATACAACTCTAGTTATGTCACTGTTCTCTTGGCAATGTGCACACGACATCCTTTGGCACTGCATCAGACTGACATCCACGCCTGGAGTGCGACTGATCCGTGGGCTGTCGCATCAGAGCTCCGCCTTCCCATGTAAGGCAATGGACCATCTCGTGCACAAGAGGCGATGGTCAGTTGGTCATGCAAGCACCCGGGAGCTGCCCACAAGCGCAGACAGATGCAAACAAGTCTCCCCTTGAAGAATTTCCAAAGGAAGACAGAAAAGGTGGTGTTCAAAACAGAAGGGAAGCCAGCAAACATAAGTTTTTAAAAAGCATTCCTGAATTCCAAGTTGGGCACAGGATTAGAAGCCAAATTATTTCCTTTACACACGCACACCTGAATACCTAGGGTGTTCAGGCCATACAAGGGCCTGTACGCTTGTTGCTGTAAAATAAACCTGGTGGAACATCAGGATTTAGCTCAGAAGTTAAAGGTCAGCCCTCATTAGGACTTGAATGGGAGACCACCAAGGAAGTCCACAGTTGCCAGGGCATTTTTTCCTGGGGGTTAATGTGGAGGAACGGGGTTCCGAAACCTCTTTGTGGAAGAAAAATTCTCAAAAAAAAAAAACCTGTTTAAAAGTTCATGAGGGGCACCTTTGTGCTTGGTGTAGTGGTTAAGTGTGCAGACTCTTATCTAAGAGAACCCGGTTTGATTCCCCACTCCTCCGCTTGCAACTGCTGGAATGGCCTTGAGTTAGCCGTAGCTCTCACAGGAGTTGTCTTTGAAAAGGCAGCTGCTACAAGAGCTCTCTCGGCCCCACCCACCTCACAGGGTGTCTGTTGTTGAGGAGGTCTTCGCTGCATGCATGGGGGCAGGGCCTTTTTTGTAGAAAAAGCCCAGCAGGAACTCATTTTCATATTAGACCACACCCCTGACATCACCATTGTTTAGTATAGTAGGGCTTTTCTGTAGAAAAAGCCCAGCAGAAGCTCATTTGCATATTAGGCCACACCCCTTGATGCCAAGCCAGCTGGAACTGCATTCCTGCTTAAAAAAAAAAACCTGCTTGGGGGAACTTAGGAGGTCCTCTGTGCCTGCATGAAGGAATTTAGGAGGCCAGCATTCATTCCATCAAAAGCCACCTACTATTCACTGAATGAAGCTGGATATCTGGAGTGGTTCTGCCTGACTGGGATCATGTATATATTTTGGTTTGACCCTTCCTCAGTCAAAGCACAGGAGAGGGGGGGGGGAGACAACCCAACTCAACAGCTACCCATTGACTTTACAGAATACAAATTGAAATTATGCGATTGACTGCCATGAGATTCCGTGGAGTTGGATGACACATGAGATTCCGCTGGTGGAGTTGGATGACACAGATTCTATCAATGACTGGTTGGGCCTCCATGTCTAGAAAACAGGATGCATCTGGTTACCAGATGCTGGACCCAAAAAAACAAGAAGAGCTAACTGAGAGCCAGTTTGGTGTAGTGGTTAGGTGCACGGACTCTTATCTGGGAGAACTGGGTTTGATTCCCCACTCCTTCACATGCACCTGCTGATGTGACCTTGAGTCGGTCACAGGTTCTCGCAGAGCTGTTCTGCTCAAGAGCAGTTTCAGTCAGAGCTCTCTCAGCTCCAGATACCTCATGGGATGTCTGTTGTGGGTAGAGAAGGGAAGGGAAAGGAGATCGTAAGCCGCTCTAAGACTCCCTTGGGTAGTAAAGGGTGGGGCATAAATCCAATACTTTATGAATCCCTGGGCTCTGAGGTCTGCTGCTCTATGTCGCCTTATAGTTCCTGGTCCTAAGGATGCCCGGCTGGTTTCAACGAGGGCCAGGGCCTTTTCAGTCCTGGCCCCTACCTGGTGGAATGAGCTCCTGCTGGAGATCAGGGCCCTGTGGGACTTACCAAGGTTTTGCAGGGCCTGTAAGATGGAGCTCTTCTACCGGGCTTTAATTAATCCAGCAGGCATCCTTGAAAGTCATCCCTTCCCCTAGCGTTTCACCATTTTATGGTGTTATGCTATGCTGTTAGCCATCAGCTGCATGCTGTTTACTGCCTATGTCTGTAAGGTTGTTTAGCGTGCAGCTCCGGTTTTGTAACATCTGTTTTTATGATATTATTTTAACTCTGTTGTTATATTGTTGTAAGCCACCCTGAGCCTGCTTACGGGATAGGGTAGGATATAAATCTAAAAAGTAAATTGATTTAAAATTTATCATTACAGTCTTGGAGGTTTCCCCAGATCATCATGTTGGGGATGAGAATGCTGAGCCAGAAGGATCTTTGATCTGACTTGGCAGGCAGTTTTAATAATGTTGGCCCGCTATTCCTTAAGTCAGAAGTATATAGGGTAAGACCACCAGTGGCTATTAGCCACTATGATGAAGTGTAGCCTCCATGTCCAGAGTCAGTTTACCTCTGAAGACAGGGAGCAAAAGGAAGAGTCTGTTGCCTTCATTTCCTGGTGGGGGCACCCAGCGGGCCACACTGTGGGGAAAGAGGATGCTGGTCCAGATGCACCAATTTGGTCTGATCTAACATGTTATTCCTTATGTTCCTATGCAGGGGTGGAATTCTAGCAGGAGCTCCTTTGCATACTAGGCCACACACCCCTGGTGTAGCCAATCCTCCAAGAGCTTGCAAGGCTCTTTTGGGTAAGCTCTTGGAGGACTGGCTACATGGGGGTGTGTGGCTTAATATGCAAAGGAGCTCCTGCTAGAATTCCACCCCTGTTGCTATGCAACAAAAGGGCTGTGGGATCCAGCTGCAAACAAGAGAAGACCAGCTGTCACTTTTTCTTTATAATGTCAGATGTCTAGTCCTGATGATCACAGATATGTTTGGAAAGGTAACTGGAGAAACATCAGAAGTTTCTGGGGAAAGGAAAAGGATGCCGAAGAGGAAGGAGAAGGAGGAGGGAGAAGAAAGAAGAAGACAACTGTTGATTTATACCCCACCCTTCTCTGAATCAGAGACTCAAAGAGGCTTACAATCTCCTTTATCTTCTGCCCCCACAACAGACACCCTGTGAGGTAGATGGGGCTGAGAGGGCTCTGACAGCAGCTGCCCCTTCAAGGACAACTCCTACCAGAGCTACTGCTGACCCAAGGTCATTCTAGCAGGTGCTAGTGGAGGAGTGGGGAATCAAGCCCAATTCTCCCAGATAAGAGTCTGCGCACTTAACCACTACACCAGACAAGCTGAGATTTGCAAGGGCATTATTTGTTTGCTAGCCGATGAATCCTATACCTTTAAATTAATTAAGCAACAATTTTTAGACATCGAATTGCAAAAATTAGAACCAACTCATTTTTATTTGCTCACCCACCATACTTGGTCTCACTAATCACATAGGCAGGATGGCTTGATATCTTCATAACCTTGCTATTCATCCACAGCGTAGAGCCTTTCTATTAGTCAGGTTTAATGTATTCCCTCCTCGGGTGCTTTATGGCAGGTATCACCAGAGCCCGAGGCAAGAACGTTTCTGCCCCTGTGGTCTTAATTCCTTAGACAGAATTGATCATATAATCGTAGATTGCCTTTGTATGAGTCCCCTCAGGAAAGATTGCTTTCAAACTTACTACATGCTAAAAGATACCTGAGAAACTATCTGAAATGACCGTTTCTTCCGATTGATTCGGTTCTCAAAAATTATTAACATTTTCACTGAATTTCTAGTGGAAGTCCTCAAAGTTCAAGGAAATTTTAGATAGTATTGTTTTATCCCATGTAAAAACATTTTTTGGAATTTCACACTTGATAGATTTTATGTAGCATAGATTGGATATTTTATTTACTCTGTAATTGCTGATATGCAAATAAAGGTCTATGAATCAATCAATGTATCATTTGTCCCTACCATCCATGACTCCAAATGGATATTTCAAGCTGGTTGTTCAAGCGTTGGTTTGTTTTGTGCTTGACTCTAGCTTCTTTTAAAAACACAGAAAAAGAAAATGCAACAAGATTAACAGCCACAGCATAGTTCTTTGCTGGGTTCCTAACGACCATCTGGAAATTGTACCAAATGGAATTTAACTCTACCTGCACCAGGGCTTTTTTTTTTTAGCAGGAACTCCTTTGCATATTAGGCCAAACCCCCTGATGTAGGCAATCCTCCAAGAGCTTAAGGGGCTCTTCTTATAGGGTTTACTGCAAGCTCTTGGAGGACTGGCTACATCAGGGGGGTCTGGCCTAATATGCAAAGGGCTTCTTGCTACAAAAAAAAGCCCTGACCTGCACCATCCTCAGCACATGAACCATTTCCTACGTGGCTGTCCTCCCTGAACAAGTTGTGCCTGCTCTTGCTATGAACAGAGGCGAGACGGACACCACCATCCAACTGGGGAGAGAAGCCCTCCGTTTCTCAGCCTGGACTGCTGGCCGAAGCAAACTGAACATTCAAACCTCCTTTCCATCACGTTCCCTGATCCCACAACATGTTCAGAGGATTTACAGTTCAGAGTCAATGCGTTTGTAAGCGTTGCACTCTTTTATTGTATTTGTTTTGGAGCAAAAGAAGGAAGAAATGAGGGGGGCGGTCTGAGGTGTGCCGGTTCAGAAGCAGTCTTAATAATTCCAGTGGCCCCCTCTAGTGGACCTCGGCCCAACTTTCCTCCTCCTCTCTTGCTTACCCTTTCCCATTCATCTTCCCTCCTCGCCCTTCTGCAGGTCACCTGAAAAACAACCACTGCTCTTTGCAAGAACGAGAGGTCACTGGCAATGTTCCCTCTAAGCCTCAGAGTCTTGTGAGCAACAATTCTACTTTGTGAGCTACTGGCATGGAAGTTGTGAACTGCTGCATAAATTAGTGTGCTCTGGGGCCATCCTTCCTGAGCTAAGACAAAAATGTGGGAGCTGGAGTCTAAACAGCTGTGAGTTAAGTTTGGCTCAGCTTAGAGCCAGTTTGGTGTAATGGTTAAGTGCGTGGACTCTTATCTGGGAGAACTGGGTTTGATTCCCCACTCTCCACTTGCAGCTGCTGGAATGGCCTTGGGTTAGCCATAGCTAGGGGTGGCCAAACTGTGGCTTGGGAGCCACATGTGGCTCTTTCACACTTATTGTATGGCTCTCAAAGCCCCCACC
The DNA here is from genome assembly GCF_032191835.1 of Heteronotia binoei. NCBI lineage: Eukaryota > Metazoa > Chordata > Lepidosauria > Squamata > Gekkonidae > Heteronotia > Heteronotia binoei. The sequence goes on along the minus strand of NC_083242.1, from coordinate 15,592,534 downwards.
ACCCTGGTGACCAACATGAAAAAGACATTCCAAGCTGGTGGTTTGGAGAATGCATTTAAAATTGAAGTCACTTTCTTTTCACCTCTCCCTCCCTCCTCCCACCTCTCCCTCCCTCCTCCCTTTTTCCTTCTTTCCTTCCTTGTGGCTCTCAAACATCTGATGTTCACATCTTGTGGCTCTCAAACATCTGACATTTATTCTATGCAGCTCTTGTGCTAAGCAAATTTGGCCACCCCTGGTATAGATCTGCAGTCTTCTTCTTCAACAGTGCACCCACCCCAGCAAGCACCTTCCTTCCTTCCTTCCTTCCTTCCTTCCTTCCTTCCTTCCTTCCTTCCTTCCTTCCTTCCTTCCTTCCTTCCTTCCTTCCTTCCTTCCTTCCTTCCTTCCTTCCTTCCTTCCTTCCTTCTCTCAAACATCTGACATTCATGTCTTGTGGCTCTCAAACATCTGACATTTATTCTATGCGGCTCTTGTGTTAAGCAAGTTTGGCCACCCCTGGCCATACCTCTCATAGGAGTTGTCCTTGAAAGGGCAGCTGCTGTGAGAGCCCTCTCAGCCCCACCCACCTCACAGGATGTCTGTTGTGGGGGAAGGAGATAAAGAAGATTGTAAGCCGCTCTGAGACTCTGATTCAGAGAGAAGGGCAGGGTATAAATCTGCAGTCTTCTTCTTAGAGGGAACACTGGTCACTGGGCCTATTTTCCAATAATTCACTGGGGATGAGTTCTTAGTTACAGTCCAGGAAGTGGAGTCACATTATTCCAAGAAGGCACAACTCCCCCCCCCCCCATCCATGCAATCGGTATCACATGAAACAGTAGCAGGAAAACACGGGAGGCTGTTTATGTAAGGTGCTAGCAGAGCGCTGGTACCACCAGCTCCCAGGATTAAGGACACAGATAATCTGTTCCAGTATTCTGAAGTCTCTGGGACTCTCCCCTCTGGGCACTGCTTTATTTGCACCAGAAGCAATCCTCTGAAGGTCTCAGGAACAACAGCCGCTCCCGTGGAACAACGGCCTCCCCTGGTTTGAGTGCAATGTGGGGAGGAGGCAGCCTCTTCCCCTTAAAGCAGGGGTGGCCAAACTGCAGCTTGGGAGCCACATGTGACTCTTTCACCCATATTGTATGTGGCTCTTAAAGCCCCCACTGCTGGCTTGGAGAAGAAGGCATTTCTCTCTTTAAAATCGCTTCTCCAAGCCAAGCCAAGCTAGCAGCTTGGAGAATGCATTTAAAGTTATAGTTGCTTTCTTTCCACCTCTCCTCCTGCTCTCCCCCCTATCTATCTATCTATCTATCTATCTATCTATCTATCTATCTATCTATCTATCTATCTATCTATCTTCCTTCCTTCCTTCCTTCCTTCCTTCCTTCCTTCCTTCCTTCCTTCCTTCCTTCCTTCCTTATCTTGCAGCTCTCAAACATCTGATGTTTATTCTGTGTGGCTCTTACATTAAGCAAGTTTGGACACCCTTGCCTTAAAGCTTTCTATCCCTCATACAAAAAAGACAGTTCAGAACACTGAGCATAAGGCAATGTTTCTTTGGGGTGGGTGGGTATTTTTGTATATTTTAGGTGTATGCGTGTGCGCGCACACCTGGAAGTCATGGCAACCTTTGGCAACTGACCCCCTACTGGGGGCCTGGAGGATATTCAAGGAGGTGGCTGAATAATCCTGCCTCACCTCCGACTGGGTATTCCAAGGAAGTCTCCCATCTGAGTACTCACCGCAGTTGACTGTGCCTAGCTTCCGTGACCCAACAAGATTGGGCTTGCCTGAGCTATCCAGGCCAGGGCAACAAGCTGATGTTTCACTGGGTTCCAGATGTGAAAATGCCAAAGGGAGCAACCGTACAAAAAAGGCTGTTGGTATTTTAATGATCCAACAGGTAGAGTTCTGATTTCCCCTTCCAGCCCTGCCCAGTTCGGATCAAAAGGCTGCCTCCTGACGAAGGCTTTCCAGTGGAGATCTATGCCCTCCACTTCACCAGAGACCCGAAGAGGCCCGAGATGGGAGGTTTGCAGTGCTTAAAAGCTGGCTGTGAGACACACACACACAACCACATCCCAAACTTGGAATGCAAAGAAAGAAATTACACTTGGTGATAGGAAAGAGGGGGGAAATGTTCTCTCCCAGCAAAAACACGCTGCAGTCAGGGTGCGGGGGTGGGGGGGGGGGACACACACACAATATCCTCTGAACCAAAAGTGCTGACCGAAGAATATATTTCAGAGTTGTGCCCCCCTCCCCCAACAACTCAGAAACACCTGCATGTTTATTGCACAATAAAGCAGCGAGTCCTCCAGTGACTTTCTGATGACACTGTAACGGTTCTGCTCAGAAATGATGCGGATTTAAAGTGGATCCAAGTTCACGTCACGGGGTGGGCCATCAGCAGCCCACAAACATTAGCCATTGACTCACCATCCATCGGCATCTATTGCATTTTATGAAGAAGAATTGCAGATTTATACCCCACCCTTCTCTCTGAATCAGAGACTCAGAGCAGCTTACAATCTCCTATATCTTCTCCCCCCACAACAGACACCCTGTGAGGTGGGTGGGGCTGAGAGAAGTCTTGCAAGGACAACCTCTGCCAGAGCTATGGCTGACCCAAGGCCATTCCAGCAGCTGCAAGTGGAGGAGTGGGGAATCAAACCCGGTTCTCCCAGATAAGAGTCTGCACACTTAACCACTACACCAGTTGCCCTTCCTTCACAGAGCTTAGGGTAGCATCTGCTTTCCCCAACCCCCAATTTTATCCTATAGGGTTTGACAGAGAAGGATTGGTTGGAGGTCACTCCTTCCCATCACACTTGGACCTCCACCCAGAATTTCTCAAAGTTCGACTCGCATTCATTTACCTGGGCAAATAGCATCATATATTCTGGGAGAATCGTGGGGCAAAATTGGGGTGAACTTGGTGTAATGTAGAAACAACAAAAAAAAGAATTAGATAAAAACAGGGGACAACTCAAGTTTGGTGTGGAAATGGGGAAAGCTCTGAGATAGAAACAGGAGAAGAGGAGGAGATTGGATTTATACCCTGTTCTTCACTACCCAAAGGTGTCTCAGAGCGACTTACAATCTGCTTTCCCTCCCCTTCCCCGCAACAGACACCCTGCGAGGTAGGTGGCTGGAACAAGGTTGTGACAAGCATGACTGAACGTCAAAGGGAGTTCTGGCCACCACATTTAAAGGGATTGTGTTCCTTTTAAATGCCTTCCTTCCATTAGAAATAGTGGAGGATTGGGGCACCCTCTTTGGGGGCTCATAGAATTGAACCCCCTGGTCCAATCTTTTTAAAATTGGGGGGGGGGGTTGAGGAGCGGCACCAGATGCTATGCTATGCTGAAAATTTGGTGCATCTGCCTCAAAAAACAGAGCCCCAGATACCCACAAATTGAGTCTCCATTATACATCTGGGGACCAGTCTTCATAGGGAATATTGGAGTACTCAGTGGACATTCCACCACACCTCACTTTCTGGTAACTCTGAAGTGGGGGGAATGATCCCCTGTCCCCAATTGGAGATTGATAACCCTAGTCCAGGCAAGCGAGATCTCATCAGCTCTTAGAAGCTAAGCAGGGCCAACTCTGGCAAGTCCTTGGATGGAAGACCTCCTTGGAATACCAGCAGTCAGGAGGGCAGGGGCAGGCTTTATTCAGCCACCTCCCTGAATATCCTCCAGGCCGCCAGTAGGGGTCAGTCACCAGAGGTCACCAGGACTTCCAGGTTCTTCTCTGGCAAGTGCTTGGATGGGAGAGCTCCTTGGAATACCAGCAGTCAGGAGGGCAGGGGCAGGCTTTATTCAGCCACCTCCCTGAATATCCTCCAGGCCTCCAGTAAGAGTCTCCAGAGGTCACTATGATGTCCAGGGACACACAACCAAAAAATACATGAAAAAAATTCAAGTGATCATTTATCAAATCTAAATATTAGTAACTGTTTGCTCAGAAAAGGAAGGGTTCTAAGCAGGTTGACTACATTGAAAAAATTTGGCGTAAGAGGCACAGCAGCGAAGAGTGTGAAGCCCCGAGTAACGTTATCTCCCAATTTGCAGAACACAGGCTCAACATTGCTCTGAAATAGACCCAAGTGGGCAGCCGTGTTGGTCTGAAGCAATAGAACAAAGCAGTAGACAAGCTTACATTCTGAATAAAACTTAGTTGGTCTTAAAGGTGCACTTGTCTACTGCTTTGTTCTATTGCTCTGAAATGTTGCTCTGCTCTGCATACCAGTTCTCCTGTGCTCCATTTTAGCTAGGAGCAGGGGTCGTTTTGTAGAAAAATAGGTGGTGGAGCTCATCCAGGGATTGTTATGCAGCTGCATCTACTACTGGAAAACTGGGCTAAAATCAATAAAATGAATTTTAACAAGGATAAATGTAAAGTTCTGCATTTAGGTAGGAAAAATCCAATGCATGGTTATAGAACAGGAGAGACTTGTCTTAGCAGTAGTATGTGCAAAAAGGATCTAGGGGTCTTAGTGGATAATACGCTGAACATGAGTCAATGGTGTGATGCGGTGGCTAAAAAGGCAAGTGCAGTTTTGGGCTGTATCAACAGAAGTATAGTGTCCAGATCTTGTAATGTGATGGTATCGTTTTACTCTGCTCTGGTAAGACCTCACCTAGAGTACTGTGTTCAGTTTTGGGCACCACATTTTAAGAAGGATATCGCAAGCTGGAAAAGGTCCAGAGGAGAGTGACGAAGATGGTGAGAGGTCTGGAGACCAAGTTCTATGAGGAAAGGTTGAAGGAGCTGGGCATGGCCTGGAGAGGAGGCGGCTGAGAGGTGATATGATCACCATCTTCAAGTACTTGAAGGGCTGCCATATAGAGGATGGTGTGGAATTGTTTTCTGTGACCCTGGAAGGTAGGACCAGAACCAGTGGGTTGAAATTAAATCAAAAGAGTTTCCGGCTCAACATTAGGAAGAACTTCCTGACCATTAGAGTGATTCCTCAATGGAACAGGCTTCCTCCTCGGGAGGTGGTGGGCTTTCCTTCCTTGGAGGTTTTTAAACAGAGGCTGGATGGCCATCTGACAGCGATGAAGTTCCTGTGAATTTAGGGGGAGGTGTTTGTGAGTTTCCTGCATTGTGCAGGGGGGGTTGGACTAGATGACCCTAGAGGACCTTTCCAACTCTATGATTCTATGATTCAATGGACAAGGAGCTGGAACTCTCAGAAGGAAGAGGTAGAACTCTCAGAAAGGTTCAGGAGCTGTGCTCCTGTGAGCTCCCACTGAATCTGGCTAGGAGCATGTCTAAAATTGTTCTGTAAGTTGTGCATGCACAACTGGCTCACTGCTATCAGATTCATTGGCTTGTTTGCATCTTCCCCCACATTCAACTTATGAACATTACCAAAACAAAAAAAACAACCTTTGTGATGTGTGTGTGTGATTCATTAGAAAAAAATGTGCTGTGTTTTATCAATGGGCATGTGGACTCCTGCACATGGGTCAAACCCTGCACAAAAAAAATCCTGATGCAATTATACACACAGATCATATCAATGTTGCTTTTCTGGAATGTTTTATCCATGCAATAACATGCACTGGCAATTTATAATTTCAAAGCAGGGAATGCATAAATTAGCTCAAACCTGTAGTAAATTGCACCTGGACAATTCTGTACAGAAATAAATAGTATAGCAATGGAGGATTGCTAATGAATATTCAGAAAAGAGGCAGGTACTCTGGAATTCCAAAACCTGGACAGAATTACAGATACATCTCTATTTTTTTTGGGGGGGGGGGAGCTGTTTGAAACACAGCCGTAAAGGGCAGCTCCTCATAGAAAGATGTTGCTATGAACCAGAAGGAGCAATTTCAACCACTCCACCACTAGGCATAAAAGCAGGGCTTTTTTGTAGCAGGAACTCCTTTGCATAATAGGCCACACACCCCTGATGGACCAGTCAATCCTCCAGGAGCTTACAGTAGGCCCTGTACGAAGAGCCCTGTAAGCTCTTGGAGGATCGGCTACATCAGGGCTGTGTGGCCTAATATGCAAAGGAGCTCCTGCTACAAAAAACGCCCTACAAAAAGAGAGATGGGGAAGGGGACAGAACTCATCCCTCAAACCCTCATCCATACGTAGCCATTGTATGGCAAGCAGCTACCATAATACCATGTGGATGATGGCAAAGAGTTAGCAGGATCAGGGATTTTTTTGGTGTTCCCTCCCCACCCATATCTCAGGGAGGGCATCACAAGTGACCACCAGCAAAGGCATAAGATGCTCTTTGTCTAGGGAGAGATGATCTCTGTGTCTTTGTCTGACAGACTGTTGTATCGGAGGTCAAGAGGGAATTTCTTTCTAAGGGATAGGGAAAAAGAGGAGGAGGAAGAGACTGGATTCATACCCCGCCCTTCACTCAGAGTAGCTGACAATCTCCTTCTCTTACTCTCCCCACCACAGACACTCTGTGAGCAGTGTTCCCTCTAAGCTGAGTTGGCATGAGCTAGCTCACAGATTTTTAGCTTCCAGCTAATACATTTTTGTCCTAGCTCAGGAAAAATGGCCCCAGAGCACAATAATTTATGCAATAGCTCACAACTGTAATACCTGTAGCTCACAAAGTAGAATTTTTGCTCACAAGACTCCACAGCTTAGAGGAAGTATTGCCTGCGAGGTAGGTGGGGCTGAGAGAGCTCTTTTGAGAACTGCTCTTGAGAGAAGATGTGACCAATCCAAGGTCGCACCAGCAGCTACATGCGGAGGAATGGGGAACCAAACCCAGTTCTCCCAGATAAGAGTCCATGCACTTCACCACGACACCAAGCTGGCTCTCTGACAGGGCAATGACAAGCTACTGACCTCTAGGCTGCCTCCCCTTCAAACTTAAAAAAAATTAAAAAGTCACACAGCTCATTTGATGATGTGGAAACTTCTGGAGAAGGCTTCCTGTCATTTTCTGGTACAAGGTTGCTAAGATCAGATAGGATGATCTTGTGGAACAGGTGTGTTTATTTTAAAAAATCTATTAAGCAAAATAGAGGCCTCAGAGAGATTAAAGAATGCCCCAATGGCTAAGAGTTCTGTCAATCTGGCAAGCATCAGCCAATGATAAAGTATTACTTGGAGTACAGTTTCTAAAGAATTCAGCCACCGAACAAATGCGTATCCTTCAAGGCAGAGATGTCAAAGTCATTTGTTATAAGGGCCAGACCTGACATAAATGTCACTTTGTCAGGCTGGGCCACATGTGCCATAAGCGTAATGCACTGGAGATCGATATTCCCTCTAAGCTGCAAAGTCTTGTGAGCAAAAATTCTACTTTATGGACATATGAAACTGCCTTATACTGAATCAGACCCTGGGTCCATCAAAGTCAGTATTGTCTACTCAGACTGGCAGCGGCTCTCCAGGGTTTCAAGCTGAGGTTTTTCACACCTAGTTGCCTGGTCCCTTTTTTGGAGATGCCAGGGATTGAACCTGGGACCTTCTGCTTACCAAGCAGATGCTCTACCACTGAGCCACCGTCCCTCCCCTTACTTTGTGAGCTATTGGCATTAAAGTGGTGAGCTACTGCATAAACTGTTGTGCTCTGGGGTCACCCTTCCTGACAAAAAGGTGTGAGCTGGAGGCTAAAAATCTGTCAGCCAGCTCACACTAACTCAACTTAGAGGGGACACTGCTGGAGATATAAACTGTATAAAGGGCAGCAGCTGCTCAGCTCTGAGTTGTGGTATCCTCACTGCAAGGCCCCATGGGCTGCAAGGTGGAAGGGGGGGTGCAAAGGCAAACTCGCATGGGCAGACTGGAGAGCCAGCAGTGCTGCACTGGGCAGGTGCTCCCACGCTGCTCGACTGCTGCAGACGAGGCTTTTCGGCTGTGCTGAAGTCACAATCCGAGTGGGTCTGCCCGCTCTCCCCCCCCCCCGCCCCACAGCAGTCTCCTGTTCCCTCTCTTGCACCAGTTTCTTGTTGGAAGGGATGCCAGGTGTATGATGGAAAACACCTGGAGACTTTGGGGGTGGATCTGGGAGAGGGCAGGGCTTAGGGTTGCCAAGTTCAATTCAAGAAATATCTGGGGACTTTGGGGGTGGAGCCAGGAGACATTGGGGGTGGAGCCAGGAGAAAGGTTGTAATGAGCATCTGGCTGTCACATTTAAAGAGACTGCACACCTCCCCTCCATTGGAAATAATGATGGATAGGGGCACTTCCTTTGGGGGCTCATAGAATTGCACCCCTTGGTCCAATCTTTTTGAAACTTGGAGGGTCTTTTGAGGAAAGGCACTGGATGATATGCTGAAAATCTGGTGCCTCTACCTCAAAAAAAATAGCCCCCCCCCCAAGAGTCCCAGATACCAGCAGATCAATTCTCTATTATACGCTATGGGAATGGGTCTCCATAGGGAATAATGTGGTGCCCAGCAGACATTTCCCGCCCCCCGCTTTCTGATGACCCTGAAGCAGGGGGAGGGCCTCCAAACCGGGGGATCCCCTGCCCCCCACCTGGGGATTGGCAACCCTAGCAGGGCTTGGGGAAGGGAGGAGCCTCAGCATAGTCCAATGCCCTAGAGTCCACCTTTCAAAGTAGCCATTTTCTCCAGGGGAGCTGATCTCTATTAAAGCGGGAAATCTCATGGGCTGCATAAGAGCCCAAGATGGGCTGGTTCTGTCTCTGGGCCTTATGTTTGACATCCCTGCTTTAAGGCAATTCCAGGGGCTGTGGCTCAGTGATAGAGCAAACCTCTGCAGGCAGAAGGTCCCAGGCTCAAACCACTTAAAGTGTCTAGAAAAGGACTGACAGCCAACAATCAGATCTTATATTCCTATAAAATATTTCTGTCCTTAAAATATTTCCATCTCTCCCTCCCCCCCTTTTTGTAGCCTTAGAAGTTCATTGATTCACAAATATTGAGCAGCAGCTGACATTCCTTCTTTCCTCCCTCCCTCCAGGGCTAAAAGGACTGAGACAAATTTCGCAATTGCTAGAGTGGTCTTAGGATCCTTATCACTGAGCCAAGCAGCCAGGGTTTCCAGAGTATAGGGAGATGACTGGTTGAACAAAGGTTTAATATAGCAATCCCTCATAATCTAAAAAACCCCAAAATCTGCATTCTAGCACAGCATGAAAGGCTGTATCAATCTTGCTGAGGCCACAAAGGCAGATTCTATCAGCGTTGGGCCAATTCAAAAACATCCCTTGATATTTCCTCCTTATTTCCTTAAACTAATAACGCAGAAAATTGCAAGCACATTAAAAGGGCTGAAAACGCCGCCATGCCAGATAAAAACAGTACAAAGCCAGATCTGCCCAAACAGTCCACCGTCAGCCAAATGCCTTCTGAAATAAAATCTATGGATGCAGACATGAGACAGCTTCATGTGGTCTGCTGCATATTTGGGCAGAGAACTTGCTTAGCAGGTAGCAGGTCCTGGGTTCAGTCAGTAGGACCTCCAGTTAAAGGATCTCAGAGGGCAGGTTTTGGAAAAGACAGCTCTTCATCAGAGACCCTGGAGAATGACGGCTAGCTGCCAGCAAACCATTCTGAGCTGAAATGCCCTGACCTGGCAGAAAGCAACCTTCATATTCAATCACAGAGGTATTGGCAGAGGTATTGATTCAGCTGGCCTGACACACATCCAGATGCACAGAGGCTGCGACAATCCCCACTGTGCCTCCCACCAGTCCAAAGAGCCAGATGTAGGATTAGCAGAAACAACCCAGATGGCAACGAAGTCCAAGGGAAGGACTGTGAAAGATTCTTGTACGCAAACCACGCTTAGTGCTAAATAACACGTCAGCAGGGGTCTCTGCTGTTTTAAAAAAGGTAAAGGTAGTCCCCTGTGCAAGCACCAGTCGTTTCCGACTCAGGGGTGATGTTGCATCACAACGTTTTCATGTCAGACGTTTTACGGGGTGGCTTGCCATTGCCTTCCCCAGTCATCTACCCTTTCCCCCCAGCAAGCTGGATCCTCATTTTACCGACCTCGGAAGGATGGAAGGCTGAGTCAACCTGGAGCCGGCTGCCTGAACTCAGCTTCCTCCGGGACTGAATTCAGGTCGTGAGCAAAGAGCTTGGACTGCAGTACTGCAGCTTTACCACCATGCGCCACGGGGCTCCCTTTCTGCCACTTAGAGGTTTTTGCAGACCCCAATGGGAAGTGGGCCATTCTGTCCTTTTTAAGGCCTGCTCTGGCAAACTGAAAAGACCCCACCATTGCGAAAGAAATAAGAAAAACGCAGCACTTTCCCAAGCTGATAGAACAAAGTTTGAGCCCAGTGGCACCTTTACCAAGCTAAGCTGCCAAAAAGAAAAAGAAAAAGCAGAGAAGGGGCTTCTTCTATGGGTTTAGCTCTCCCCCTGGTGGCTACCCAGAGATTCCTTTTATAGACCACTTCATTAATTAAATTGCATTTTGCATTCATGTGCACAAAATGTTTTATGTGCATCCATAAAACTTCAACATGTGCACCTGGCAAAGGCACTTTTCCTGCAGGTTCGCATACCAGGAAACTGGTATCGGCCCCCCATGAACAATCTGAACTCCCGCTGTCCCAGGCTCTCTCCAAAAAACACTCAAACCGGAGCACCTGAACTGAGATCTTAGGATGGACAATCCGATTGACAGGCAGCCCAATTTACACCTTCCCCTCTTCCGTCTTTGTATCCGGTTCCCCTTTGCCATACCTCTGTTGGAGCCTCTGCTGCTAAAACTGTCCTCCTCGGGTGAAATCCCTTCAGAGTCTGGGACTCCAGACTGGATTGTCTGGATTGTGCAAGGCTCCACAAGGGTTGGCAGGCACTTCTGTTTCACCCACACACATCTGCATGATTGCATATTGCCTGCATTATTATTCAAGGGTTGCAGCCTGCCCACATAAAGATGCCACACCCTTTCTGTGTTTGTTTTTTTAAACCATTTTTGTAATGGACATCCTGTGCAACTGCACAAATATTGGGGGGGGGGGGCGAATTAGTTCCCCATCACGACACTTAGAGGGGAAATCTGTTTATGGAGAAATGTGTCTTTCTTTAACATGGTGCAATCTGGCACGGAGAAATCAAATAACTGTACCATGCCTAGACCTATTCGGACCTAAAGCATTGCAGAGAGGAGCAAATGTGTTGTGAGACGCGTATGCTTAAGTATTAAGGAGCAGCATTATAGTGCCACCTAGTGACAGAGTCCAAGTATTACAGCAGAGCAATGGAATAGAAACCAAAAGGAAAAGGCATCTTCAGTCCAGAAAAAATGCATAATTAAACTAGCAAGTATAAAATTTCTACATAAATCAAACACAGACAGACAAGTACACTTGCTGACAACTAAACCCAGGGCTCTTTTTTGTTTTTTAAAAAAAAGCCCAGCAGGAACTCATACACATATTAGGCCACACCCCCTGGCACCAAGCCAGCTGGAACGGTGTTCTTGTGTGTTCCCGCTAAAAAAAAAACAAAAAAGGCCCTGACTAAACTTTTTGCATTCACATATTTGGATTTCTTGCCAAATTTTGTAGTTTCAGTTTGCCTAGTCTTGTTTCCCAAGTGTAACTGATCCAATAGGGATTCTTCATTACATGCATTTTCATTCTGAATCAAGTAAAGAGTACTATGCAATTATATTGCTGCTGCTTTTTGTCCCTTCCATTCATTTCCCCCACCATCACAGTACTGATGCATGTGTGTGCACTGATAAGACACTGCACAAAAGCAATCCTGATGTGAGTGGACGCAGCATTGCATCAGAATTCCTTTGAGGCAATGCCTTAATAACATGCATGATAGGCTTGCCAGCCTCCAGGTGGGGCCTGGAGATCTCCAGCTGGCAGAGATCTGCTCCCCTGGAGAAAATAGCTGCTCTGAAGGGTGGACTCTATGGTGTGTACCCTTCTGAGGTTCCTCCCCTCCCCTAACGAAACCCTCTCCTGGATCCACCCCCAAAGTCTCCAGGTATTTTTGAACACAGACCTGGCAACTCTAATGCATGTATCCTTCTGAGCACTTAGCACTGATAATACCCCACAAAGAACTGCTTTCAATAGTATTGCATATCCTGTTGATTCAGCTGAGCGCGGCAGTGAGCTTTGCCCTCACTTCAGGCATGCTGAAGTCTCTGAGTTAGGGTTCATGGCTGAGTACAGTACTCAAGTTTGGGACTGCACAAAGACCACAATGAAGATGAAACAGTAATCTAAAAATAATCTTCATATAGTCAAACAGATGACCACCACAGCAAGGAGGGTTTGATGGGGCAGCATTTTACTCAGGGCACACACGAACGTCAGGAACATAGAAAGAAAAGCAAAGATGCAAACTAATTGAAGGAACTGAAAGCTGCAGCAAACTGCATATGCCCCCCCCCCCCCATTCTACATTTAGTTGAATCATAATTACCAAGTAATGTAACGCAGCACAAAGCAAAGTTGTTGAAAAATAAAGCAACAGGACCAAGGAAATTGCTCATCCCTGCTAGAATGACGAAAAAGCCCCACGCCAAACCCACATCAAACAAGGCCTAGAGCAGGGGTGGCCAAACTTTGGCTCAGGAGCCACATGTGGCTCTTCCACACATATCGTGTGGCTCTTAAAGCCCCCACTGCCCCCATCGGCCAGCTTGGAGAAGGCATTTCTCTCTTTAAATCATTCCTCCAAGCCAAGCCAGCCAGTGGGTTAGAGAATGCATTCAACGTTAAAGTTTTTTCCACCTCTCCCTCCTTCCCCCCATCTATTTGCCTGCCTACCTGCCTGCTCTCAGACATCTGACATTCATTCTATGTGGCTCGTATGTTAAGCAAGTTTAGCCACCCCTGGCCTAGAGGTTCACAGGTACAGCACCAGATTTGCACACATGCAGAAGTCCTTGGGTTCAGTTTCCAGCATCTCCAGTTAAAAAGTCTCCAATAACAGGTCTATGAGCTGTTGCTAGGCAGAAGAGACCATACTGAAATGGACAGATTCAACATAAGCTACCTCACTATGAAGCTACAGTTAATTAGTCTCATGCAGCAAAGCACTTTAACTAGAAGCCCAGGCTAGCCCAGTCTCATCAGATCTCAGTAGCTTAGCAGGGTCGGCCTTGGCTAGTATTGGATGGACAACCTCCAAGGAATACCAGAGACATGACGCAGAGGTAGGCAATAGCAAACCACCTCTGCAACGTCTCTTACCTTAAAAAGCAGTGTATGCTCCGGCCTTTGGATTCTCTCCCGAGATACTCAGCGCTCAGGTCCACACTCAAGTGCAGCAAATCAGGCAAAGTCCCTAAAAGGAAGGCAAGGTGACCTTGATTAACAATAATTGGCCAGGCAAAACAGATTAAACATCTTGAGACGGTCAACAAGCTAGGATGGAATGAATGCAATCAGCCAAAACTTACTCAAACCCCAAAGGCAGGTGAGTATCCTGCCCAAAAGATGCACAATAATTAAGAAAAACCCTCCCCCACACACACTTGGCTTTATCTTCTGAGAAACTTACCTCTCCGTCTACCAATCCAGCTATTAATTAAGATGACTCAGCTGTGTAGCTCTAGCAAGCTGAAAACCAGGCAATTCCTGCAATGATTTGAAAGGTCCATCCTCTCTGCTTATCCCTCATTTAATTCTTCAGAGTTGCTGCTTTGGGCCTGAACCGGTCACTTCCTTACAAGTCCAGCTCGCCATCTAGTGGTGCATAATGCTAAAAAGAGCTAACACTTCTGGCTGCCAGACAATCTTAGGATCTCCTGGCTGTACTACACACCCTGCCAACTACTTTAAGTAGAGTCAGAACCACCATTAGGACCTTTATATTCACAAGCATTGCACCAAGTAGAGTAGTCATCTGCCCAAAGGCCTCCCCAACTCTGCTGTTCGGAAGTCCTGATAAGTAACATTGGTCAATGGAAAGTGCCATCAGATTGCAGCCAATTTATGGAGACCTTGTAGGGTTTTTAAAGAGGCAGACGTAGGTGGTTTGCTATTGCCTACTTTGGTGTAGTGGTTAAGTGTGCAGACTCTTATCTGGGAGAACCGGGTCTGATTCCTCACTCCTCCACTTGCAGCAGCTGGAATGGCCTTGGGTCAGCTGTAGCTCTCGCAGAGCTGTCCTTGAAAGGGCAGCTTCTGGGGGAGCTCTCTCAGCCTCATCTACCTTACAGGGTGCCTGCTGGAGGGTGGGGAGGAAGGTAAAGGAGATTATAGGCTGCTCTGAGACTCAGAGTGGAGGGCAGGGTATAAATTCAATCTCTTTTTCATCTCCTGCAACCTTGGACTTCCTTAGTGCTTTCCCATTAAGGTACTAACCAGGGCCAAACCATTAGCTGCTGAATGCTTGCCCATGAAGATGAAATCAGTCTAAGCCAAAGCCACTTCTTGAAATGTTGCAAGCAAGCAGGAATGCCTTTTGGCATTGGAGAGGAGATGATGGGGAGGTGATATGATAAGCAGAATTACAGCATGCTATAAAGTATGTTCACTGTGTTGCAACTTTTTAAAATTACTGGTTTTATTGGTTTTATGTGTACCTTTTATTGTAGATTGCCTAGAGCTTGGCATTGGCTGGGATGAGGCAAAATAACAACAACCATCTTCAAGTACTTGAAGAGCTGTCATATATAGAGGATGGTGTGGAGTTGCTTTCTGTGGCCCCAGAAGGTCAGGCCAGAACCAGTGGCTTGCAATTAAATTAGAAATGTTTTTTGCTAAACATGAGGAAGAACTTCCTGACAGTCAGAATGGTTCCTTGGTGGAACAGGCTTCCTTGGCAGGTGGTGGGCTCTCCTTTTGGAGGTTTTCAAGCAGAGGCTAGAGGGCCATCCGGCAGCAATGCTGATTCTGTGAATTAGGCCAATCATGAGAAGGAGGGCAGAAAGGGTTGCATCAGCGCTTAGTTCTCATGACCCCTTCTTTCATGCCCAGGGAAATGCTGATCACTACTTAGGGGTCAGGCAGCAATTTTCCTCCAGGCCACTTTGGCCAAGGGTCCTGAAAGGTTTTGGGATTTTTTGGTCATCTTTTGGGCATGAAGCAAATGTCACTGGGGGTGCACAGGGGGTATTTGTGAATTTCCTGCATTGTGCAGGGTGTTGGACTAGATGACCCTGGAGGTCCCTTCTAACTCTATAATAATATGATTCAACCATAGTTTGATATAGCTTCAGATGTTGGGAATGTTGTACATGATCTGTTCTTATTTGATGGATAAGTATTTTGAACACACCGTCTTCTGGTGGTTTGCAAAGGCGGTGAATTATTAGAGCACATCAAAACTTCTTCAAATAATGACGAGGTAAGAATAGAAATGTTGTTTGGCTAGCAGTAAGAACTTTGATCACTAGATGTCCCCAACACTCTACAGTCAGATGGATATGGAGTCAACATGCGATAGAAATGGAAAGGGATGGCCTTTTTTCTTTTTCGAAGGCAAGCAGCATTATTGCAAGTGAAGTGCAGGACTTTTTTGTAGCTGAAACTCCTTTCCATATTAGGCCACACCCCTGTGATGTTGCCAATCCTCCAAGAGCTTACAGAGCTCTTAGTACAGGGCCTACTGTAAGCTCTTGGAGGATTGGCTACATCAGGGGGTGTGGCCTAATATGAAAAGGAGTTCCTGCTACAAAAAAAGCCCTGGTGACGTGTAATGTGGAAATCAACTTTTCCTTAAGTTGACTGCATCACAAATGTAAATAATTGAATATATTTAATTTCTTTTCCTTTTTTTCCTTCTGCATTATCAGTTGTTGACTAAACCGTGGCACAAACAGCAACATAGATGCCCTCTTTGGGCATCTTCCTTCCCATTAAGTACATTTTTATACCCCCCCCCCCTTCCTTCAAGTGCTGAAAGTGGCTTACACAAGTCTCCCCTTCCCATTTATAGCCTCAGAACAACCCTGTGAGGCAGACTAGGCTGAGAGTAGCAATGACCAAACCAAGATCACCTGGCAAGCTTCATCATTCTGGCACTCTGACTGAACCACTGGCATTCCTCTTTGCTATTCTGTCACCTTGCATACGCCCATGATTCTGTGAAGGAGGAGGAGGAGGAAGAGAAGGAGGAAAAGGAGGAGAATAAGGAGGAGGAGGAGGAAGAGAAGGAGGAAAAGGAGGAGGAGGAGGAGGAAGAGAAGGAGGAGGAGATTAAGAAGGATGGGGAGGAGGAGAAGGAGGGAAAGGAGGAGATAGAGGAGGATGGGGAGGAGAAGGAGGAGGAGGCGGAAGAAGAGAAGGAGGAGGAAGAGAAGGAGGCTAAGGAAAAGGAGGAGGAGATTGAGGAGGAGAAGGATGGGGAGGAGGAGAAGGAGGAGGAGAAGGAAAAGGAGGAGGAGAATGAGGAGGATGGGGAGGAGCTGAAGAAGGAAGAGGAAGAGAAGGAGGAGGAGGGGGAGAAGAAGGAAAAGGAGGAGGAGAAGGAGGAGGAGAGGGAGGAGGAGGCAGAGAAGGAGGCGGAGGAAGAGAAGGAGGAGGAGGAGATGAATTGGATTTATTTATTTTTGTTAATTCTAGTCTGCCATATCCCACAAGTGGACTCAGGGCAGATTACAACAAACTTAAGCAATAACAGTGTGCAATAAAAATTAGAATTAAATTTAAACAGTTAAAACAATAACTTCATTTCAGGTGGAAGATCCACATTTATCCCCGCCCCCCAAAATCAGTTCTAGCGTGTGGCCCGCTTGACGCATGGGGGCTGAGACCAACTAGGTGAGTCCTAGTGTCTCCATAGACGACACTAGGTCCTGGGCCCGCACTCGGATTCTCAGAGTGTCTTATAATCTCTTTCCTTTCCTCTCCCCACAACAGATACCCTGTGAGGTCGGTGGGGCTGAGAGAGCTCTGAGAGAACTTGTGACTGACCAAAGGTCACCCAGCAGCTGCATGTGGAGGAGTGGGGGATCAAACCCGGTTCTTCCAGATTAGAGTCTGCCACTCTTAATCATGACACCAAACTGGCTGTTAGCCACGACACCGTACACCGCAATACTACTTGAAAATTGACAAGGAAACAGTATTCTCAAGGTGGATTCATACCACCACCTGGGGCCCACATCAAGGAATTTTGCTACATTTTCTGTCTGCCTTAACAACCACCTGTGAAAAAGGGAGAGGGAAGAAAGGAACCAAACTGGAGCCCCAAGGTATATGTCCTCTATCTCACACAGACACACACACACGTCAGGAACTTAATAACTGTAATTAGAAAACACAGTCATGTTTTACTGTCTCAATCAGGAAAAAAAATACAACAATAATAATGTGCAGTTAACAGTGAGACACATAAAAACTACTTTCACCCTGGTTGTATATCTGCAAGTTTTATTCTTCATGTTTTAACTTGGTGGTTTTTCACTTGCTTTCTTTAACGTCTGGTGAAGTGCCTTGGGAACTTACCTACAGGATAGCGACATCCTTTACAGAGCCACCACCCATAAAGCACTGTAAAGTAGAAAAGCACAATGTTAGTTTTTTAAGAGTATACAGCACACTCATGTTATATTTGGGGCGGACGGAACAGATGAACCGAGGAAGCTGCCTTATACTGTTTTCCCACAGAAAATATACAAGAAACTGTGATTGATGACACAATAAACAATCTAGGAAAACTTGCACGTTTTATTATTATAATATGGTATACTGCTGCCATAAACATTGTATATAAACACTCCAAAAGTATTTTTGCAATAGGGTTGCCAAGTCCAACCCCAGAAATATCTGGGGACTTTGGGGGTGGAGCCAGGAGACTTTGGGGGTGGAGCCAGGAGACACTGGGGGCGGAGCCAGGAGCAAGGGTGTGATAAGCAGAATTGAACTCCAAGGGAGTTCTGGCCATCACATTTAAAGGGACACTCCCCCCCCCCGCCCCCACCACGAGAAAGGGGGCTCCCCTCACCCTCGCCGCTCCTGCCGGCCGTCCAGCTTCGTTGCCGCGGGGAGACGGAGGCGAAAGAACCTCGCACGCCCCTTTATTTTTTTTAATTTTTATTTATTTATTTATCTGGGATGTATATCCCACCCTTCCCACCGAGTGGCTCAGGGCGGCTTACAACATATATAAAACTAACATAAAAATATAAAATTACACTTTAAAATTAACATTTCATAATATATAAGTAAAATCAAACATTTGTAATAAATGTACATCATTAAAACAGACAGCGGTCGTGGAGCTACACTCTATTCAGATACAAATTCAGTATACAGTATTCAGTAGTCGGTATACAGGGCCGTTAGTTGTGGGCCAGCCGGAAGAGGACTGTCTTACAGGCCCTGCGGAATTGGGTGAGATCCCGCAGGGCCCTTACCTCCTCCGGCAGCTGGTTCCACCAAAATGGAGCCATTACAGAGAAGGCCCGGTCCCTTGTGATCTTCAAGCGGGCTTCCTTTGGCCCGGAGACAACCAAAAGATTTCGAGATCCCGATCTCAGTGCTCTCTGGGGAACATGCGGGGAGAGACGGTCCCTCAGGTAGGCAGGTCCTAGACCATATAGGGCTTTAAAGGTAATAACCAGCACCTTGTACCGAACTCGGTAGGATATTGGCAGCCAGTGCAGAGCCCGAAGTCCCGGCTGAATGTGCTCCCACCTTGGGAGCCCCAATAACAACCGGGCAGCGGCGTTCTACACCAGCTGCAATTTCCGGGTTCGGCACAGGGGCAGCCCCATGTAGAGGGCATTGCAGTAGTCCAGCCTTGAGGTGACCGTAGCATGGATCACCGTTGCTAGATCGTCGCGTTCCAGGAAGGCCGCAAAAGTTCGCAGGGAGAAGAGCCTCGCGGCGGCAAAGGAACGCTCTCCTCTCTCTCCCCCCCCCTTTCCTTCCTCGCGCTCCAGTCACTGAGAAGAGGCGGCGCCGGCGGAGGGAGGCGAAAAAGAGAGCGGCGATTTAGTAGGTGGGGCCAGGGAGCACCTCGCGCCGCAGAGGCGAGGCTTGGTGAGGTGAGCGCCTTTTCCTGCGCGGTTTCTCCCCGCCCCCCTTTTGCCATACCCCCTTCCAATCAGGGACGGGCTGCCGCTGTCTTCGCCTTCCCCTGTCCTTGTCAAGTCTTAGGAGAGGGGAAAGGGGGGCACCCCGGTGCCGTTTCCCCCCTTCCCCCGCTTCCATTTTTGGGGGAGCAGGGGAAGAGGGTGGAAATCCTGGGGTCCCCCGCCAGGGTGGGAGGGTTGGGAAGCCCTTGCTCTGCCGCTGTTATTGGTATTTATACCCCCGCCCCTTTTCTTCCCAATGGGGACTCAAAGCAGCTTACGGCAGTGGGGCCCTTGGATGACCAAGGGGTAAAAGGATTACTGAAGGAGGATAGGGAAATGACTGAGAAGCTGAATGCATTTTTTGCCCCTGTCTTCACTGTGGAAGATGAGAAGTGTTTGCCCACTCCAGAACCACTAATTTTAGAAGGGGTGTTGAAAGTCCTGAGATTGAAGTGACAAGAGAGGAAGTGCTACAACTGATAGACGAATTAAAACTAATAAGTCACCAGGTCCGGATGGCATACATCCAAGAGTTCTGAAAGTTGAACTTGTGGTTCTCCTGACAATATTGAAATCTGCCTCCGTTCCTGAGGACTGGAAGGTAGCAAATGTCCCCCCCCCCCCCAATCTTTAAAAAGGGTTCCAGAGATGATCTGGGAAATTACAGGCCATTCAGTTTCACTTCAATACCGGGAAAGTTGGTAGAAACCATTATCAAGGACAGAATGAGTAGGCATACTGATGAACACAAGTTATTGAGGAAGACTCAGCATGGGTTCTATAAGGGAAGATCTTGCCTCACTAACCTGTTACAGTTCTTTAAGGGGGGTGAACAAACATGTGGACAAAGAGGATCCAAGAGGTTGTTTACCTAGACTTCCAGAAAGCTTTTGATAAAGTTCCTCATCAAAGGCTCCTTAGTAAGCTTGAGAGTCATGGAGTAAAAGGACAAGTCCTCTTGTGGATCAAAAACTGGCTAATTAATAGTAAGCAGAGAGTGAGTATAAATGGGCAATCTTCGCAGTGGAAGACGGTAAGCAGTGGGGTGCCGCAGGGCTCAGTACTGGGTCCCATGCTCTTTAACTTGTTCATTAATGATTTGGAGTTGAGAGTAAGCAGTGAAGTGGCTAAATTTGCAGATGATACTAAATTGTTCAGGGTGGTAAGAACCAGAGAGGATTGTGAGGCATTTCAAAGGGATCTATTGAGGCTGGGTGAGTGGGCATCAACGTGGCCGATGAGGTTCAATGTGGCCAAGTGCAAAGTAATGCACATTGGGGCCAAGAATCCCAGCTACAAATACAAGTTGATGGGGTGTGAACTGGCAGAGACTGACCCAGAGAGACATCTTGGGGTCATTGTAGATAACTCACTGCACCTCAAAAAGGATATTATAGCATTGGGAAAAGTGCAGAAAAGGGCAACTAGAATGATTAAAGGTTTGGAACACTTTCCCTATGAAGAAAGGTTAAAACACTTGGGGCTCTTTAGCTTGGAGAAACATCGACTGCGGGGTGACATGATAGAGGTTTACAAGATTATGCATGGGATGGAGAAAGTACAGAAAGAAGTACTTTTCTCCCTTTCTAATAATACAAGAACTCGTGGGCATTCAATTAAATTGCTGAGCAGTCGGGTTAAAACAGATAAAAGAAAGTACTTCTTCACCAAAGGGTGATTAACATGTGGAATTCACTGCCACAGGAGGTGGTGGCAGCTACAAGTATAGCCAGCTTCAAGAGGGGATTGGATAAAAATATGGAGCAGAGGTCCATCGGTGGCTATTAGCCACAGTGTGTGTGTGTGTGTGTGTATTGGCCACTGTGTGACACAGAGTGTTGGACTGGATGGGCCATTGGCCTGATCCAACATGGCTTCTCTGGTTATCCCACTGCTAAACTAGGAGTGAGAACTGGCCATAACACATCTTCTGGTTTACAAAGGGCTGCCAGAGAAGGGAACAGAAGTGGATCCTGCGGGCTAGAACTGTATCCTCAACTGGCAGCCCTGGTGAGATGCAGGTGGATTCTAGGAGGGATGCAGTATTTTCAGGACACTGCATCAATATAACAATATTCTAGTGCTGATTTAAAAATAAAATAAAAGCCCCTCCTCCAGCTGGCAGGGGAAGGAAATGGCTGCTACACAGACAAGATCAGGGGAAAAGGCAGCCATATGGGCAAGAAAATCCAACTTTCACTACCCACACAGCATTCATCAACAGCATCCCAAAACTACAGAGCAAAATAGGTTTGAGGAAAAACTGGAGAAAAGCAGGGGAAATTCTGGAAGGTACACAAATGAATCATGATATGTGGGAAAGCCGGGATGGGGGGATTGCTTCCCAAAAGCACTGAACTTGGTCAGATGACCCATGCGGAAGCCAACAGTTTACTAAGAATTGGTTCATCATCCGTCTCCCAGTCCACCAGCAAGCAAACCGTCCTGTCTCCTGCTGAGTCTACATGAAGGGTCGGCCCTGCCGCTAGGCAAACTAGGAGATCGCCTAGGGCACCAGCCTTCTGGGGGTGCCAAATTGGACATGCCCATGTGACTCGGTGATGTTATGAGTGAGGGGCCCCCCCCAGAATTTAAAATTTAAATTTAATTTGCGGTTTATACCTTGCCCTGTCCCACAGGCGGGCTCAGGGTGGCTTACAACATTAAGAATGTTACAACAACAATAAATAATGCATATCAAAATGAAGCCATCTCATAAATATAATACATATAAATTAAATCAAAAGGACCATAATTCAGACAATTGGCTCAGCCTAAGATCACAATTCAGACAACTGGCACAGCTTCAGTTAGCCTGGCCTAGGGTGCCAGACAGTCTAGGGCCGTCCTTGTCTCCACGACATGGATTGTGCATCTGTGACCTTTTGGCAGAATACCTGTAAACAATATTAATGCCCTCAGAAAAAACAGACTTCTTGTTTCTATCATGGCGAGACCCGCATTCTTTGACAGAGTGATCAGTGGTATGAGAGATACTAAAAGCTGAGAATCACCAGGCTAGAAGATATACTCCATGCTAGGGAGTGGCCCATCTATTTTCCTTCTTCCTGAACATCGCTGCCAACAAAGATCTTACGGTTGGACAAGATGACCCTGGCAGTCCTTTCCAACTCTATGATTCCTGGAAAACTATTTGTGGTTATTGTAGCCATCCTCCAGTTGAACTAGCTGATCTAAGCAAGTAGAGTAATTTCACAGCCAGGCTACTACCTCAGTCTTGGAAGTCAGCAGGGCAACTAGAATGATTAAAGGTTTGGAATACTTTCCCTTTCTCACAATACAAGAACTCATGGGCATGCATGGGATGGAGAAGGTAGAGAAAGAAGTACTTTTCTCCCTTTCTCACAATACAAGAACTCGTGGGCATTCAATGAAATTTCTGAGCAGACAGGTTAGAACGGATAAAAGGAAGTACTTCTTCACCCAAAGGGTGATTAACATGTGGAATTCACTGCCACAGGAGGTGGTGGAAGCTACAAGCATAGCCAGCTTCAAGAGGGGTTTGGATTAAAATATGGAGCAGAGGTCCATCAGTGGCTATTAGCCACAGCATATTATTGGAACTGTCTGGGGCAGTGATGCTCTGTATTCTTGGTGCTTGGGCGGGGGCAAAGTGGAAGGGCTTCTAGCCCCACTTGTGAATCTCCTTTCTTTTTTGGCCACTGTGTGACACAGAGGGCATTTTCGCACAGACCTTAATCAGTAGCGACGCCCCTCTTCACCGCGCAGGATCGGCGCGGATTTTGCACTAATTGCCGCGGAGCACCCGGAAGAGCCGGAAAGTCCTGCGGCTTTTGCGGCGCAAATGGAAACCGCCAGTGTTGGACTGGATGGGCCATTGGCCTGATCCAACATGGTTTCTCTTATGTTCTGCTCCACCACGAAGATGGGCACTCGGCAGCCATGTTGGTCCGAAGTAGTAGAACAAATTTTGAGCCCAGCAGCAACTTTAAGACCAACAAAGTTTTAGTCGAGTTGTGAGCGTTTGTGTGCATGCCCACTTCTGCACATACATACATGCATACATACATACATAAAGGTAAAGGAAAGGTCCCCTGTACAAACACCAGTCATTTCTGACTCTGGGGTGACATTGCTTTCACTACGTTTTCGTGGCAGACTTTTTACGGGGTGGTTTGCCATTGCCTTCCCCAGTCATCTACGCTTTTCCCCCAGCAAGCTGGGTCCTCATTTTACCGACCTTGGAAGGATGAAAGGTTGAGTCAACCATGAGGCGGCTACCTGAACCCAGCTTCTGCCAGGATCTAACTCAGGTCGTGAAGAAAGCTTAGAACTGCAGTACTGCAAGCTTTACCACTCTGCGCCATGGACCTCTTATACATACATACAGGGCTTTTTTCCTGAGGGAACATAGTGGGACAGAGTTCTGGAACCTATCTGTGGAAACAAACTCTTTAAAAATATTTGACATTCAAGAGGGGCACTGGTGTGTCTCTCCTTCATTTTCCCCTTTGAGAATTTCAGCACTTTCCCCCCCCCAGAAAAAAAGCCCAGCATTCGTACATACAGATACAGTCACTGTAAAGAGTAGGATCAGGCTTCTGGAAGCTCTTTAAAAAGTAGTTCTGAACATTCAAAAAGAAGGCTTAGGCATAGAATCACAGAGTTGGAAGGAACCTCTAGGGTCATCTAGTCTAAAGGTAAAGATAGTCCCCTGTGCAAGCACCAGTCGTTTTCGACTCTGGGGTGACATTGCTTTCACAACGTTTTCACGGCAGACTTTTTACGGGCTGGTTTGCCAGTGCCTTCCCCAGTCATCTACACTTCCGCCCCCCCCCCCCCCCCCAGCAAGCTGGGTACTCATTTACCAACCTCAGAAGGATGGAGGGCTGAGTCAACCTGGAGCCGGCTACCTGAACCAGCTTCTGCTGGGATCGAACTCAGGTCGTGAGCAGAGGGCTCCAACTGTAGTACATCAGCTTTACTACTCTGTGCCACGAGGCTCTTCTTGTCTCTTCTTCTAGTCTAACCCCTGCAAAAATGCAGGAAATTCACAAATACCTCCCCCCACACACCCCCAGTGACCCCTGCTCCATGCCCAGAAGCTGGGGGGGAACACCGTCCTCCATTCATGAGCAGAGCTTAGGTACTGCAGTTCTGCAGTTTTGCCACTCTGCGCCACGGGGCTAGCAAAAATCTGGGAGGAAGGCTTCTTGAGTGACAATCACACAGCTTCCAAGGACAACATCCACATAAGTTTGGAACGTAAGCACTGCCTTTGAAGTGCACCCAATCTTCACAAGTTGCATTTTCATTCACGTATTTTGCTATTTCAAGTATAAAAAGGGATCGGTGGATTCATTCCACGCTGTCCCCATTCAGATACTTACTGGTGGGCACACCCTGCCTGAAATCGAATGACTGCTTGGTGTCTGTTTTCAGATTTCACATCTGCAAAGAGGTCATGAAGACAGCATCTTGAGAACATCTTGGCTCCTCCAGAAATTTATGATCAGCCCCAGGGGTTGTTTTGTAGAAAAATAGGTGGTGGTGCTCATTAGCATAACTCATTAGCATATGCTGCCCCCCCCCAGCCAAAACAACTCAACGCAAGAAAGGAGAGACCTAGGTGAGCGAAGCCTGCTTGGATTGGCTAGAGATCCAGCCAGCCCAAGCAGGCCTCGCTCACTTGGGGCTCTCCTGGGCCACCATCTCCGCCCCGGTCAAAAGGCCAGCAAACCACACACCACTCAAAATCACAGGAGAAGTGGAGAAAGGGTGGCGTGGGCTTCTCCAGAGGCTAATGAGGGCTGGTGGGGCATGGCAAAGCCCTTGGTGGCTGGCTGGCTGCCCCCTCTCCTACTCCAGGGATTGTTATGCAGCTGCACCTACTATTCAATGGACAAGGTAGGTGGGGGGGGGAGGAGGGGAATCCTCAGAAAGGTTCAGGAGCTGTGCTCCTGTGAGCTCCTGCTGAATCTGAGGCCTGATCAGTCCCAACATGGGCAGGCACACACACATAACATGCACACACAGAGACACCCAGGGAGATCAGGACCTGAAGTATATCTAAAAGCAGACGCCACTTTTTGTTCACACTCAAGAACAGCATGGCTATTTTCAGTTTGCTGGAGTCCTTTAGCTAACCGGAAGTGTGGTGAGCACCTTCCCCCGTTCCCTTTCACACTCATGTTGCAGACACAGCTGATGTGAAAAAGGAGGACTGGTCAGGAAATATTTGATATTCAGATGGTTTTATGCTGCAGCCAAAGTTGCTGATACTCTGTTGCCCAGAATACTCACATCCTGTCTTCATGTACTACAAAACCGGCATTAAAAATAAATTATATGAAGTGTAATGGGCACTGGTTTAACTATAAGTGGGGTTTAGTTGGACTTTTTCTGACAATTCTTTACATTTCAGTATTAAAAGAGCAAGTTATTCTGCTTCATCACAAAGCTTCAAGTGGCTAATAACGCTAACATTATTAGAACTCTGGGCTCTCTCTCTCTCTCTTTTTAAGCAGGAACGCAGTTCTGGCTGGCATGGCATCAGTGGGTGTGGACTAATATGCAAATGAGTTTCTGCTGTAGAGTTCCTTTTTGTAGAAAAAGCCCTGTTAGAACCTATTAAAAACACCAGCACCACATAACTATAGAAAATATCTTTACAAAGTATTAATCCAATAAAACAGCTCAGTATCATGAAGCAAATAAAAGCCCACTGAAACAAGACTGCTTTACACTGTTTGTAGTAGACAGCAGGGATCACTGAATTGAAAGGGAACTCCAGTGTCATCTAGACCAACCCCCTGCACAATGCAGGAGATTCACAAATACCTCTTCCCCTCACACCCTCAATGACACTTGCTCCATGCCCAGAAGATGGCAAAAGCCTCCAGCATCCCTGGCCAAACCAGTCTGGAGAAAAATTGCTGCCCGACCCCAAAGTGCCAATCAGCATAAGGAAGGGCCATGAGAACTAAGCCCTGATGCAGCCCTTCCGGCCCTCCCTCTCATGACCTGCCTAAGTTCACAGACAATCAGCATTGCTGTCAGGTGGCCATCTAGCTTCTGTTTAAAAACCTCCATAGAAGGAGAGCCCACCACCGCCCAAGGAAGTCTGTTCCACCAAGGATGGGAGTCTCTGTTACCTCCTGTGGCCATTCCAGCACCCCTTCCCTAAGCTGAGGTTCAAGGGGAAGGGGTGAGGTTTGTTGTTATCCAGATTCTAGAATTCAGGTTAGAAATTCTATTCATTAAATCTGACTGAAGAAGAAAGGAACGCAGCGCAAAGCAGACTTCCTAAAAATTAAAGGAAGAAAATGGGAAACTGGCTTGCTCCTGTTTTCCCAGTTGCTCCGGACAAATGTGCAATCCTTTGTGACTGTAGCAGTGATGGTGGTTCCCCGTGTCTTAATAGATAATGGTACAGATAACTATAAACTATAAAAGATACCTAGTCTAGTGCTGTGTGGAGTGATTCGTTCTGTACTGATGCATGCGCTATACCTCTTCGAGGAAGGTCGTTATGGAAACAGTAACAAATGCGAGGGTTGCTGTTAGAGGCTATTTCCAACCCCACTGCTTAAATAATTTTAGCTGAAAGGCTGAAGCTTGGAAGTTACACAGTTTGAAAGCTGAAGAAAGAGTCAACAGAGAATTTAAGGGACTGCCTTGCATGGAATCCTTTATGCACTTGCACTTTAACTGACCCGTGAGAGCGGGCAAAATGGTCTTAAGCGCTTAAAGTCGGACATTGACATGTATATATGGAGTTTTAAATTCTGATATATTATCTACACTGTGAACTCCCCCATTCAGATTTTTGTAGATTGAATATGTATGTTATTGGTTATGCACTAAGGGATAATTGTTTCAAAATATACCTTTCCATATTGTATGACGGATGCTTTGATATATATATTTTTGTTATTTTCTGCAGGTTTTTTTTTTTTGATGTTTTGCAGCCTCCAGGAGGGGCCTGAAGATCTCTCGCTTTTCCAACTCATCCCCAGCTGGCAGAGATCAGTTTCCTGGGAGAAAATAATCAACACAACTGGAGCCAGTGTATTAGATAAACAATATAAGAAAATCACCGGAAACAATGTAACCTCCACGTAAACCATGTGTGGATATATTTAGTGCAAAACGGAAAAGAATAAGAAGTACAGAACACTGAGTATACAATATATGAAATGTCCCCACAAAGTCTTTCCACAGCCTGATAAATGGCTTCTTCAAGTAGACACAGAGGTGGGTGAAAACTTTTCAACTCAGTGTTCAACTCCAAGCGGTGCGGAGACAGTGAGGAACTGCTTATTGCAGGACTCCTCGCTGTTTCGATAGCAAACACTTCGTCAGCCTCCTTCTCCCAACTTTGTACAAAGCCTTAGCTTAATTCCTTTAACATGGGTTAATGCATGCTCTCTTCAGCTGCTGCTTTTGCACTAAATATATCCCCACACGGTTTACGTGGAGGTTACATTGTTTCTGGTGGGGGGGTTTTATGTTGTTTATCCTGGGAGAAAATGGTAGCTACGAAGGGTGGACTCTAGGACATTGTACCCTCCTGAGGTTCCTTCCCTCCCCAAACCCAGCACTCTCCCAGATCCACCCCTAAAGTCTCCATTTTTCTTCCATCATAGATCTGGGAACCCTAGGTCCCCTGGTGAAAAGGGCTGCTTTGGAAGGTGGGTTTAAACCATACTGCGGTCCCTCTCAACAACGCCCCGCCCCCAAAGCTCCAGCTATTTCCTCACCCAGAGCTGGAAACCCAAAGGTCAGAACTCATTGTATTTGATGTCTCTCACTGACATAAGAGAGAAACTGTTTTGTGTTGTCTTTTAACAGCCCATCCTGGGTCCTCATAGTCTCCCTCTGTGAATTACCTGGCTGCAGACCTGGAGATGCGCTGCACGCACTTGCTAATATGGTGATATATGAAACAAAAATCAAAGTTTCTTAGTGCTTTTAAAAGTTTGTAAATTACCTGACTACAGACCTGGCTATGCACCACAAGCACATGCTAGTATTATATATAACGTATGAAACAAAGCCCAAAGTTTCCTAGTGCTTTTAAATGTTTGGTTTTGCTGCAACAGTTCTACACTGCTTCCTCAGTGGAATGTGTAACACACCAGGTGCAGTGGAGCTAAAGAGTTCCCTACATCACTGCAATTTAGTTGTTTACCGCTAGATGGGAGATTGCTCTCAGGGATGGGAAGTCCTGCACCGTGCTGCTTGAAGGCTTGCAACAACACCCAGCATCCCACAGTAGTCTGTTCCATGTCATCTTTACAAAGCCAGACTCACATGCTAGTTAGGTCATCCATTATGAGCTTAACTAGAGAAATAAGTTTGCCTTCTTTAACCTAACGTCAGGGAGGCCTGGTTTTAACCTAAAATGGTTCTCCAGAAAAGACGGTTTTGTTTCTTTGTATAAACCTATCTTGTTATTGCTGTTTGGCCTTTGCCTATGTCAAAACATTTTCATTAAGCTGTTTGCTACTTTGCTGTTCACCCATAGATAGACAGACAGACAGACGGGGGGGGGGGGTACACACACAGCAGGAACACACAGAATTGCAATTCCAGCTGGCCTGGCATCAGGGGGTGTGGCCTAACATGCAAATTATTTAATGTTGGGCTTTTGCTACCAAAAAAGCCCTGTGCAAAACAATGGTTGATGTCGGGGGGTGTGGCCTAATATATGTCAAGTCGGCAGATTCAATAACGAGTCGTTGTTGATAAAAGTAACTAGTTTATTAAAATCTGGTACTTGTGGCAAGGCCAGTATTGAAAGACTGAAGATCATACAGTAGGTATCAAGCTATAAGGGATACATCAAAAGGATTCCTGAGGGAGGGGCACTATGCAGGGCACATTCACACATAGATGTTACAATTTCGTTCTCAGGCTCGTTGGCCTTGAACAAGGCAGACTCCTGACTCCTACATTGCCTCTGGCCTGAGAAGGCACCGATTATCGCTTCACACTCTCCCATTTTCCAAAGCAATACTACATAACAAAAAGGAGGGGGTCGGTCAGAGTTTAAGCTAGCAGCATTTGAAAATACTTTGGTTCTTTCCCAGAATGCTCTGCCAGAGCCAGAGTTATACACAGACTTGACTTACTGCCCCCCTTAAGCCGCCTCTACCCCACCAGGTAAGGGTTTTTGGTTGAATCTTTTAATGAGGTCAGGTGCAATGATATCACTTTCAGCCACCCATTCATTTTCACTGACGGGGAAGTGTTTCCACTTCACCAGGTAGTGTCGGACCCCCCCCCCCATTTGATTTTAGAGTCCAGGATTTCTTGGACCTCGTGGTGGCCCTGGTTCCCAATTAACACAGGCAGAGGGGCTGGTTCTCGAGGATGCCAAGTCGACGTCCCCGGGTCTCGACGAAGAAGGCTGCAATGAAATACAGGGTGGACTTTACTTAGGGCTTTAGGCAGTTCCAGTTCTACCATCACTGGGTTTATAACCCTCTTAATTTTGAATGGCCCTAGGAACTTGTAGGCTAACTTCCTCGAGGGCTGATTGAGAGGTAGGTTCTTGGTTGACACAAACACCGAGTCTCCCACTTTGAAATCCCAGGCTGGGGCATGAGACTTGTCGTACTGTTTCTTATATGTCTCCTTGGCCTTGAACAAGGCAGAATCCTGACTCCTACATTGCCTCTGGCCTGAGAAGGCACCGATTATCGCTTCACACTCTCCCCTTTCCCAAAGCAATACTACATAACAAAAGGGAGGGGGTCGGTCAGAGTAAGCTAGCAGCATTTGAAAATACTTTGGTTCAGTTCCCAGAATGCTCTGCCAGAGCCAGAGTTATACACAGACTTGACAATATGCAAATGATTTTCTGCTGGGCCTTTTCTATACAAAAGCCCTGCTCTCTCACACACACGCTAAGTGTTAACCTCCATTCCAGTGTGTCTGAGAAAGTGTGCCTACACATGAAAGCTCATACCTTGAACTAAACTTCATTGGTCTTTTGTTTGTTTTTTTGGTCTTAAAGGTGCCACTGGACTCTAATTTTGTTCTGCTGCTTCAGACCAACATGGCTGCCCACCTGGATCTAACCACAAAAAAATGCTTCACAAATTTCTTCAGATTGTTCCAGCTTTTTCTTCTGGGATTCCCCTGAGCCAGTAGAAAACCATCATGAGTTCCTACCAGGAAAGTGCCTTACACTCAACATGTCACAGAAAGGAAATCAAAAGAAGCCAGTTTTTTGTCCTGACTTGGATAGCCCAGGTGAGCTTGATCCTGTCAGATCTTGAAAGCTAAGCAGTATCGACTCTGGCAAGTCCTTGGAAGGGAGACCTCTTTGGAATAACAGCAGTTGGGAGGTGGGGGCAGGTTCTATTCAGCCACCTCTCTGAATATCCTCCAATCCCCCAGTAGGGGTCAGTCACCAGAGGTCACCAGCACTTCCAGGCTCTTCTCTGGCAAGTCCTTGGATGAGAGACCTCCTTGGAATACCAAGTCGGGAGGGCAGGGATAGGCTGTATTCAGCCACCTCTCTGAATATCCTCCAGGCCCCCAGTAGGGGTCAGTCACTAGAGGTTGCCATGACTTCCAGGTTCTTCTCTGGCAAGTACTTGGATGGGAGACCTCCTTGGAATACCAGCAGTCAGTAGGCAGGGGCAGGCTTTATTCAGCCACCTCTCTGAATATTCTCCAGGCCCCCAGTAGGGGTCATTTATCAGAGGCTAACATGACTTCCAGGTTTTTCTTTATGGCAAGTACTTGGATGGGAGACAGTCTTGGAATACCGGAACTGGGAGGCAGGGGCAGGCTTTTTTCAGCCACCTCCCTGAATATCCTGCAGGCCCCCAGTTGGGGTCAGTCACCACTGAGGTCACCATGACACACACATTTACAAAAAAAAAATTAAAATTAAAAGCATCTACTTTTTTTCCAAGCAAACAGATCATTATTAATTCCAAAGGCAAAGGAGGATTCGCTTTTAGCACAGATCTAAGAGCAGGGTTTTGTATTCTTCTGCAGATAATGCTGCTGAGGAAAGCATCGCAGTAGAGGAATGGTAGTGACACAGAAAAGTCACCAGCTTAGCACAAAGTTAGGCAAGCACTGAAAGACAGCAATTTTGCCCTCCAGCAAGCCAATGGACAGAGTGCTCTGAGCACGTGAAGCTGTTTGAAGCTGAGTCAAGTCACTGGTCTCTCTTGCCACATGCTGTCTGTCCCGACAGGCAACTGCTCCCCAGCATTTCAGGCAGAAACATTCCCCAGTTCTGCCTCCTGAGATCTTTTAGTGGAGATAACGTTGGCCTTGGACTGGGGATGCCCAGGTCTGAATCACATCTTATAGCCACGAGTCCCCTCCCACTCAGTTCATGTGATCAAACATGTTTGTGGGTCCCATGATAGAAACTTAATTCCAAGCATACATGGGGGCTGAGTCGGTTCAGAACTGTTGTATGCAGGGCCCTGATCTGGATACCTCAAACTCATCAGATCTCGGAAACTAAGCAGGGTCAACTGTGGTTATTGCTTGGATGGGAGACCTCCTTAGAATACCAGCAGTCGGGAAAGAAGGGGCAGGCTTTATTCAGCCACCTCTCTGAAGATCCTCCAGGCCCCATGTTGGGGTTAGTCACCAGAGGCTGACATGACTTCCAGGTGCAAACTTGCACACACAAACAAATATACAAAGAAGAAAAAGAACTGTGGTACGTAGGAAGAGGGCACTGCAGCCCCTCTCACACTATTTTCCCTACCTGAAATGGTGCAGGGAACAGTATTTCCCCAGCTGGAGCTTCATGTTAACTGATAGGGTATACCTAGGTTTCCCCAATGTGACAAATATTCTCCTCTAGTGCTATTTCTAGGGTTGCCGGTCCCCTGTTGGGTACCTCTGGAGCCCTATATTGTTGCTTGTTAATCTCCTGTTGGGGGCAGGGGACCCCTGGTTTGGAGGGTCTACCCCCACTTCAGGGTTAGCATAAACCAAGGAGAGGGGGAGGGAAATGTCTGCCGAGCACTCCATTACACCCTATGGAGACCAGTCCCCATAGGGTATAGTGGAGAATCAATCTGTGGGTATCTGGGGCTCAGGGGTTGGTTTTTGGGGCTAGAGGCACCAAATTTTCAGCATAGCATCTTTTGCCTCTCCACACACACACAAAAAGTTTCAAAAAGATTGGACCAGGGGGTCCAATTCTTTGAGCACCCCCCCAAAAAAAATAGTGCCCCATCCTCCATTATTTCCAACAGAAGGAAGGCATTTAAAAGGAACAAGGTCCCTTTAAATGTGACAGTCAGAACTCCCTTCTAAGTTGAACTGTGCTTGTCACAACCTTGCTCCTGGCTCCACCCCCAAAGTCTGCAGATATTTCCTGAGCTGGACCTGGCAACCCTAGCTATTTCAGGTGAGGAAAATAGCACAGGGGAAGAAATGAAGCTCCCAGTCACCTGATCCAAATCTGGCCAACACAAGCCTGGGATTAAGTTCTCACAATCCACATTTGATTGTGCAGATCCAGGGAAGGCATAACACCCAGTTAGGTCTTTAGCCATTGAAGCTTACTGGGTGGTCTCGGACAAATCACTGGCTCAGTGCAGAGACATGCAAAATGATGACTTCATTAAACAATGATTACTATGACTGCCTAAACATGGATGACTCTGCTGGCCGTGTTCCGTTAGGATCTGAAGTCATGGCTCGAAGTTAGTTCAGACACCACCCTTAGCCTTAACTGTGGTTAGGCCCAATAAACAAACAGAGAGATCCCAGATTAATTGCGGCTTGTTCCTCGGCAACTCCCTCTTTTACTATCCAGTTTAGGATATCATCTGAGTCTATCTGGTGGAAAACAGAGGGGGGGGGGAAGCAAAGGTGATGAAACCAGCATGAGTCAAGTCCAGGGCTTTTTGTGTAGCAGGAGCTCCTCTGCATATTAGGCCATCCCCCCCCCCCCCCGATGTAGCCAATCCTCCTGGAGCTTACAGTAGGCCCTGTACGAAGAGCCCTGTAAGCTCTTGGAGGATTGGCTACATCAGGCAGTGCATCCAAATATGCAAAGGAGTTCCTGTTAAGAAAAAAGCCCTGGAAGTCAAACCAAGATCTGAATGCCTGTCAACCAACCTAACTGCGGTCAAAAAAGGCAGTTGGAAAAAAGCATGGTTTTGAGTTACATCTGAGCAGAATGCCCGCATCACCAAGAGGGGTTGAGAGGAGGCAAAGGGAGAGCAGAGAGGGCAGATCGGAACAGGGCTGTCTGCGAATCGCAGAGCAGGATTGTCAAGCGTGCAGGTTCAGTGACGAGTCGAAGTTGATACAAAGACTATGTTTATACTTTGGCTCAAGCCGTTGCTTGAGAAGAATGAAACCAATACATTGATACACAAATTTTAAGATACACTTCAAAGGAATTCCTACGGGGAGGGGAGCAGCGGAACGTTCACACATAGAATATCAAAACTACATACATTCCCAGGGCGTTTATCAGGCATTCGGCCTTGCAATGCCCAGATGGCTCATCCTCCCGGAGAAGGATTCATGGGAAGGTGCTGATTGCTTTGTTCCCTCTAATTAACAGTCATAAAGCAAGAGAGGAGACAGGAAAGAATAATAAACTAACAACATTTGGTTCTCTGGGATCTTACCCAGGCCTGCTTTTAGTAAGGTCCTAAACCCATCAGTTATTGATCAGAATTAGCCATGCTTGACATATTGCACCCCCCCCCCAAAGTTAACCCCTCGGTCTGTGAGGGAATTTTCTGTGAAACTTATGGACCAAATCTGGGGCTAATACATCCTTTTGTGCTACCCATTCATTTTTGCTAGAAGGGAAGTGTTTCCATTTGATCAAATAATATAATGTCCCCTGTTTCATTTTTGAGTCCAGAATCTCCTGGACCTCATGGTGACTCTGATTCCCAATCTAGATAGGATGCAGAGCTGTCGGTCGAAGGTGCCAAAGAGAAGCACCGGGGTCTCTTCGGAGCAGACTGCAATGAAAGACAGGGTGTACTTTACTAAACATTTTAGGCAGTTCCAGTTCTACAGTCACCTTGTTAATCACCCGTTTGATCTTAAAGGGGCCTAGATATCAATAAGCAAATTTTTGGAGGGCTGATTCAATGGCAGATTTTTTGTTGACACGAATACCAAGTCCCCCACCTTGAAGTCCCAAGCAGGCACATGGACTTATCGTACTGTTTTTTGTACACCTCTTTGGTGGCCTCCAGGTTCTCTTGAATTCCTTTCCAACCCTCACTCAGTTTCCCCCACCGTTGCTCGAATGAGCTGGGCTCCTTTACGTGCTCCCCCCCTGGCAGCATCGGGACAGGTCTTCCCTCATACCCGTTTATGATTTGAAATGGGGAGGTTTTGGTGGAACTGTGCACACTGTTATTGTAACCATATTTAGCGAATGGGAGCAAGTCCACCCAATTTGACTGCTGATGATTTATGTAGCATCATAGGTATTGTTCTAGCAAGGCATTTATGCATTCCGTCTGCCCGTCAGTTTGAGGGTGGTAGGCAGAACTCAAACTTTGCTCCATCCCCAATAATTTACAGAACTGCCAGAAGTTGACAACAAATTGTGGGCCCCTGTCGCTAATTACCTTGTCCGGGAATGAGTGGAGTTTAACAATGTGATGAAAGAATAAATAGGCCAGCTTTTTAGCTGTTGGTAATTGCGCACAAGGAATGAAGTGGTCTTGTTTGGATAAAGTGTCTACTACCACCAGAATTACGGTCTTGCCATGTGATGGCGGCAGTTTGACAATAAAGTCCATTGATACTACTAACCAAGGTCGTGTAGCTGTCTCCAGTGGTTTTAGTAGTCCAGGTGGCTTCCCATCCCCTCCTTTTCGCCATTATGCAGATAGGGCAGGAGGCAACAAACTCGGACACATCTTTCTTTAGGGATGGCCACCAGAACTGCCTACTAATCAGATGGAGTGTCTTCACATACCCAAAATGACCGGCCAGTTTGTTTGAGTGGCAAAATTGTAAGACCTCTGCTCTCATGGTTTTGGGGACATACAGCTTCTCCCCCCGATACCACAACCCATCCTTTCTTTTGAATTTCCCCCGGTCGGTCATCCCCTTCCTTTTCGGTCTCCAAAGCCATCCGTTCATTTCCCCACCCCTCCAGTTTCCGCTTGGTCTGAGACTGTGTCGTCACTACTGCAGCCAGTTGGAAGGGGGGAACTAGAGAGTCTACTACCTCTTCCTTTTGGCTGTTGTGTTGTGGCAGGCGCAAGAGGGCATCAGCCAAGAAATTCTTGGCTCCAGGAATATGCTTCAGCACAAAGTCAAACTTGGAGAAAAACCCTGCCCACCTGATCTGCTTTTCGCTCAGTTTTCTCCTGCCCGTGAGAGCCTCGAGATTTTTATGGTCCATCCAGATCTCAAAAGGGATTTTGGCTCCCTCTAACCACGACCACCAGGTTTTCAAAGCATAAGTTACAGCAAACACCTCTTTATCCCACATCGACCAGTTTCTCTGCTCTGCCAAGAACTTTTTGGAAATATATGCGCAGGGTCTCGGCCTCCCCTCATCGTCTTTCTGCATGAGTATGGCTCCTACAGCCACATCGGAGGCGTCACATTGCACAATGAAGGGCTGCAACTCGTTAGGGTGACTCAAGACCGGTTCACTAGTAAATAGCCGTTTGAGTTTGTCGAACGCCTCTTGGCATTTCGGTGTCCAATTCAGGCGGGCCCCTGGCCGCTTTGCCTCGGGTCCTTTCCCCCTCGTTTTTAACAACTCTGTGAGGGGGAGCATAATTTGGGCGAACCCCGCAATGAAGTTTCTGTAGAAATTTGCGAACCCGAGGAAAGATTGTAGCTGTCTACGTGTCCTCGGGGGAGCCCAATCCAATACGGCTTGTACTTTTGCCGGATCCATAGCCAGACCCTGTGCGGACACCCGAAACCCTAGGTAATCTAGCTCGGTCTTGTGGAACTCACATTTGGACAGTTTGGCGTATAACTTATGCTCCAATAAGGTGCTCAGCACCTCCCTCACCAATTTTACATGAGACTTTTCATCCTGTGAATAAATAATTGATGTCATCCAGGCACACCACCACCCCCTTGAACAAAAATTTCCTCAACACTGACCCATCCATTTGTTCGAATTGTATGGGAAAGGGCAGGGCCGTAGTGACCAACCCCAAAGCGTCCACCAACTTGGGGGTGATTGAGTCCCGATTGCATCCTGAATCAATCAGGGCTCCCACCTGAACAAATCTTTTGAGTTTACTGTTCAACAGTTTCACTGGTACAAAATACAGCGACCCCATTACTCTCACCCTGAGCGGTGCCGGTTCCTCCACGACCTGCTGGTTGGCACCCTTTAGAGCAGGTCGTCCTCGTTTCCCGATGACTCGTCCATCCACACCAGGTCACTCAGCTCGTCAGCGATGAGGGCGTCGTCTTCTGGCTCCCTGGCGGTTGCAGCGCTGCCTTTCGCCACATCCTTAGGGCGGCTCGATGTTTTCTTCGGCACTGGGGTGCCCGGCTTGGGTGCACTTGGAGGTGCCCGAAGGGGGTTAGGGCAATTGCTGGCCAGATGGTTGGGGTCCCCACATCGAAAACACTTGCGGGACCCCGCAGTCTTCCCGCCACCTCCTTCTTGGACTTTCTTCACCTCCGGTTTGGCCCCCGTCTTTGGATCTCGGCTCCACTTGCCGCTCTGCTGCTGGCACTGCATGGCCACCCGTTTCATGTTGGTCTCGACCTCACCCGCTAGCTGGATCCATCCCACCAGCGTGGTGGGTCTGGCTTGGGTAAGGGCTCGATCTAGTATGCCAGCATTCAGCCCCCTGGTGAAATGCTCGATCTTCATCAGCTCACTCCACCCTCTCACCTTTGCGGCGTTGGCCCGGAACTCCGCAGTGTATTCTCAAATCGACTTTGATCCTTGCTGCATGTCATGTAGGGCCGCTAACACCCGGGTCTCTTGGAGGGGGTCTTCGTAATGGGCAATCAAAGCCTGGAGGAATGTAGCAACATAATCCAGTTCCAGGCTCATGGCTTCGTACAGGCTTACGTACCATCTCTTGGCGGCCCCCTTCAGTTTCGATCCCAGGTAGTCCACTTGACTAAATTCATCGGGGAACATGTTCCCCCAGTAATGCATGTAGCTGTTGGCCTGAATCATAAAGTATTGCACCTCCTCCGGGTCTCCATCGAACGTGGCCTCCAGCTCCCACCCGCAGCCCCCTTCCCTGGGCGCCGGGGGTGCTGCCGGTCTAGGTGCTGGTCCCGCAGGTGGTGGAGCGGCCGGTGCCCCCGGGGCGGCTGGCTGCCTACCCGGAGGGGGTGGTTGAACCTTCCGAGGTCCGGGCAGTCCCAGGGACCAGGTGATCTCTCTGGTGATCTCCCCCGCCATCCGGGTGGTCATCGCCTGCATCTCGTCCCGCAGTCCCTTGGCCACGTCCTCCAACTCTTTGTGGACCATCACACGGAACTCGCAGGCCACCTCATCTTCCTCCTCCTTCGGGTTCAGGGCCTCCGGATCCCTTTCCCCCGGATCGGGATTGCCGTCTGGCAGGGAAACGACCACGATGGTATCAATCTCCTCCAGCTCCACAGGTCCTGGGTTATCACCCCCTTCGTTGGCCATCTTCACCCGGCGCATGTGTCTGGTTAGGATGGGCTCTCTCCGCACCGGTGCCTCATCCATCATGGTGGTGGAGGTCCACGGCTGCCACTGCCGGGGGGTGACCAGGAGCTGTTGGATCTGGAGAGGCGAGCCTGGTCCTCTCCGGGCGTTCAGTACATGCCATGGTACGGGTGCCCCATCTTCAGGTTCGTAAAACTCACCGCCTCCTGGAATCTTTTCAGCCATTCGGTTATAAAGTAGCCAGGGCAGTTAAGCTTCAAAAAGGATTCTTCTCAAAACGTCAAGCATGCAGGTTCAATGACGAGTCGAAGTTGATACAAAGACTACATTTATTGACAGACCGATACTTTGGCTCAAGCCGTTGCTTGAGAAGAATGAAACCAATACATTGATACACAACTTTTAAGATACACTTCAAAGGGATTCCTACGGGGAGGGGAGCAGGGGAACGTTCACACATAGAATATCAAAACTACATACATTTCCAGGGCATTATCAGGCATTCGGCCTTGCAATGCCCAGATGGCTCATCCTCCCGGAGAACGATTCATGGGAAGGTGCTGATTGCTTTGTTCCCTCTAATTAACAGTCATAAAGCAAGAGAGGAGACAGGAAAGAATAATAAACTAACGACATTTGGTTCTCTGGGATCTTACCCAGGCCTGCTTTTATTCAGGCCCTAAACCCATCAGTTATTGATCAAAATTAGCCATGCTTGACAAGAATGAGACTGCGAAGCTGTCCAACGCAACCCCCTGATATCAGATGGGGCTGCCACGTCTCCAAGGGAGGCTTCAAAGAAACGAAATCCTTGTCCTCATCAACGGAAACTTCCCCGGCCCTGTTGCCAAGCCCGAGTGTCTAATGCATATTTTTGTGCCTGTGAATTATTAGCATCAGAAACGAGTAAGCTGAATAAGAGCAGTTATTTTTAAGATGGGGAGCTTTTATCTATTTATAATGAGAACTCTCCTTAAATAAGAACATCTTTAAGTGTGCTGACATTTCTATTACCCCCTCTTGCCCCCTGCTTTGCTTGCAGATACAGCAGTGAAACAGGGATTCCCTCCCCCCCCCAACACACACTGTACATCATACAAAAG
This sequence comes from Heteronotia binoei, assembly GCF_032191835.1. Taxonomy (NCBI): domain Eukaryota; kingdom Metazoa; phylum Chordata; class Lepidosauria; order Squamata; family Gekkonidae; genus Heteronotia; species Heteronotia binoei. The sequence goes on along the minus strand of NC_083242.1, from coordinate 15,553,918 downwards.
AGGGTGACAATTATTTTGAAAATCCTTCTAAAGCCAAGAGGAGTATTGTGGGTATTGCTGGGCACCAGAGTGCTTAGGCATAGACAGAACCAGATTTTAAAAACAACAGTTAAAGGCCATCTTTGCATTTAATGTTTGGAAGGAAGTAATTAAAGCGGGTCAAGACAATGCGATTCTGACAATGACTAGTCCATAAAACTAGCTGAGTTACCTTCCTTATGGCAGTTTGGTTAAGAGCAGAGGACTCATCTTGGGAGAACCAGGTTTGATTCCCCACTCCTCCACATGCAGCTGCTGGGTGACCTTGGGCAAGTCAGTTCTCTTGGAGCTGCTCTCTCAAGAGCAGTTCTCTCAGAGCTCTCTCAATCCTGCCTACCTCACAGGGTGTCTGTTGTGGGGAGAGGAAGGGAAGGAGGTTGTAGGCCTCTCTGAGACTCTGAGTGAAGGGCAGGGTATAAATCCAATCTCCTCCTCCTCCTTCTTCTACAAGCCAGAGATTTAAAATTAAGAACATAAGAGAAGCCATGTTGGATCAGGCCAATGGCCTGTCCAGTCCAACACTCTTGGCGTTTTCGCATTAGCGTTTACTCCGGGGTGGCATCCCATTTACCTCCGGATCTTTTGCTCGATTTCGCACATGTTGCTCCGCGGTCACGGTTTGATCCGGGGCTTCAGCAGTTTCACCCCGCAGTATCTGGATGCGCATGTTAGCGGAGTTTCCTAAAACCTGCTGATCCATACCGGATCCACTTTGCGGAGTTTGTTGTGGGAAATTCATCCCATCCCGCATCGACTGCTTTGTGGGCGGCACCCTCTGCCTTTCGTCCTCCCACTCCATCCATCCCCTTGGGGCGTGCAATTCAAATCATGTATGCAGCTGGCCTGGCCAATCATCAGCCGTTCGTGGTGCTTCCCAAAAGTGCCCGCCCGGCCATTTTTTTTTTAAACTTCTCATTTCTTGCGTAATAGCGATACTTCGAAATAATAATAAAAAAATTCTTTAGTTGAATAGCCTCAATTGCCAATTCATAGCTCCTGTAGTTTTTCTAGAGTTTACGCTGAGTAAAAGCCAAAACCATTTTTTTATACCAAAAAGCGTTTTTTGTTATTTTCTATGTAAGAGAGAAACCCTTTTTTTGAAAATTCGGCTTAGTTGCGTTATTTCGCAACAACGAAATTTCGTCATATAAATTCCTCAATATACATCAGGGTCGATCCCGGGGGGGGGGGGCTCGCGAGTAGCAGCGATCATCACAATTTGCATGAGCCAAACAGAACACTGGGAGGAAGAAGGGACCGGTATTGCTGGGCGCCATTGAACAGCTTACTGCCTCCACCACCACACAGCAGCTACGTGCAATGGCATCCAGCAGCAAGCCAAAGGGGGATTCTCTATTACGTTGTTACGTTGTTACATTGTTACGCAATTACGCAACTGGAATTGCGCTTAAAAAAATGATTGACATGGCATCGAAGTCAAGTCGATGCCAGTGTGAAAACGATTTGAGCCGGGGCATCATGGAAAGCGACTCCGCAAAAGAGACAATAGTGCGAAAATGAGGGAAATGGTCTGGACATAATTGCTCCGCGGAATATCGGTAGCAAACGCTAAGTGCGAAAACGCCCTCTGTGTCACACAGTGGCCAAAAAACCCAGGTGCCATCAGGAGGTCCACTAGTGGTGCCAGGACACTAGAAGCCCTCCCACTGTTGCCCCTCCCAAGCACCAAAAATACAGAGCATCACTTGCCCCAGACAGAGAGTTCCAACAATATGCTGTGGCTAACAGCCACTGATGGACCTCTGCTCCATATGTTTATCCAGTCCCCTCTTGAAGCTGGTTATGCTTGTAGCCACCACCACCTCCTGTGGCAGTGAATTCCATGTGTTAATCACCCTTTGGATGTACTTCCTTTTATCTGTTCTAACCTGACTGCTCAGCAATTTCATTGAGTGCCCACGAGTTCTTGTGTTCCAGTGCACAAAATTCCAGTGTACAAAATTCCAGTGCACAAAATTCCAGTGCACAAAATTCCAGTGTACAAACCATCTCTTGACCACTAGAGGAGTTTGGATCAGGGTGTGAAGTTTAAACCAAGATGGTGGAGATTGGTTGAAGTTGCTGGGGATGCTTGGCACATTTTAATGTGTTTTTTAAATGAGTAATCATGAAATATGTTATCAAACAAAGAGAAATGGTGGACTAGAACTTTGGAGATAAGGGAGGGGTCAGGATGGGTTCTTTGGGTGTGGATAATGGTCTAGAGAGAGCCAGGATCAAGAGGGAACACAGTGGTTAGTTGGACAGCTTTTTGTTATCAGGGGAGTGGATCCCGAGATCTTCCTTCTTTGGCTGGTAATAACGGCTTATTGACTTAAAACTCAGCTGCGAAATCCAGACAAGGTGCATTCTTTTTCTAGGGTTTAAAGTTTCTGACCTGTTCAAGAGGCAGGTAACTACACAACTGCGGTCTACAGGGTGGGCATGCAACACACCTTAAAGCAGGCATCCCTGAAAGGGTGTCAGTGGGTGCATTCACACTATACTAAATAATGTGTTTTGTAACTGGATTTTTGCTATTCTTACACAGTAAAAATCCAGTTGTAAAACTGCATTGTTTAGTGTAGTGTGAATGCATCCTCTGGGTATGTGTCCTTACTAGGAGGGACGTCCTGGGAGGGATGGTGGCTCAGTGGTAGAGCATCTGCTTGGTAAGCAGAAGATCCCAGGTTCAATCCCCAGCATCTCCAACTAAAAAGGGTCCAGGCAAATAGGCGTGAAAAACCCCAGCTGGAGACCCTGGAGAGCCGCTGCCAGTCTGAGAAGACACTGAGCAGAACGCGGTGGCTAGGCTGATATTGAGGCTCCCGAAGTGGGAGCACATACAGCCGGGGCTACGCGAACTGCACTGGTTGCCAGTTATTTACCGGGTCCGTTACAAAGTGCTGGTTATTACCTTTAAAGCCCTATATGGCCGAGGACCTGCCTACCTGAGGGACCGTCTCTCCCCATACGAACCCCAGAGAGCACTGAGGTCAGCAGGGAAGAACCAGCTGACTATCCCTGGACCAAAGGAGGCCAAACTCCAAAACACCCGTACACGGGCCTTCTCTATCGCAGCTCCACACCTATGGAACCAGCTCCCGGAAGAAGTGCGAGCCCTGCGGTGCCTTGACCAGTTCCACAGGGCCTGCAAGACCACCCTTTTCAGGATGGCCTTTGCTGGCTGAGAGACCGCTGCTGGGTGACTTTCGCTGTTATCATTATAAATGGAATTAGCACCTGGAAATCTGTATAATACTTGGTTAACTGGAATGTTTTAAAGTTAATGTGATTTTAAACTCTGTATAATTTTATGAAATGTTGTTAGCCGCCCTGAGCCCGCCTCGGCGGGGAGGGCGGGATATAAATAAACTATTATTATTATTATTATTATTATTATTATTATTATTATTATTATTATTACACTACTGACTTTGATGGGCCAAGGGTCTGATTCAGTATAAGGCAGTTTCATACGTTCATATGTACTATTGAACAGCCATACCACCCCCCTCCAAAAATGCTCCAAGAATATGGCAATGAGGTCAAGCATAGTATGTGGCACTCTAACATCTCTCTGGAAGCAAATTGTAGAGCTGAACCATAACCAATAAACCGCTGTCTGAACCATTTGAATGGGCAAACATTTAGCAAACTTTTCAGCAACACACCAAATAAATACAGGCATCTGCCTATATATATGAACTGTTCGCTTCCATACTGGTGTATCTGAGGAACTGTGCGTGCCCACGAAAGCTCATACCTTGGGTAAACTTTTGTCTACACGGACCCAGTGGTGCATGGAGCTTGGTATGAACTGGAAGGTCTTTGCCACAATATGTTAATTCTGTGTACTGGTTAAGAGTGGTGGAGAACCAGGCTTGATTCCCTACTCCTCCACTGTGGCATACCCACCCTCCCTCCTGGCGCCCTAGGCAACTGCCTAGTTTGCAGAGTGGGCGAGCTGGCCCTGTCTCCACATGTAGCCAGTTGGGAGACCTTGGCTCAGCCACAGATCTCTCAGAGCCGTTCCTCTCAAGAGCAGTTCTCTCAGAGCTCTCTCAGCCCCACCCTACTTCACAGGGTGTTTGTTGTGGGGACAGGAAGGGGAGGGGATTGTCAGCTGTTCTGAGACTCCAAGTGAAGGACAGGGTATAAATCCTCCTCTTCCTCCGAAATTTTTTCTTTCATGTGGGGTGGGTTTGGGCAAGCAGAGGGGGCTGTGTTTGAACTGGGTCTGAATAAAATTATATCTGGGCCCTGTGTCCTCCTGACCATTGGCCAGGGACTGAGTCTCAAAATAACCCTATGTGTTTAGGCTCTGCCCCATCTAGGACTGAGAATGCTGGCCCTACTCTGACTATATACATTTAACACACATAAAAAAATACCTAGAATACAAATGGTATGTGTATAGTGCTTTCACACATACTAATGCACTTTCAATCCATTATCAATGCACTTTGAACCGGGCTTGATTCCCCACTCCTCCACATGTAGCCAGCTGGGTGACCTTGGGTCAGCCACAGTTCTCTCAGAGCTGTTCTCTCAAGAGCAGTTCTATCAGCTCTCTCTCAGCCCCACCTGCTTCACAGAGTGTGTGTTGTAGGGAGAGGAAGGAGAGGAGATTGTCAGCCATTCTGCAACTCTGAGTGAAGGGCAGGGTATAAATCCTCCACTTCCTTCTCCTCCTCTGAAATGATTTTCTTTCATGTGGGGTGGGTTTGGGCAAGCAGAGGGGACTGTGTTTGAACTGGACCTGAATTAAATCATACCTGAGCCCCGTGTCCTCCTGACCACTGGGCCAGGACTGAGTCTCTGAGAGCCAGTTTGGTGTAGTGGTTAATTGTGCAGACTCTTATCTGGGAGAACCGGGTTTGATTTCCCACTCCTCCACTTACAGCTGCTGCAATGGCCTTGGGCCAGGCATAGCTCTCGCAGAAGTTTGAGTTGTCCTTGAAAGGGCAGCTGCTGTGGGAGCCCTCTCGGCCCCACCCACCTCACAGGGTGTCTGTTGTGGGGGGAGGAGATATAGGAGATTGTGAGCCGCTCTAAGCTCTCAGAGAGAAGGACGGGGTATAAATCTGCAGTCTTCTTCAAAACTTGTTTGCAGTACCTGGAAATTTGTCGAGTCGTACTAAGGAACAGGGCTTTTTTTTGTTTTGTTTTAAAGCAGGAACGCACAGGAACGCAGTTCCAACTGGCTTGGTGTCAAGGGATGTAGCCTAATATGCAAATGAGTTCCTGCTGGGCCTTCTCTACATAAAAAGCCCTGCTAAGGAAGGAATTGCCCCTGTCGACATCAGGGATACCCCATCGGCTACTGTCCTCCCCTAACCTGCTGCTTTGCCGCTGCTCTCTAGAGGCAACCTGCCAAGGACTGTTCCCAAATCACTGTCACATTGCAGAGACAGCTTCGATCGGTGGCTTCCTTTCTTTAATCGTCTTTGGACGATGACGATGAAGAAAAAGAGGACCCCGGCTTCAGGCTCCTTTAGGAAGGCGTTCTTTAAAGAAAAGCTAGTTTCAACCTTGCTCATAAGATCTAATTCCCCCATATACACTAAACACCATTTTATAAAAAGCTGAGAGGGGGTGGGGGGGGGCTGTCGTTTAGTCTTGCAGCGGCTGTTCTCTTGAAGGCGCTCCCGTCTGGTCGCAGGCTCTGTGGAAGTTAGAAGGGGTTAAGCCGCTGATCCTCCAGCTAACCGCCTCGTCCTGTTCTGTCGGCGAAGTGGCGCCGCTGATAGTGAGGGGGCTTCCAAAACCCCCTGAGACTTCGCCATGCGAGCCAGCCAAAAGAGCCAGGGCTCCCACCCCAGAGGCTTTGTTGTTGTTGTCGCTGCTGCACAAAACACACTTTGAAATCACAGCGCATATTCATCAAGGCTCCTTTCATCCTAAAGCAGGGTTGTGTGTGCTAAAAAACAGTCGCGTTGGGAAGCGGGCAGCAGCAGGCGGGTGGGAGAAAAAGAGAGAGGGGGAGAGAGAGAGGCAAGTGGCAGAGGGTTGCCAAGTCCAATTCAAGAAATATCTGGGGACTTTGGGGGTGGAGCCAGGAGCACAGTTGTAACAAGCCTAACTGAACTCCAAAGGGAGTTGTGGCCATCACATTGAAAGTGAACACTCTCCTTTTAAACGCCTTCCATCCATTGGAAATAATGAAGGATAAGGGCACCTTCTTTGGGGGCTCATAGAACTGGACCCCCTGGTCCAATCGTTTTGAAACTTGGAGGGTGTTTTGGGAAGAGGCATTGGATGCCATGCTGAAAATGTCAAGAAACAGCCCCCTCAGAGCCCCAGATACCCACAGATCAATTCTCCATTATACCCTATGGGAATCGGTCTCCACAGGGAATAATGGAGTGCCCAGCAGACATTTCCCTTCCCCTGAAGGGGGGAGGGCCTCCAAACCAGGGGATCCCCTGCCCCCACCTGGGGACTGGCAGCCAAGCTCTGCACTACCTTGGGCCTAATGCTCTCCAGCATGGAGGTGGGGGTGTATGTTCAGTATGCAGGACTGAAATGGGGAAGGCAGACTTGTGACAAATGTGGCCAGGGAAGGGAGCAGAGGAGATGACACAGAAAGGGCCTCCCAGCAATGGAACGGCCGGCTACAAGCTGGTAAACTGGAGAGATCCTGCACCCAATTCTTTTTTCCTGTCGCTGTAGGGTTCCCAGGCTCCTCCCCCCCGCCCGCTCCCCCAGCCACTAGCGGAAGATGAGGGTGTAGAGCTGCCAAAGCCAGGCTGGGAAACTCATGGGGATTTGGGAATGGAAGCTGTGGAGGACAGGGACCTCAGTGGGCTGCAATGCCACAGAGTTCACCCTCCAAAGTAGCCATTTTCTGCAGGGGAATCTGATCTCTCTAGTGTGGACATGAGCTGTCATTCCAGGAGATCCCCAGGCCCCACCTAGAGGCCAGCATTCCTAATTTGTCATGTTTGGCACTTTCCTAGCTGGGGGGAAGGCACTTTGTACATGCATTAGGGTTGCCAGATTGAGGTTGGGAAACCCCTGGAGCAGAGGTGGCCAAACTGTGGCTCGGGAGCCACATGTGGCTCTTTCACACATATTGGGTGCATTCATACTGCACTAAATAATGCATTTTGGAACTGGATTTCTGCTGTTCTTACACAGAAAAAAATCCAGTTCCAAAATGCATTATTTAGTGTAGTGTGAATGCACCTATTGTGTGGCTCTTGAAGCCCCTACCACCCTGCTGGCCAGCATGGAGAAGGCATTTCTCTTTTCAAATGACTTCTCCAAACCGAGCCAGCCAGCAGCTTGAAGAATGTATTTAAAGCTGAAGTTGCTTTCTTTCTACCTCTTCATCCCCTCCGTCCCCCATCTATTTTCCTTCCTCTCTGTTGTGTGGCTCTCAGGCATCTGATGTTCATGTCTTGTGGCTCTTAAACATCTGACATTTCTTCTATGTGGCTCTTACATTAAGCAAGTTTGCCCCCACCCCCGCCCTGGAGGCTTGGGGATGGAACCTGTGGAAGATGGGACCTCAGTGGAACACAGTGCCACGGAGCCCACCCTCCAAAACATCCACTTCCTCCAGGGGAGCTGATCTCTGCAGTCTGGAGATGACCTGTAATCAGGAACAGATCTACATGTTTTTTTGAAGGGGGGGCAAAATTAAAAAATGATACCCCCTTATGGGCCCATTCTTTCTTATGGGCCCATAGAATACAATGGACTCCATACCCAATTTGGTGCCCCTGCACGTCGGCGCCTGTGGCAAGCACCCCCCTCTGCCCCCCCCGCCCAGATCCACCCCTGCCTGAGATCCCCAGGCCCCACCCGGAGGCTGGCAATAAGACATTGCAAGATTCGTTTACTGCAGGCTACGGAGGGGCTCAGGGGTGACTCTCAAACTCTCTGCCACGGTCTGAAGTGGGAGGAGGAGGACTCTCGTCTGTCAGTAGCCACAATCTGCTGGTTGGAAATAAAGGCGTTTTTACAATCCAGGCTGTTCCCATGTGCTGGATTTTATGAAATAGCCCATCAAAGGATGCAGGGGGGACATTCTTGGGTATGGATGAACAGTGCAATCCTATGCAGAGTTACTTCATATAGGATTGTGCTGTGAGACATCCAAGGGCCCGGGATGAGGGATGACTACTGCAGCCCTTCCCTCTTGGTTCTCCTTCTATCATGCCATATCTGCAGCTTCACACACACACACACACACAGGTCCCTGCTTGCTTCTCTTCCAGCTCCCCAAACTGACCAATATCTCTTTTCAAGCCTGGAATCTGTGACAATTGTCCCATATGTCAAGAGTGTGGGCCATACTCAATGGGTCACTTCTAAAGCACGTCAGATGCTGGCAGGGGTGGAATTCTAGCAGGAGCTCCTTTGCATATTAGGCCACACACCCCTGCTGTAGCCAATCCTCCAAGAGCTTACAAAAAAGAGCCTTATAAGCTCTTGGAGGATTGGCTACATCAGGGGTGTGTGGCGTAATATGCAAAGGAGCTCCTGCTAGAATTCCACCCCTGGATGCTGGGGAAAATACAGTATTAAGGATCTTTGTCCTTCCTGAACACAAGATAAAATTGAGCCATGGGTCCCCCCCATTAAGGACCACATTTTACTAGGGTGGTTGAGATCAGATGCCAGAGATCTTGTGAGTGACCTATATTACTCCCCTCAGCCTGCAGGATGGGGTATCAAAGGACGTCTTTTACAAGATGACGACTTTCCTCTCCGCTTTCTAACTGCAAATATGTGACTCTCTCCTTAGGAAACCAGAAGGGTAGAAACTGCATATGCATATGGCATCGTTTTCCAGTCTTCTAGGAAAGAGACACATCGCTGCATTCGGGTTAAGAAAAACGACGTGCTTTCTAATCCAGCATGGGTTACTCATGCAAACATTCGCACAGCAAAGTTCACTTCATGCCCTCTAATGGTATCTCTGTGGCACAAAGAGGAGGTCCACCTCCTCTCTTGAAAAAGAGGGGAACTCTGGGATTTTCACACGACCTCACAGTGGACCTTCTTGTAGGAAAGATGGGGGAGGGTGTTGAAAATACACTCCTTTTCATGAGGCGTTATCGAAGGCAGGAAAATGTGGTGCATCCTCAGATCTACAAGAATAACTAGAATGTGCAAAGATTCACTTGAATTATTGCTAAGGATCCTTCACTGAGGCCCGCACTGGGCTGTGACATGCATTGCTGCCAGGGACAGAGCCTTGCCTGTGTTAGCTCCCACCTGTGGAATTGCATCCTTGAACACAATTGGCAAGTGCTTTTATTTTGTAGCCATGCAAGCATGCAAGAAGCAGCAGAAACAGGGTTTGCTTTAACTGTACATGGTTATCCTGTCCTTTCTCCAAGTAGCTCAGAGCAGTATACAAGATTTCTGCCCCCCTCCCTTTGGTCTCACAGCAACCCTACAAGGTTAGTTCAGCAGTCAGGGACTGGTCCAAATCACCCACTGAGCTTCCTGGTAGATTAAAGTGTTGGAACCCACTTCATAATTTGGCACGAACTACCACGCTACCCCTTTAACAATGGCCACTCTAATTTCTTTCTCGAGGCTTTTTTTGAACAGGAACGCAGCTCCGGCTGGCTTTGCACCAGGGGGTGTGGCCTAATATGCAAATGAATTCCTGCTGAGCTTTTTCTACAAAAAGTTATGTGAAACAATGGTGATGTCGGAGTGTGGCCTAATATGCAAATGAGATCCTGCTGGGCTTTTTCTACAAAAAAAGCCCTGTGCGAAACAATGGTGATGTCAGGGAGTGTAGCCTAATATGCAAATGAGCTCCTATGGGTTTTTTCCACAAAAGCCATGCGAAACAATGGTGATGTCAGGGGGTGTGGCCTAATATGCAAATAGGTTCCTGCTGGGCTTTTTCGACAAAAAAAATTGCCCTGCTCTTTTCCATTATGTACAAAGAATAAAACCCTTCTTTCCTCTTATTTAATCCCTTAACTTTTCTCATGGGGAAAGTGTGCCTCGAATCTGTGGAACAGCATGGCAAATCTGAGAGTCTCCCATCCTTCTCAAAATTCCCATGTGCTGGGGGGCGGGGGGGGGAGAGACAGCATGTCCCTCTACCATCCCCCACAAATAAATTTAGCCATCAATTCTAGCCAACGTTTATTTCCCAGGTTAGCACAATGGGAGGGTCTCTGCGTGCCCCTGAAACCCAGCAGAACAAAACGCACTAAGACGTTAAGGGGCCATTTGTAACCAAATCCCACCACACCAGATACTGCTGGGATTAGGTCAGAAATATTTTCCCAGAATACCCTCCCTTGCCAACCCCCCCTCCTACAGATGTTCAGCGTCCGTGCCACAGATGTTGTTCCTCTCACAAGACAAGCCTCCCTGTTCTTTCCCAAACACCCCTGGTGTTTTGCACATTGCACCAGAAAGATCTCTTCCCTCTCCTCCTCCAATTCCCCCCACCCCAAGGCCATAAGGTGTCCAAACCTCATGGCTGAGAGCAAGAACACGTTCACATGTTGTGGAACAAACTGGAAGAGGTGTTTTTTAAAAGGTAGTATTGAAGCATGCATGGAAAACTCCATCCCCACCCCCCCATCTTTACATTAATTCCTCCCAGCCCGTTTGTTTTGCTTGTAGGTTTTATACAGCTTGTTGATTTGGTAAATTAACATTAATTACACAAATGCTCTCATCATCATTCATCAAAGAGTGTGCAATGTGTCAGCAAGGCCCCAGATGGAGTCTCCGAGTCTGCGCTGATGTGAACTGGATCAGGCTCCCAGTCGGGGCTGGAGACGGTCAGTTCAGGCTGATCGATGGCCAGTTTACCTGATTTTAGTCTCACCTGTCTGTGCTTTAGACATTGCTGGCATATCTGTGCTATCAGGTTATTGCACTGTTGGCTGAGAAGACCCGGGAGTGGGAGAGGGGGGCAGGGCAGAGAAAGGAGAAGAGAATTGGTCTTGGAAACTTAACAGGTGGCGTCAAATATCAGGTTTGCTAGAAGAAACGTATCTGGGGCTGGGTTCTCATAAGAGTCTTTCCCAACACTTCTCCTCTGTTGACCCTCACGATGAAAAAGCAGTGTCTTAAACTGTTTGGGAAAATCAGTCCCAGAGGAGAGCCTATCACAAACTCACCAACAATCAATTTATCCCCCTCCCACACACACGCACACACCCAATACGGAAGAGAACAATTTTTGCTTTGTGAAACCTGGGTTGTCTATGGTTTCCACTATATGGAGAGGAGAGGGGGAAAGGGGGAAGACCAGGAATCGCACTACATTTCTTCTCAGCCACTGCATGGAAGCAGCAATAGGATTGACACCTTCTCAACAGGCAGAAAATTTCTTGGGCTGCACTTTTCTGTCTTCTAACAAATGCAAACGCTACGCTGGGTCTTACTCCTAAATGGCCTGCTTTGAAACCTGCCACTTTTGTTACTGGCTCTGCTCTTTTAACACCTGATTGGTGCATCAAAAGTTAACAGGCAAAGCTCTTGCCATCGCTTCTCTTAACACCTGCAAAAAAGCTTACCCTGTTGAATTTCTGCATCTTGGACTGCTGTTAAAGCTCTGAAGCGAGGCCACTGGATCTAGGCACATAAACATGGGTGTGCGCACAAACACACTTCAAAATGAAACAAGCGGGCCTAATAAAATGATTAGCACTCTTCCCTTTTGCACAAATGTAGCTCCACAACATACATCCTCAGAGATACATTCTTCCTTTCCCACACCCCCACTCACTCTTTCTTTGGGGTCCCTGGTATAGGACATCTTCCTTCTGACCAAGGTCCTCGTGATTTCAATACCCATCACAGATTTTAACAGATGGAAGCATTCTTAAGAAGCGTGTCTATTCGTGACTTCCAGTGTTGAAGCAAAGAAAGATGCCAAGTGCCTGGACAGAGGACTTCTGGCAAGACTCATGGCGGAGAGGGGGGGCGCTGGATCTAGGAGGATTCAAGTCCGTCTGTCCGCATTTACTGGCTGAGCTTAGGAGAGTAAAATAGGGATAGGGAAGGCAATTTTGCAAGACTGTGGGGAAGGAAGGGGAAGAACAGGGTAGTGTTTTCTAGACTAGAGGTTTAACAGACATTCTCAGCAAAGGCAGATGTGGTAATTCTAAGCTTTGGCATTTTGGGCAATAGGGTTCCCAGGTCTGGGTTGGAAAATACTTGGAGACTTTGTAGATGGATCCGGGAGAGGGCAGGGTTTGGAGAGGGGAGGGATCTCTGCATGGTACAATGCCCTAGAGTCCACCCTTCCAAGCACCCGTTTCCTCCAGGGGAGCGGATCCCTGCCAGCCGGAGATCAGCTGTAAAAGCGGGAGATCTCCAGGCCCCACCCGGAGGCCGGCAACCCAACTGAGCCATGAAGCATTATCTACTGCTCCTCAGCTCGATCCAGGCAAAAGCCAGAGAACAGAACCACTTTGGAGGGTTCAGCACTATTCAGTAGACTTGGAAACGCTGGTTGTGATCACGTTGGCCACAATTCAAAGGAAGCCACGGCATCTAATCCTTTGGCATTTATATAGCAATCAGTCCCTATCCAATTCAGCGAGGCTGATGAGTAATATCATTTCGTAGTGGGCCACGCCAGACCTAACGGGACTTATTTCCAAATAAGCAGTGTGCGTTGGATGAGCTTTTCAGTTGCACTTAATTCTCATTGTCATTTGTGGGGCTACTCAGAAACACTTGTCTGCTGAAGTACCCAGCACAGTTGCAGAGGATTTTGGGTTATGTTTGAATCTAGTGGCCAGGGGTGGAATTCTAGCAGGCACTCCTTTGCATGTTAGGCCACACACCCCTGATGTAGCCAATCCTTCAAGAGCGTACAGGGTCTACTGTAAGCTCTTGAGGATTGGCTACATCAGGGGTGTGTGGCCTAATATGCAAAAGAGCTCCTGCTAGAATTCCATCCCTGCTAGTGACTACATTCAATTCCCGTAGGACACAGGCTGGGCTCATTAGAACCCATTTTTATCCCATTGGAAGTGAGATGATCACCCTAGAACACTTTCAGGACTCTTCTGCAAGTCCAAGTGTGCAGGTGGAAGATCAGCACACAAGTGGTCTCTGTTACAAATATGAGTGAACCCATGAGAAACCTCAAGATTTCAAGGAATGGTGTTTGAAAATCCTCACCATGAGTAAACAATGACTGTCTTGATCTCAACCCCTCAAAGGGCAAAGACAGTGACGATGATAAAAATCTGGCAGATTATAAAACCCATGAATCAACAAATGACTAGGACAGATACCAGCATTTTTGCAGCAGATACTTTTGAATTTTGGCTCAGGTGATGTAACATTTATCCCTTCTTCCCAACTCCACATGAGAAGTCCACCCACCAAAGGAGTTGGACAGACTGACCCTGGTAAGGTAGCAGGGGAAAGAAAACCAGGAGAATCAAACATTCCTAATGATACCCAGAAGTTTGCTAATTCCCCCAAATGTTGCAAAGGAGCTGCCAACTTTGCCGAGTGCTAAGACGCATGCAATCGATGATCATTTTGTTTTGTCCTTCTAGAACATGGTTGGCCCTTCTCTAACCCACCATCACTCCAACTCCACTTTCCATCGATGCAGAAAGGATTAATCTCATTTTCCTCCTGTCTTTTCTTGAGCGAGAGGATGTGTCCCCGGGTGACCCACTGAACTTCTACAGATGAGCAAGAGATCTGAACGGGGTCTCCCTGCTCCAGTACTCTAATCCTTACACCACACCAGACCTCAAGATGATATAACTGAGTCCCCAGCACATGTCAGATGTCTAAAACAGACGAATAACTCAGTTAACATCAAGAGATTTCATTGTGTTTTCAGCACCATAGGGGATTTCTGGTCTCACCTATCACTGGGTTTGTGCAAGACAAAATACACTAGTGCCTCTCCCAAAGGTCTGTAGTACATCAGGAAAGAATTTCTTCAAAGACAGAGTTTATTGCTAAAAATGTTTTGATCAGTCATGGTTGATATGTACACTGATATGTTGCGGAAGGAATATTCAAGTAAACATTTTCAATATTTTCTGGCATAATCTCTAGCTTTTCTTCTTCTATACACAAACATCAAAAATAAATAAACTGTACACCAGAAATGTCTTTTAACATCTCTACATTACTATATGTATTCCAAAACAAAACAAAACAAAAATTCCACCACTCTTTTCATAAATCCCTACTTTTAAAAAAATTTCCTTAAACCATATACGATTTTTTTTAAAAACCCTAGAGAACTTTGAAAATTAGTCTGAAGATTTGCTGACATACTCAAAAGGGAAAAAAATTACAGGAAATAGAAATAAAACATCTTAAAGGGACTCAGAGTAGGCTGGGTATCATAAACCATCTCTATTGGGAGGAAATCTTCCCCAGTTGCTTTGGGGAAAAAATTGTCCACTTCCTAAAGAGTTGGATTCAAAATGTGGTCCTGCATCACTGAATTAGCAAATAATAATAATAACAATAATAATAATAACAATTAAAATAAAAAACACAGCTGAAATTTTTCCCCCTTTTAAAATCTCTATATTTACAAAGATGGTAACTTTTTGTTAGAATGATATATATGTATAAAAATAAACATCTCGTAGTGCTTAGCTTTTTCTCCGGCCTGCACCGCAGTTCCTTTTTGGGTTTTGTTTTCCCCATTTCAAATAAAATAAAATAATTATTTTTTTAAAAAAACACAGTGCAAGGGGCTGCTGGGGGTGGGGGCGGAACCAGAGGGCAGAGAAACGAATCAGCAACGTCTCTTGTGAATGCACGTCCGTGTTTTTGTGTGTAGGGAGTGCCACGAGACCACCCAGTTCTTGACCAGATGATCTGATTCTTTGGGGCTGCAAGATGACCGTCACCTGCCGTATCTGCCACCGACACTGGCTGGATCCTAAGCCTCATTGACGGGGCCCCACGTGCAGCTGGAAGAACGGGGCCCGTTCCACCCCATTCCAAGGCACAGAGTGGTTTCCAGCAGAAGTTACCCCAGGAGCTGAGCCACACCTAAACAGACATCACACACACCCAGAGCACCCCCAAACGGGGAAGCTAACAGGAGCATTTGCACTCTGAAATCACTGGGTACTGTACGGGAATCCAGGTGCAATATTTTTGCCTCGACCACCCTTGGCAGTACCATCTCAAGAAGGTTTTGGTGACCGACTTGACTGGCTTACAGTACATGCCCTCAGGGAAGGAGCAAGACTTCTCCGAGAAACAGTTCCCTTCCTTGATGTAACGAGGCCAGAACCGGATGCCCAAGTCCTTCCAGGTGTACAGCACCGGACAGTAGGTGTATGCCCACAGCCACTGCAGGAACTTCCTCCGGGCCTTCTTGCCCATCTTGAGCCTAGCCCCGTAAGGCGTCTCCCCCAGCTCCAACTTTTTCAGCTCGCTGGGCAATGGTCCTGGCGCCTTGACCCTGTGCAGCGGGTCGGGGCTGGAGAGGTTCACCTGGGCTGGGGCGGCCACAGACATGAAAGCGGGGTCAAAATTGCTCCCCAACTTCTTACGCAAAGTCCGGTCGTCCAGATCTTGCTCCTTGGGGTCATACTCCGGGTCTGGATGCTCAATGATGTCCTTGATGGGCAGATTGTCACTAGGGGAGGGCCTGAGGCGGAGGTAGGGCTGGCAGGCCCCGGGCTGGAAGAGCACCGCCAAGGAAGAGCACAGCAGGAGTGCTTGGGGGGCCCTCATGCTCTCCCTTGGCCCAGCCAGAGCTCTGTCCACTGGCACCCAGAGAGAGAGAGAGAGACCGTCCTCCCCCGCCCTGCAGAGAGGAGCCGGGCGCTGCAGCAATGGACTGGCTTTTGCCCGATTGTTCCAAAGCTCCCAGTTAATACTCCGCGGTCCCGCTTGCCAAATCCAAGGGATTCATAAATAGGCTGAGACAAAGTCCAACAAGGCCTCTTGCTTTAAATAGATCGCCAAGGGGTTAGATGACAGACGCATGCGAGGTCCCCTTGGGCGCTCCCCTCCCTGCAAACCAGGCAAGCAGGGTGAAGAGCAAAGAGGGGGTGGCACGGCTGGTGGGGAGAGAGAGCAGGCAGCCCCCCCCAAACCTTCCCCAAAGGGGGGGAAACCAAATTCTTTTGGCGCTGGGTAATTTCCCCCCAGCCCTTCTCTTCTCTTCTCTCTCTCTCCTCCTCTCTCCCAAAAATTCACAGCGGACCACTCGCCATCCCCATGGTGACAGCTGGACTTAGACCCACGACAACTTGTCTAGACGGTATGACAGGGTTTGGCGTGAGATTGGAGCCCAAGAATAAAACCTTCTTTTATAGATTGGGGGGTGGGTGGGGGGGAGTCGTGAAAAGTATTGGCTGGAGCGAAAGGGGGGCGGGGTGGGGGGGAGGCGTCTTCGGCCAAGAGAGAGTCCCAAGCTACGGCTCCTGGCGGTGGGGGCTTCTTGCCGCTTGCCCCTGCCCTCCCCAGCCCGTGCTGGGGGGGGATCGGGGTCTCCTGCTGAGTTGGCCCCCCCGGGGCTTTCACTCAGACGGCCGACGAGTCCCGGAGATGCTGCGTCGAGGAGCCCGGCGGACTTGGCTTCATGATGGCGGGAGACTCCTGCTGCTGCTTCTCGGGAGCCGTCGGGGGACGATGGGAGGCGGAAGATTCAGCGAGCCCCCAGCCCTGCCTCCGGCCGCCGGCTCATCCTTCCTCCTGGCGGCAGGCAGGCGCCCGCTTCACAAGCTCCCCCGCCGACAGGCCAGCAGCAACATATGAAGCTGCCTTAGCCCGAATCAGACCCCTCTTTGGTCCATCAAAGTCAGTCTTGTCTACTCGGGTTGGCAGCGGCTCTCCAGCTGAGGTTTTTCCACGCCTACTTTGCCCGGATCGTTTTTAGTTGGAGATGTTGGGGATTGAACCTGGGACCTTCTGCTTACGAGGCAGATGCTCCACCGCTGAGCCACCGTTCCTCTCCTAACGACAAGGAGAAAAAGCAGCAGAAAAAGCAGCGCTCGCCCTCCTCCCCGATGCCGTCGTTGCTGCCCGGCTCAGGCCAGGCGGCCCCTGCGCTCGGCCGGCGCGCTCCTCCTTCTCCTCGAAGCCACGCTTGCCGGCGCGCCCTGCGCCACGAGGCGGCCGGAGCCCCCGGCGGGCCAGCAGAGTGCCGCGGTCGACCTCCTCCTGCCTTGTGCAGCGCGCCCTCTTGGGCTGCGGCAGCCGCGGAACGCACCGCTCTCGCCTCTCCTCGCCGCCGATTGCCGCGGGACGCACTGCTGCCTCTCGCTCGCTAGGAAGGGCTGCTGCGGCTGCTGCTGCTAATTGCTGAGGGCGCCAGCCGAACCTGCCTGCTCGCTCTGCGCCTCGCTCTGCCGCTGCCGCTCCCGGACTGCTCTGCTCGCCTCGCTCAATCCCAAATTAAATATCCCCCCCTCGGACGGAGCCAAGTGTCAACGGGGACGGCCCACCTCTGTCACTTGCCCCGCGCCGCCTGATTGACAGCGCCCGCCCTCGCCCCGCCCCCTTCTCCTCCCCTCCCCCCCGAGCAGCCGGGCGCGCGCCGGGTCCTAGCGCCCCCCTTTCCAAACCCCCGCGCTCCACCGGAGGGGCTTAATAGGGGCGCTGGCGAGCGGGTGAAATGGATTCTTCCCCACCCCGCCCCCGCCCCGATGCCTTCCTAGTGCCCTGGGGGATTAGATTCACACAGGGCTTTTTGGGGGGGAGGGGTAGAAAAAGCCCAGCAGGAACTCATTTGCATACTAGGTTACACCCCCTGATGGCACCATTGTTCCACGCAGGAGTTTTTTGTAGAAAAAGCCCAGCTGGAACGCATTTGCATATTAGTTCACACGCCTGACGCCAAGCCAGCCAGAACTATGTGTCCTGTGCTTTCCTGCTCAAAAAAAGCCCTGGATTCAGGGCTATCTTTGGGACACGCTGAGCTTACTTGTGCCTTCTTGTCCTTGGGGGGTTATTTTGTATATTTTGTGCCTGTGTTTTGCACCTAAAAGTCATGTCGAGATCTCTGACCCATACTGGGGCCTGGAAGATATTCAGAGAGGTGGCTGAATAGAGCCTGCCTCTGCCTTCTAACTGGGTATTCCAAAGCGGGGTCTCTCATCCAAGTACTAACCCCAGTCGACCCTGCCACTTGCGTGTTCTTGTCAGGTTGCATTAACATCCCTCATCCCCCATCTCTCCTTATACATATGCTGAGTTTCATTCCTCAAAGAAGCTGGTGGTGTGCCTTAACTTTATAATCCTAAAACTGCAATCCTAACATGAGTGCTGGGGACGGGAAGGGATGCCAGCTTTAGGAGAGCACTACAACCTCAGTACACGAACAATGACTTCACTAAAGGTCACTAGAACTAGGGGGTTCATTCTGCTCCTCAACCAAGGCTGCAGGTGTGCCACCCTGGCAGGTTAACATTGCACTGAAGACATAAATAAAGAGAGGTGGGTGGCTAAGAGGTCTGCCTGCCTCCTCTGTTTCCAGATTTGTGCCAGGGGGCTGGCTGAGATGGAAGCATTCAAAAGGCACTTTGCTCATGCTCTACGATACTCTTTTTTCTGTTCCTGGTCGGCAAAGAAAAGACAGATCCTGGCTGGTCTTGACAAAGGGCTGTGGATTCCTTTCTGCAAGAATTTTGCCTGCTGTGCCATCTGGAGCTGGAAAATTTTTTGGGGGGGCGAAATATGCAGATGGCTTCTATCAAATATTCAAATTAAGGATTTGTGCCTTGGAGGATTGTGTGCCTCAGAGGCCAGGAATCCAGAATGTATATTTTGGTGCAGAAGTAGGGACGATACGCCCCCTCCATCGTCCTATACAAATGCACCAACGTTTCAGTCTGCTGACCTCCATTCCTTTGGTGAAGCAGGGCTATTTGGTTACAAAAGCTCTGAGGTGTCCTGCTGTCACTTCTGGCTGCCATAACCCCCTTCCTGATAAGTAGGCTCCATACAGGGGTGGAATTCTAGCAGGAGCTCCTTTGCATATTAGGCCACACACCCCTGATGTAGCCAATCCTCCAAGAGCTTACAAAAAAGAGCCCTGTAAAGTCTTGGAGGACTGGCTACATCAGGGGTGTGTGTCCTAATACGCAAAGGAGCTCCTGCTAGAATTCCACCCCTCACACCCTC